>NW_004524802.1:202118-241614 GCF_000260255.1 Octodon degus | reverse complement strand
GTGTAAACTCAGCAAAATATTCTAAAAGAGTCCAGTAGCCCATAATAGCACTGGGTCTTCTGTTTAACGGGCAATATCAGAAATTATTGACCTGAGTCCCCCACACATGCTCAGGTTTAATTTTCAACTGGATCTCATTTTTTAAAAAAATACAGTAATGAGTTCAAGGCCAGCTTGAACTATACAGCAAGATGCTGTCTCAAAAAACAACAAAAAGCCCTGCGTCCAACATTTAACGCACTTCTACAAATTAAAAAAAAAAAATGTATAAAGAGGAGCAAGCATTTCAAATGTACAGGATGGTCAGTACAGCACAGGTTGTCTAGACAAGTCCCAGTGAGTACTGAAGGATGACAAGGACCCAGAGCTGGAAGAGCCCTCAGTATTATGTGCTGACACAGGGTAAATCTATAGCCACTGTGGAAAAGATTCTCACCCAGACTACTAATAATGAGCACATACCACGGGACAAGCCAGAAATCTCATTTGCAGTTGTTTGCCCAAGAGAAGTGAGTCCTACGTACATTAGCAGACTACACAGGAAAGGATGGCTGAAAATGGAACCATACATTCCCTCCACAGGGAAACAGGCAAATAACTGTGTACACTCATATTGTGAAGCCCAAACAGCAATAAAATACACTTCAAGTACATTCTAGAATGGCCAAAACCTAGCAAAATGACAACGGAAGTATTAGAGAAGACATGGAGCAACAGCAGTCTTGTGCACTGCAGGTGGCACACCTCCCAAGGCATGCTGGCCACTTCTTGTGGAACCACATATGCTCTCACCCTGAAGCACAATGCTTAGTATTTGCCTTCATACAGATGTTTACATCAGCTTTATTCAGAACTGCTAAGGGGTGGATGCAACCAAGACCGCTTTCAATGAGTAAACGGATAAACCATGTAAGCTGGCGTGTAGCTCTGCAGTGTCTGCTTAGCACACACAAGTCTTATGCTTGAGCTCTAACACCAAAAAAAAAAGAAAAAAAACTGATCCATCTTAAGACAATAGAATATTATTCTGTACTAAAAAGAAATAAACTATGTAAACAGCAGCAGAAATTTGAATGCATGTTCCTAACTAGAAGGAGTCAGTCTGAAAAGGTCATATACTGTGACACCAGCTTCTGGGACACTCTGGGAGACTGTGGACAACAGTGGTTGCAGGGGTCCAGAGGGAGGAGGGATGAACAGACAAAACACAGAAGTGCAGGCAGTCAAATGACCCTGTGTGACACCAAAACTGTGAACACATGGCAGTGCACACTTTCTCACACCACAGCATGTGCAAAAGAGAGTGACCCTGACGTACACAGTGATCTTGAACAGTGCTGATGTCAGTGTGGGCTCAATTGTGGTGATAGGTGCTCCACTGTGGAGGGCAGCTGTGGGATGTGGATTACGTGCATGGGCTCTACTGTGATAGAAATATTAAAACTTTAGGGGCTGGAGAGATGGCTCAGTAGAATAAGCGCTTGCCTGACAAGAGCAAGGTCCTGAGTTCGATCCCTGGTACCACCAAAAAAAAAAAAAAAAAAAGAGAGAGAGAAATGGTGATGGAAAATTTTTAATTAATTAATTGGTGCAGGGTCTCGCTTCACAGCTTAAACTTGTTATGATCCTCCTGTCTCAGCCTCCCCAGCTCTGGAATTACAGGTGTGTGCCACCATACTTGGTTTTGGTGGCCAGTACGGCATATGGTACTGGGGCTTGAACCTGGGTCCTTGTGCTTGCCAGGCAGGCACTCAGACTGCCAAGCTATCTCCATGGCCCTATAATGGAAATTTTTATTTTATTTTATTATTTTTGCAGTACTGGGGATTGAACTCAGGACCCTGCACTTGCCAGGCAATTGCTTATTCTACTGAGCTATCTCCCCAGGCTCTATGATGGAAATTTTTTTTTATTTTTTATTTTTTATTTTTTGGGGGGGCCAGCTCAGCCCACCAGGGGGCGGGGCTGGCTGGCATGTGGTGCTGGGGGATTAAACTGTGGTCCCTGTGCTTTGCTAAGCTTCTTCTAAGTAGGTGCTTTAGACCACTGAGCCATCTCACCAGCCCTATGATGGAAATTTTTAAACTATTAAATATCAACTAGTAGTCTGACACCACACTAGGACAAAATGAGCTCATACAGCCCGCCAGCCAGCTCGTCTATTAGACTCACTCAGCCTTGACTACACTCAGCTACACACCAGAGATAACCTGACCCAGCTCAGTGTGATGCACCCAGCTGTGCAGCCTGTACTCTCAGCCCCAAACATACCCGTCTGCTAACTTGGACTTTCTGTTAAGTCACCACACTTTAAGGTTTTGCATCTCCTGTTTGCAAAACCTACATAAAGTAAGCCGGAAGCTGGCTCTGGGCTGATGCTTTATGGGCGATCCCCCATCAGCCTGCCAGCATAATAAAGTTGGTTGCCTGCCAACTCCTTGGTGCAGAGTCTCTTAGTACCAGGTTCTATAACACTACCTCAGCTCAGCTGTGAATCTGAAACTTCTCTAACAAGCATCCCAGCAGGAAAAGAGAGACAAAAATATCTCTCCCATATCCCTCCTCCATCCAACACAACTTGAGTATATTCCCCCCAGATCCAAAGGAATCCTAGGAGTGCACATGAAGTGCTATAAAGGTAGGCAAGGCAGATACACAGCCAGTAGGAATAGTCAGTTTATTTCTTTCTATATTTGTGGTCTTGCTAAATAATGCAAGCTGGCCTTGAACTTGCTTACGTAGCCCGGCTGGCCTCAAATTCATGTCAATTCTCCCAAATGCTAGGATTGGGGGACCAGGGAGATGGCTCAATAGAATAAGTGCTTGCCTGGCAAGCGCAAGGGACTGAGTTCAATCCCTGGTTCCGCAAAAAAAAAAAAAAAACCTGCTGGGATTATAGACATGTACTACCATGCCTAACGATCTTTGTGATTTTTGCAGAAAGGTAATCATCACACGCTCTGAAGCCAAATTCACAGATTTTAAGCATTAAGCTGGGCCAGGAGCAGTTCACAACTGCAAAGTTGGTATCCAAACGAAAGGTGCACTTGAGTACAGATGTGCACCTTATGGCAGACCATAAGCCAGAACTCAGAATCCAGCTAGACGTGGTGGCATGTGCTATAACCCCAGCTACTCAGGAGGTGAGGCAAGGAGACAAAAATTTCGAGCAGCTGGGCCACTTGGCAAGGGAGCAAGGGAGAACACTGCTCAGTGGTAAAGTACTTGCCCAGCATGTGCAAGCCCCTGGGTTCAATCCTGTATACTTCAAAGAAAAAACAGAACAACAAAAAGAGAATCTGGAACTCATGATTCACAACAAGAGTAGCTAGAGAGTACCAACTGGGAAAGTAGAATCTTTTCCACAAACCATCTTTGGTATCCTGGGTATCTATGCAAAGAAGGGCCTTCTGCTTATGCCACATGCTCACACTAACTTGAGGACCAGAACCCACACAAGGGCTGACACCACGGCATTGCAGATGTAAGCACTGATCTCTGTGATGTGGACCCAACCTGGTAGTGTTCCCTGCTTATGACTCCAAAACCAGAGGCAACAAAAAGAAAAACTGAACATTACCAGAATAAAAAACCTGGTGACTCAAAGAATCCATCAAGAACTGAAAACACAACCCATGGAACAAAAGAAAATTTTCTGTAAATCATAAAAGACTTGCATCTACCCAGGTGTGATGACGCACACCTATAATTCCAGCACTCAGAAGACTGCAGTAGAAGAATCGACTAGAGTTCAGTTAGCCTGAAATGTACAGTGAGAATCTGTCTCAAAAAAATAAAATAAAATAATAATAATCCAAGTCCCTCCTAAAAAAAAAGATTTTTATCTAAAATATGTAAGAATTTTTTCAACTTAAGAGGAAATCACCCAGTTAAATATATACAATAAAAACATACTGCCACTTGCTGTTTCTATATTCATCTTGACAGAGCCAGGAACAAACAATCATGAACATGACAGGGTCCCAGGATCTCCCTCTGAGTAGGCCTGGCAGGGTCTGGAGGATGCCCAGGAAGGACCTAGTGATGGTGGAAGGGACAAAAGAGTAGTTCTGACCAGACGTGCACTAGCCCTGGGCTTGGAGGGTAGCAGGGTATAGCAGGACACAAAGTAAGGCTAGGTCTGGGTGGATGGGTGCTGCAGAACCAAAAGAAGTAGCTGAAGCCTCTGTGCTCTCATCCTTTATCTCCACACTGCAACCCCACCTTGTAGCCCCTCCCCCTCCAAAGTCAAAGACTTTTCACAGTGAGTAGTACCATTCTGCAGGGTCTGTGCTCTTGACTCTTTTCCCAGGTTCACGTGGAAGCCTCCGCCCAGGGTTGGGGTCTTGCCAGGACCTGAAAACAGAAGAGACAGGTTAGCCAGAGCCTACCAAAGAAGATCCACACAGCCCTCTCATAGCACACAGAATGAAACAGGGTTCAGCAGGAATTCAGGGAAGATCACCATGCGGGTGGAGCCCTTCTGCTCTGCCTAGTCCCACAGCATGAACTATGTCGATCTGCAAGTTCCTACCATGTTTCTAACATACAAGGAATCCTACTGGGCTACTGTCAGCCAGTTGCAGGGTAAGAGCACAGTGTTGCCTCCAGGTGCAGTAAGGTGGGTCTCACATCATATGCTGCTCCCTCCAGGTCCTCTCCACACCCTCTGCTGGCTGCAGACTGGCCAGCCATGGACATCACACCTTCATGGGGATGACTACCTGCTAGACACAGGCTCCTCAAGAGAAAGATCAATGTTAGCCAGTCTACAGGAAGCACCAGTCTCTACCCACTTGTATACTACCTCCTACAGAACGTTGCAGACTGGGAAAGCTCCCATGCACAATATGATTTCAGCTAAGCTACCAGGCACTCTGTTTGGAACTCTGCCAACAGACAGTAATCCTGGCATGGTCCACCACTTTCTGCACTGCAGGCCTTCAGGGCTCAGACTTGACCCATGAAAACATTAGGTACACACATCAGGCTGCAAACCACATCATAGAAGCCTAGCCTTCAGATGGGCCCAGGCTGGAACGAATACGTCAGGTAGTGCGAACTCAGGTGGAACAGCTGGTATGTGCCCCCCAACCACAGGCACTGACCTCCAGCAGCTGACACAGGCCAACACATCTGAGACAAGGTACAAATAAAAAGACTTGTGGCTTCTGCTGTAAGGGATGCACACAGCCTCAGCTATACACTGGACATGCAGGGCCTAGGGACACAGGTGAAAAAGCAAGGAAAGTACAGGTGACTGGTCCAGGGACACCCACTCTGGTCACCTGTGCAAGAAGGACCTTGGCACCAGTCATGGGACACCCTCCAACAGTCAGCACAGAACAAGCACAGCCTCTGGCTTATCTGTAATTCTAACTGGATCCCAAACAAATACAAGATTCTTTAAAGATCTGCAAAATGACTCTCAAGTTCAGCTGGTAGCAAAGAAAAAGTGCAATGACTGAGCACACTGAAAAGGGCAGCCAATGGGACACATCGTTCTCATGCAGGCAGTGAGGCTGGCCTCTGAAGGAGATGAACAGGCACCTGCCTTGCCAGGTGGCACTCAGTCTCCCCATCACTGCCAAGGCTCAGGGCTGCTCCCTCTGGCCACAGGTCTATCTTGTTGTAAGGGACCCTCATCCACTGACAGCAGCACCAAGCTCAAGGACACAGGCCTTTCTGCTACAGCGCAGACCCTGGACTGAACAGCCAGCAGTGCCTGAAATACGGTTCTTCCTGTAAAAAGTTGCCACAAGGCCAACAACCTTCAAGAAGCTGGCATAGGACCCAGCAGCATTCTGTCACGGAGACTAGGATGAGTGAGGCAGGGTCACATTAGGGAGCTCAAGAGAGAAGTCAGAAGTGACCAAGGCTCAGGAAGCCCACTTTAACTGTGTAGCGTGGTTGCCACTGACCAGGAATGCAAAGGCTGTAAATACCAACATACTAACTCTGAGTTCTACAGAAGCCAGCACAGGTCTTATGAGCATTTCCTATTCTTTGTTTTCTGTATGGTGGTTGTTTTAAACTTTAGAATTTTTACACTTGAAATCTTTTAGATAAAGGAAACTCACTACCTACTTTGTAATTGCTGATCAAGAAAAACCACACCTTGGCATGCCTGTTTCCAGCACATGCTGCCCTCTAGCTGTTTTTGGGGGACTGTTTGTGTGTTGTGCTCAAACTTTAATCACATAAATTATTATTTTTGCTAATCTTGGGCCAGGGAGATGGCTCAGTAAAGTAAGTGTTTGCCTGGCAAGTGCAAGGGCCTGAGTTCAATTCCTGGTTCTGCCAAAAATAAATAAATAAATAAATAAATCTAGTCATTTTCTTTCTCACTTAGGAGTATCCATCTTCATCAATATCATAGAAGGTAGAATAAAATAGAACCATAGACTCAAACAACCCCTATTTCACACATATATTTACTTACTTCATCAGGGTTTTTTTTCCCCATCCCTAAATAATGCTTCAGGTCAAGTGTAATCCTTTGCCAAGAAGAGAAGAGATTCAGCTCTGAACAGACCCCAAAATGGATGATGCAAAACCTCATCTCTTTCTCCTTCCTTTGGAAATCTCAACTGTGGAAGATATTAAGATGAAACTTCTCAGGAGTAAAACTTCTACTCTCTTAGATACCTCCATAGTTGTAACTGGCACAAGGACTATCTATGATGGATTGGCTAGGTGTCAAAGGTGTATAAATGAAGGTAAGTGCACTCAGGATGAGGGCTGCTGCAGCCATGTGGGCTGAAGGCTGATGCACTGAAGTAGGAGAAAAGGTCAACTGCGTTCTCACTCAGATCCACTGGGTCAACTAAGCACTGAAGGAACCCGAGTTCACACATTGTAGGAATTGTTTTTAAAAAATGGCCCAAGTTACTGACTATACCACTTTTTTCTCTCTTAGGGGAGAGAAATGATTTACTCTGGAGAGATTTAATAGAGCCTCCAAAACAATTTACATGTGTGTAAAAGAGGGAGAGGTAATACAGTAAAGAATATATAATTCAAACACAGCTGGAAGACAAGACTCCAGGACTGATTGACCTTAGAGAGTCCTGGGCATGGGGAGGCAGAGCGACTAAAGAAAGCAAGTCAGGGAAGATATATCATGCTGCCCAGAAAACTGGGGGCACTGGGGGGAAAGCTGAGGGGGAAACTCAGCTGTACGCCTAGCTTTGAAAAGGTAGAAGACAGAGGAAGTTAACTTAATGCTGAACTTTGGGAGCTAGAGTTGCTTGAGGCAAAGTAAAACAGTTTCAGACACTCTGAACAGAAAGCTGGCAAAAAACATAACTAGATATTCCAGCAACAGACACATTAGGAACTCTCAGGCCCTGCAAGCCCTGAGTAAGTCAGCAGCTCTCCACCCTAAGAGCAAAAGCAGGTACCACTGCTCCCCAGAAATCTGCAGTGCAGACCAGAGACTCGGCTCGCGTCTACCAGGCTTCCTGGCCTCACACTCCAGCAGCAGTCTCACCTTCTCTGGCTGCCCGACAGCCTGATTGGGACATTCTCCTTGGCCAACATGGTGTGCCACTCAGGCTGCGCACTGCACAGACGTGAACAGTTATCAGCACTGGTGTAGCTGAACTGGGACATGTCTACTCCCATCCAGAACTGCTGGGAGCACTTCACTGTAACTTTCCAGTAGTGTCTGCCACTCGTGACTGCTGTGCCTGCCAGCAGCACTGCCCACTTAGACAAATACTCCACATTCAGGAGTAGCTTGGTGGGCTCCAATCCCACCAAGCCACATTTAATACCTGTGCTACCTCTGAAGTGTGCCAAACCACTGTGGCGCTTTTTCTTCCAGTTGGAAACTGGGGCCTCTCCAGAATTCCCTGCCAGCAAACCCCCACCATTTTGCTGTCCAGTGGCACAAACACCAGGAATATGACAACTTTTAAATAAAGAAAAAAGTGAGTTGGTGAGATACCTCAGCAGCATAAGTGCCTGCCTGGCAAACGTAAGGTCCTGAGTTTGACCCCTGGTACCAAGAAAAAACAAACAAACAAATAAAAAAAAAAAAAAAAAAACACCCAGCCCTACTGAAGTAGATACATGATTTTAATAAAAGTCAACTATTAACTATACTGCAAAAAAGGACACTTGGTCAAAGCCTAAACCCTAAAGCCCACCTAGACAGGAATACAGTGGTTACTATTCCAGCCACCTGTCCCTGCTCAGACAGTGGCAGAGGGAAGCCAGAGGGTTTCTAACAGGGCCATGGAGAGATGCCACATTAAGATCAGTGACTTCAGTTCTTGCCATCTCCTCATTCCTCAACCTGTTCCAATTTAGTTCTACCTGAAGTACACTGCAAAACTGCCCAGTCACAGCCACCTCCATGTGCCACTGCCCTCCTCTGCTCTCTCTCATCACTAGTTATCCCCTTTTACCACTCTAACCTTTGTCCCATCTCCCCAAACCTGGGCTGCCCTCTCAGGAGCTACTGTGGCTCCACCTGCTCTGGGAGCCACCTCCTGACTTGTACTCTGCCATGACACACACACAGTGGAAAACACCCATGGATGGTACAAAAGGCACTTATCCAATCTCTACATGCTAAGATTTAGGGTCACAGTGCAATAGTTAATCTCAACTGTCAACTTGAATGAATTAAGAGCCATCTAGCAGATCAATGAAGTACATAGCTCGCCATGTCTGACTGTGTGCTTTCCAAAGATGACTGGCATGTAGGCCAGCACCTTGAGAGGGAGAACCAGGCTGTCTGTGGGGCATTGTCTGATAACAGGCTTGCACCTAGATGCATCAAAAAGGGAAGAAGGGAGTCAGGCTGTGCTTTAAGGCTTCATTCTGCTCCAGCAGGTGTCATGCTGCTGCCATGACCTGTGGACATCAGACTCCAGCTGTTTCCACCTTTCAACAGACTCCCTCGCACCAGTGACTCAACAGGCAGGTTCCAGGCTTTAGACCCAGGCTAGAGCTACACATCCTTGATCTCCTGCTGAGGCTTCCAGCTGCTGGGACTCAGCATCTTCTAGACGCCCTTGCCACTGTGGACTATTCTTTTTTTTTTTTTTTTTTTTTAAATTTTTTTTTTTTTTTTTTTTTTTTTTAAATATTTATTTATTTATTTATTGTGTGGCCAGCTCAGCCCACCAGGGGGTGGGCGGGCCGGCATGTGGTGCTGGGGGATTGAACCGAGGTCTCTGTGCTTTGCTTGAGCTTAGCTTGTTCTAAGTAGGTGCTTTAGACCACTGAGCCATCTCACCAGCCCCACTGTGGACTATTCTTGCCTGTGATCCTGTAAGCTTATTTGATAAATCCCTTTCATAATTTGTTATACATTTTTCCGTTGAGTCTGTTTTTCTAGCAAACTCTAACCAATACCTGTGGGCTCCCCAAAGTGAGAAAGAAGCAAGCCCAAGTGTGACCTCTGGCTGAAACTGCCAATTGTAAATGCTTGACCTTCAGATGTGCTTTGCTTCAAAACACACTTGGTATTTTTTGTAACAATACGGGCCAGAAGTACCACATAGACACACCTGGCCAAGTCCATCCCCTCATCAATGGTGGGAAGGACCTGCACATCCAAGCTGTCCAGAGAAGGGTCTTTTGGGAACCAAAAGGTGGTGAGAGCTATGCCCAGGACTGCAGGGTTGGGTAAGGGGCCAGCTACTGTGCAGACAAAATGACAAGCTACACCCAGGACCAAAAGAAGACAGAAGACTAAGTCAAGTTCCATGTACTGTGCCTCAGTGGCCAGGCAAGGCCCATGAACAGTACTACTCCTCTTAGTAATGCTTCCAACTTGGGAACAACAACTTTATAACTTTGCCAAGTGGCTGGGGAGATAGCTCAGCAGTCTAAAGTGCCTGCCTGCCTGGAAAGCACAAGGAACTGGGTTTGATCCCCAGTATGGCATTCTGTGCCAGCCACTGAAACTGGTTATGATGGCACATGCCCGTAATCCCAGTGCTGGGGAGGCTGAGACAGGAGAACCACTGAGTTCAACCTGTACAGCAAAAGCCTATATCAAATAAATACATAAATCTTTTTTAAAAAATAAAAATAAAGGGGCTGGGGAGATAGCTCAGTAGAATAAGCACTTGCCTGGCAAGTGCAAGAACCTGAGTTCAATCCCTGGTTCTGAAAAAAATAAATAAAAATTAAAAAATTGTGCCAAGGGGTTTTCACGGATGTTGTAACATTCCTTTAAGGAGAGACACTGGTGCATATAACAACATGAAATGACCAGTTTGGTTTTTCTGAGACGTAATCCTCCAAAGACTGGAAAAGTTCTGCATGAGGCAGGAGAATACTTGGAGTTAGAGCCCAGCTTGAGCTGCACAGCAAACTCAAGGCCAGCCTGCTTTACACAGTAAGATCCTATCTCAAAAAGAAAGACAAAAGAAGAATAGAATTCTGCAGCTGTGGTATAGGTTGGCAACAAAAGTGCACATGACATACCCTAATGCACATCTTTCAAAAAAAAAAAAAAAAAATATCACAAGGCCCGTGTGGTGCCACACAACTGTAATCCGAGCACTCAGGAAGTTAAGGCAGGAGGATCACTGTGTGTTTCAAGACCAGCCTGTACTACAAAGTGAGTTCAAGGCCAGTCTGAAATGCATAGTGAGACCCTGTCTCAAAAAGACCCCCCCTCCAAAAAAAAAAAAAAAAAAAAACCACCCTTGCCAACCTGGACTGTGTACCTAACAACTGTCTCAATTTTTTTTTTTTTTTTTGCTATCTCAGCAATTTATCTAGTTATGGTACTAGCTGAAAGAGAAACATGTGCCACTTTTTGAACTGCAGCCTCTCTTTTATTTTTATTTTTTATTTTTTTGGTGGAACCGGGGATTGAACTCAGGCCCTTGCACTTGCCAGGGAAGCGCTTATTTCACTGAGCCATCTCCCTGGCCCCTGCAGCCTCTCTTAAAAGACCAAAACAGGGGCTGGGGAGATGGCTCAGTAGAATAAGCGCTTGCCTGGCAAGCACAAGGATCTGAGTTCAATCCCCGGTTCAAAAAAAAAAAAAAAAAAAAAAGACCAAAACATATGTTCTTAGCAGCAGGTAGAGTCAACTCTTTAACACCAATAGTAAAACGCTTCTTAGCTTTAGCAATGCAGCTAGCCAATAAAAATAATGCTCTCAAACTGGGCAGAGTGGTGTATGCCTATAATCCAAGCACTTGGGAGGCTGAGGCAGAAGGATTGCTTGGTCTACACAGTACATCCAAGACCAACCTAATAGCAAGATCTTGTCCCATCCCCCTGCGCCCCCCCCCCCAAAAAGGATGATGTTCTGGGCTTCAGTAATTGCTTCTGGAATCAGGCCTAGCAATGTACACATGTAATCCCAGCACTCAGGATGCTAAAACAGGAAGATCACTGGGACTCTGAGGCCAGCCTAGGCTACATAGTGAACTCAAGGCCAGCAAGACACTGTCTCAAAAAAAAGATAATCTCTCTGTTGTGTTCACTGTTTTTTGTTTTTTTTTTGGGGGGGGGGTTAATGTATTTAGTACAGGGTCTACAAGGTCTCACTACACAAACTGGTTCTCCTGTTTTCAGCCTCCCAAGCGCTGGAATTACAGGCGTGCAATACCATGCCCAGTCTCAATCGCCCTCCCAGCGCGCCCCAGGGGTAGGGCAGGCACAGCTCGCGGAGGATCAAATCCAGGCTGCTGAGCTCTGCCTAAGCTGCCGCTTTAGTCAGCTGAGCTATCTGGCTGCCCTTCACACTGTTTCTGAAAAGCTCCACAAGCTTGTCTTTTAATGCAGGGTGCACCATCTCCATTTGGCAAAGCAGTTTTGAAGGTTTCTAGCTTCATTACATAGCTGTTGCCACATATTATACGAGTAAGCTTGGAGAATGTGAACCACCTATTACAATAATTACAGTAGCATCCTGGTATCTTCTTTCAAATGCAGCTTTCTTTGGCATCTCAGAATCTTTTCCCTATTCAGAGACACTCTCCAGTGATCTTTGTTTTTGTATTCATTTTGGCCAGGGTTAGCTCATGGGCTCATCAAGACTGTGACTGAAGCTGGAGTAGTAGAAAGAAATGCTGCGAAAGGTGGTGAGTTAAGTAACAGGTGGGTCACACCACACGCAGGCTAAGTAACTACCAACTGACTTAAAGCTGCTACCAATGCAGCGGTACATTTGAGGTGCAACAATCCCTTACCACTGCGAAGCCAGCCACCAGATGCAGCTTAATTATCGCCAATCACCAACAGGGTTTGACATGAGTCTGCAAGCAACTGATTTATTGGTCTCTACGCAGCCAAACCTCTGTGCTTATATTCATCTGCATGTCTAGCTGCTCCCAGTCCTCGCATCACACTGTCTCAGCTCCATCTCAAGCCATCAGGTATCAGACTCTCCAAAGAAGAATGCACACTAGCTCCTCCACCTGTATAGTTCACAGTAGGGCTTGTGCTCCCACGAAAACCAAATCCTCACACTGCCAACTGGACAAGAGATGGAGCTCAGAAGCAATGTAAGCGATGGGCAGTGGCTGTAAACACAGACTAAGCTTCCCTGCCTTGCTTGCCATCCACTGCTTGCTGTGTGGCCTGGTTCCTAAGAGCCCACTATTGCTACCAGTCCATGATCTGGGGATTGGGACCCCTGACTTGAAGGGCTGTGACTTCAGCCATCAAAAGTTCTGATTACAGAGCTAAGAATGTATCTCAGTAGTAGAGAATTTATTTACCTAGCATGTCCAAGATCCTGGGTTCCACTCCCAGCATGGTAGAAAGAAAAGAATTTTTTTTGTTTTTAAATTACAGAAACCAGGGCTGGTGAGATGGCTCAGTGGTCTAAAGCACCTACTTAGAACAAGTTTAGCAAAGCACAGGGACTGCGGTTCAATCCCCCAGCACCACATGCCAGCCAGCCCCGCCCCCTGGTGGGCTGAGCTGCCCCCCCCACACACACTAAATAAATAAATAAATTTAAAAAAATAAATTACAGAAACCAAATAAATAAATAAATAAATAACAGAAACCACGGGGCTGGGGAGACGGCTCAGTAAAATAATTGTTTCCCTGGCAAGTACAGGGGCCTGAGTTCAATCCCTGGTTCCACAAAAAAATAAAAATATAAGTAAATAAATAAATAACAGAAACCACAGGAAATGCTCCCAAACCAACCATACGTGTTTTGGTAACAGAGGTCTGCTACTCCCAGCACAGGGAGAGGAGGCACCCTAAGGAAGCAGCAGCCGCTGGTTGCCTGGAGTGGAAGCTCCCAAGCATCCTCAGGAGTGACAATAACAGCTGCTGGGAGAGCAGAACGAACATGTGTGTCACCATTCAATGACAAGAGTGGGCCTTGGGGGACCCCAAGACACTAGAGTGTGCCAGTCTGTAGAAGCCCCCCACAATCCTCACAAACTAGGTGGGTCCAGACGCTGTGGAGCGGCTTGGCCTTCCTCATGCCTCGCTAAGGCCTCCACTTCCTCGCATTTGGCCATTCTGAACCTGCAGTCCGCTACTGCTCACTACTCCCCTCCACACAGGCTCTGCTCTGAAAGGGCCTAGACACCAGAGCACATGTGGTGGTTCCACAGCCACAGGACCTCTGCTGTGGGCCCCTGGTTACCCTATCCTGATGTCAGAGCTAATTATGCCAAAGCACATTGCTAAGCTAAGTGTCCAGACCAGTTCTCCCTAAACAAGAACACCTGGGAAAAGCAAGTGACCCAAAGAACACATTTCAGTTTGTAAACAAACTAGAAAATGGCTACTCCGTGAGAATACTCCATTTTCAGGGTGAAGTTGGAGGATGGTAAGTTGACCAAGAGGCACTGGGGACCTCCTCAGAAACTAAGCCATCAACTTAAACATATTGATGGGGAAAGAGTGCCTGGGAAACATGATACCTCCCACCTACGCACGTGTACCACCTCCATGCCCTAAAGCTAAGAACCCACAGCCCCAAAACACCTTAGGGCCAAGACTACTGCTGGGCTGCCTCTCCCTAGAGAGGTACCTTGGCGCCACCTTAGAGCCTGTCTGAGCTTCTGCTCAACAACCCTCCAGAGATTAACCACTGTGTGAGGGTAGCAGCCCGCCTACACCTGCTGCACACCACCTCCCTTTACGTCCTGGGAACATGGTGAAAGCAAGCAACGCTGTCACCAGGCCCCGGGACACATCTAACACAGTGCCTCCACACAGAGAGGTCTATCTGACCTGTTTTTAGTACAGCCCTTATCATTTCAATGTCTTGGCAATTTTGATGAGGCTGAAAACAATGTGCCTCCAACCCATGGTCCCAGCAGTCCTGATGAGAGTCACAAAGAGAAAGGACTAGTACAGTGTGTTAAATAGACCAAAGGGAGGGCCAACCAGATAGCTCAGCAGATTAAAGTGCCTGCTTAGGCAGATGCAGGGGCCAGGGGTTTGATCCCCAGCCTGCCACGCTGACCTGTGCTGAGACAGTGAATAAGACTGAGTGTGGTGACACATGCCTGTAATCCCAGCGCTTGGGAGGCTGAAAAACAGGAAGGATCACTACAAGTCTGATCTGTGTAGTGAGACCCTATAGACCCTGTACTAAATGCCTAAAAATAAATAAATAAACAAATAAACAAAACTTAAAAAAAAAAAAATAGACCAAAGTGAGGGAAGAGCAAGAGGGAAAACTCAAACCCAATGCCAGTCCTTTGAAAAAAAATCAACAAAGCTGATAAACTTGTAGCAAGAGATACAAAGAGAAAGAAAAAAGCCAGACAACAACATCAGAAAGAGTTGTCATTTCAGATCCTGCATGCATGGAAGGACACAGGAACTCTATAAATTCAACATAAATCCAACAACCAGGCCAAATGGATCAATTCCTCAATGCCAACTACCAAAACCAAACTACAGCAAAACAATGTAGAATACAACTGTTAAAGAAGTTTAAAGCCAAGCATAGCGCCTGCCTGGCAAGTGTGAGGTTATGAGTTTATTCCCGGTACCAAAAAGACAAAAAGAAGTTAAAAATAAACTCTCTGGATAGTCACACTTAACTATGATATGAATTCCCAACATTTAAGAAGTAATACCAATTTGGTAAAATCCCTTCTAGAAAATAGAAGAGTAAGGACCATTTCCTCACTCATTCCATATGGCTCATCCCTGACATCAAAGCAAACAAAAATGTTTAAGAAAACTACAGACCAATATCTTGCATGAACATAGAAAAAAATTATTAAATAGTATTAACGAACTTAATCTATAGTAGTAACACATACAAAGACTAACACCGCACAACCAGAAACTTGCAACACATTCAGCTTTCAAACACCAACAGCACTAGGGCTGCTGCGTATGTGGCTCAATGGTAGAAAACTTGAAGCATGCACAAGGCACAGAGTTCAAGCCTCAGCACTACAGAAAGAAAAAAAACAGCATAAAGAAAATTAGCCATGCTAGTGACTGCAGAAAAGAAGCGTCTGATCCCATCAGTTGATGCAGAAAAAGCGTCTGACAAAATTCAGTGTCCACTTATGGTAAAAACTCCGCCAATTAGGAGAAGGGGAAGCTCTCAACTTTACTGATAGAGTACAGGTCTCAGAAATCCACAGTGAACATTCTATGGAGTGGAAGAGGCTGAATGCTGCAAGTTGGGAAACAAGGGAAAATGTCTCTTGTAAGGCAAAAAAGAGAAACAAAACAAAGATAAAGCAGTCTGTACTTGGGGTTGTCTACACCCGACATTCCAAGGGGTCTATAATAAACAAGTTCAACAAGAGCACAGAAACAACCACCCAGCTATTAGTGCAGGACAGAGCAGTGCACACCTGTAATCCCTGCACTCAGGAGGCTGAGGCAGGAGGATCGTTGCAAGTTTGAGACCAGCCTGGGCTACAAACTGAGCTCAGGGATAGCCTGAAATGCATAGTAAACGAGATCATCTCAAAAAAAGAAAGAAATCACCCAGCACACAGAAATCAACCACATGGGAAAGAAAAAAAGAACCCAACAGATTGTAGGTTTACCTATAAAAAGTATACGGGAGCTACAAAACATTACACTGATGGATATTTTGAAGAAAACCTATATGAATGGAATATTACTGTTTTCACAGACTGGAAGACTCAGCATAATGAAATTGTTAAATCACTCTAAATTTTAAAAGATGAAGGTGGGGCTGGGGAGATAGCTCAGTGGAATAAATGCTTGCCTGGCAAGCACAAGAGCCTGAGTTCAATCTCTGGTTCTGAAAAAAAAAAAAAAAAAAAAAAGACAGGCTGGACAAATAGCTCAGTGGATTAAAGGGCCTAGAAGGAGGCACAGGGGTCAGGGATTCTATTCCTGGGCCAGTAAGCCAGCCCCAGGGGGACGATTGAGACTGGGTGTGGTGGTACACACCATAATCCCAGCTTTTGGGAGGCTGTAAACAGGAGGATCACTAGGAGCCAGATCTAATACTGAGACCCTGAACACCCTGTAGGCCCTTCCCTAAAATACTAAATAAATAACATTTTAAAAGATGAGGGTTAGGTATATAGCTCAGCAGCACAGTGCCTACCTGGCAAGCACAAGGTCCTGAGTTTGATTCCTAGTACCAAGTATAAAAAATAAAAAAGATGTGTGTGTTTGGAGAGTCTCTCGTAATCCTGGCTGTGTTTTTTTTCTTAATTTTTTTAATCCTTTATTTATTTATTTATTTATTTATTTATTTGGTATAGGGTCTCACTATGCTATGCAGCTCAGATTCATAGTGATCCTCCTATCTCAGCCTCCCCACTACTGGCTTTACAGGCATGTGCCATCATGCCCAGTTTCGGTGGCTGGCACAGCATGCAGTACTAGGGATCAAACCTGATTCCTTGTGCTGGTCAAGCAGGTGCTTAGACTACCAAGCTATTTCCCCAGCCAATCCAGGCTATCTTGAACTCATTCTGTACCTCAGGGTAGCCTCAAACTCAAGGTGATCTTCCTGCTCAACTTTTCAAGAGATCTTATGCAATTTTATTAAAAGGGAAGCTTTGTACATATATACAAATACCCTAAAATCAAAAGAAAAGGGAAAGGGGGCCTGGCCCTAGCTCAGTTCTTTAAGTGGCTGCTTCCACAAAGCTGTCATCCTCAGGTGGCTGAAGTTCGAATCCCACAACTCCAGCCAGCCAAACCTGCCCTGAAGGCATTCAGAGAAAAAAAAAAAAAAAAAGGAAAGGGAAAGTGAATACAAAAGCTACAGTTTTGAATAGGACCAACCAAATTGGAGGACTCACAATATCTGATGTCAAGACAATATAAAACTTAACAATAAGCAAGACAGTGCAGTAGTGACCAGATAAATGGCACAGAACAGAGGGTCAAAGAAAAAGACTCAAAAAAAAGAAGAAAGAAAGAAACTCAAAAGAAAAAGAAAGAAAGAAAGAAAGAAAGAAAGAAAGAAAGAAAGAAAGAAAGAGAGAGAGACTCAAGGGGCTGGGGAGATGGCTCAGTGGAATAAGCGCTTCTCTGGCAAGCGCAAGGGCCTGAGTTCAATTCCCCGGTTCAGAAAAAAAGAAAGAAAGAGACTCAAAAGGAAAGAAAGAAAAAGACTCAAAAAAACTATTAAGGGGGCCAGGGAGAAAGTTCAGTAGAATAAGCACTTGCAAGTGAAAAGTCCCAAGTTCAATCCCCAGTACTGCAAGAGAGAGAGAGAGAGAGAGAGAGAGAGAGAGAGAGAGAGAGAGAGAGACTCACCCCCAGTTACTTTGCCAAAAGAGCAAGGGCAAATAAAGACAGGTTTCCAACAAATGAACATGCAAGGACAAACCTCAGCTACACACACTTAACATGGGGCATAACAACAGGAGGGGCTGAGGATAAACTTCACTAACAGAGCATGCTCTCGGTATGCCCCAGGCCCCAGCACGCAACAACCAAAGAAACATAAATGTAAAATAAATAAATCAATAAATAACCCCACAACTTTTAGAAGGCAGACGCGGCAACTGAGGGTTTGATTAAGAAGTCTTACGTATAACAACAAAAACATGACCCGGAAAGAAAAGAATGAATAAAACGGCGTTGCACCAAAATGAGTAACTTCTGCTCTGTGAAACTCACACACCGCGCAGGCTGTGAAAGTCAGACGCGTAAAATACCCTCAGCACGCAACAGGAACGCGGCGAAGGCGGCGCGCCAGGGGGCCGCACACGGGCGCGCTCGCCGAGGCGGCCTCCAGCCCAGCCCGCGGGGCCGGGGCGCGCGGAGAGAACCGCGGGGCCGGGCGGGGCAGGTAGCTCGGGCTACCCCACGGAGCCCCAGGGCCTGCAGGGGCAGCCGGGGCGACCCGAGAGAACCGCGGGGCCGGGCGGGGCGGGCGGGCGGGGCCGGGAGACCAAGCGCGACCAGAGGGGAAGGCAGCAGGGACGCGCCGCCCTACCGTCCAGCGACACGAACTGGCCCACGGCGGACGAGCCGCCGCCGCTGTTCTCCACGAACTGCACCTCGGACACGATGATGTTGTCCTCCAGCACCGAGCCGCAAGCCGTACACACCGCATCGCCACGCGCCGCGTCCAGCTCTATGTCGGTGCCGCCGCAGGCGCGGCACACGCGACCCGTCATGGCTGGGGCCGCGGCGGGCTCGGCCTCCCGGCGCCCGGCTCCCGCACCCGGTCTTCAGGCCGCCCCGCCGCGTCCGTCCTCTCGCGAGGCTACTGGCGCCGCGCTCGCAGATTCGCCGCGGCAGATTCGCCACGAGGGCCTGGGCCCCCCCCCCAACGGGTCGGGCCTACGGGACCCGGGTGAGCACCGTAGCTGCGTGCGGCACGGACGCGAACTCTCGAACTGGCGATCTCCGGGACTGGCGCGACTACCAGACCTCAAGCAACAGGCAGAAGGCCCGTGGAGCCGCTAAACCCAGAGGTTCGCGACCCAAGAGTAAGGCGCCGGGGGCGGGGCGGGGCCTGGGGCGGGGCCTGGGGCGGGGCGCTGACTGAGGCGGGAGCCGGACCAGGGGCGTGGGCGGGGCCTGGTGGTGGGCCCGGCCTGTGACCCGCCCCAGCGCTGGGGGTGGGGCCCGCGCGGTGGGTGGGTCCTTCCCCTGACACCCGGTGGTGGGCGGGCCGGGGGCTGGCCCGGGAGCGACGGGTGGCAGCCGGAAAGGATGGGGTCCCGCGCCCTGACTCTGTAGCTGTTTTTGGTTTTTGCAGGGTGGGGATTGGGACCGGGACTCACGCATGCTGATCAAACCCTGTACAACTGAGCTACACTCCCATCCCGGGGACTCCCCACTTTCTAGCTATGGCGTCAACGAGGCGGAACTGCATAGTGAGAACTTTTTTTTTTGTTTGATTTTCTTTTATTTTTTAAAGAGAGTGCAAATTAGAATTAAAACAAAAAATTACGAGTGATATAAATTTCAAAAAAACAAGTGATACAGATTTTCACTTAACAAAGTAATAGGAATTCCACAGTAGTTGTTGTAACACGTAGTGTTGCCTTCCAACCAGTTATTTATATTACCAGATACATGCATGTAAAATTGGAAGAAGAAAGAAAAAAAAGAAATGTGTAAGAAATTCAGAAGAGAAAAAGTACAATTGAAAAAAGGAGGTGAAACGAATTAAAGCATTAACTGCTTCTTTCCATAAACCAGCAGAAATGCACAGTGCAGTTGTCCAAACCATCCTGCTTACATACATAGATACATCTCTTTCTCCCACTCCCTCTCCTGATCTTCTCTTCAACTTAGTAACTTTTTCCTTTTGAATAGATTCATTCCCTTTTACCAGTCTATTTTACCCTTTGGATTCCATTTTTCTCTTTCAGGTTCTCACACTAAGCAGACAATGCAATGTTTGTACATGCAAGTCTGATTTATTTCACTTAAAAGTATGTTCTCTAGGGGCTGGGGAGATAGCTCAGTAGAATAAGTGCTTGCCTGAGCCTGAGTTCAATCCCCAGTTCTGAAAAAAAAAAAAAAAAGTATGTTCTCTAGTTGCATACATTTATCGACAAAAGACTCAAATTTATCCTGTCTTATAGCAGCGCAATTTGTTATAGCTAAATCCTGGAAACAACCCAGATGCTCATCAACTAAAGAATGGAGAAGGAAGATGTGGGGTTTTTTTTGGTTTTTGTTTGTTTGTTTGTTTGCATAGTGAAACCTTCTCTCAAAGAGAGAGAAGAGGCTGGACATTTATCTCAGTAGCACAGCACCTGCTTGGCAAGACAGGTTCTGGGTTTGATACCTGGAACCACCCCCCAACCCCCCCAAAAAAAAATAGAAAGAAAGCTGTTTCGAAGCACTTGTGGCTTGCACAATCCCATAGAAATGGCAAGAAGATTTTGTTTTTTGCTTTTGAAACACTCTTAGTATGTGGCCTGAAGAACTCCACAAAAGAATTCTGCAGCAGACCAGTGAGCAGAAAGGTGAAATGCCACAAGGACTTAGAAAGAAAGCAAGATGAGCAAGATGGCAAGTATGTCATACCAACAAAGACGAGCAAACAAAACACATGCTATCAGTGTAAGCCGTACTTGGGTATGGAACATACTGTTGTCATGTGAAGACAGCCTTAAATGTGATAACTGAAGCAAAGATTATGCCTGTGGTAGAGTTTTGCTTGTATTTCCTTTGTAGTTTACATAGGAATTTATTTCTACTGTTAAGTTTTAGATTTTGTAAAATAACAGTTGGTATTTAAAATGATAGTCTAAACAACCATTACATATTTAAAATTTACTATTTCAGCCCTTTTCCTTTCGGCCGGAACCGCCATCTTCCAGTAATTTGCCAAAATGACTAACACAAAGGGCAAGAGGAGGGGAACCCGGTATATGTTTTCCAGGCCTTTTAGAAAACATGGGGTTGTTCCTTTGGCTACATACATGCGAATCTACAAAAAGGGTGATATTGTAGACATCAAGGGAATGGGTACTGTGCAAAGGGGAACGCCTCACAAATGTTACCATGGCAAAACGGGAAGAGTCTACAACGTTACCCAGCATGCTGTTGGCATTGTTGTAAACAAGCAAGTTAAGGGCAAGATACTTGCCAAGAGGATTAATGTGCGTATCGAGCATATTAAACACTCAAAAAGTCGTGATAGCTTCCTGAAACGTGTCAAGGAAAATGATCAGAAAAAGAAGGAAGCCAAAGAGAAGGTACCTGGGTTCAGCTGAAATGCCAGCCTGCCCCTCCCAGAGAAGCACACTTTGTGAGGACCAATGGAAAGGAACCCGAGTTGTTGGAACCCATTCCCTAGGAATTCATGGCATAAACTGGGGACGTTGCTCTGCCATTCAGCACCTAATTGGCAGCTTAAGTATTCTAGGTCCTATGTAAAAATAAAATCATCCTGTGTTGTAAGGGTGGTTTTCTTAGTTGAACAGGTATGCGGTGCCTTCTTACCTCAGAAATATTTGCAGCAGATTTTCACTGTACCCAGGAATTGTGTCTAGCCTTTACTCTTCAGTATTTTCTTGCTGAAAGATACTGCTGAGGTATTGCGCAGGTGTATACCCAAAAATTCAAATATTTATAAAGTATTTATATTGGCTTGAAGATCCTGTAAATCATCATGGGGAAAAGATGTATCAAAATAAATGGAAGTCACTTCAGAAACAAACTTAAGTTCATTTCAGTTAAATAAATTGTTTAAAGCAAAAAAAAAAAATTACTATTTCATTTTACTGATATTTTACTGTTAAATGCACAGTGTTTGATATAATAAAACTCAAAATTAAAGTTAGTAATTCATCAATAGAAGTTGTTATGGTTTGTGTCTAGCTGTCCCCCCAAAGCCTCATGCAGTCATGGGCCCGACTTCTAGTTTGTGATGAATTCAAGATCCGCTGGGATTATGGGTGTGAGTGCTGCTGGGATTATGGGTGTGAGTGCTGCTGGGATTATGGGTGTGGGTACTACAGCCAGCCTGGGGCAGATAGCCTGAATGAAACATAAGGGAGACAGACTTGCTCTCTGTAGCCATTGTTGCCACTAGTCTCCCATTGGCTCTTGCTCTTTGCTGCCGCCATGAAAGGTTGCTGTCTGCCATGTGCCACTCTGCCTTGGAGCCAGCTGAGTATGGACTGAAATAAACCTTTCCTTCTTCATTTTGAGTGTCGGGTATTTGTCCTAGCAATGAGAGAAGAGTAACTGAGACAGAAATCCTTCCCAAAAAAATGCATGTTGTTGTGCTATTCCACCCAATAATGCTCCTTTAAACAAAATTTGGTGTTATTCCCTTGTTACATAGTGTTGGGACTTCCAAATAGAAAAGGAAATGGGAAAATGGATTTCAGATCTCAAGTTGTTCTAAAATTAAATTTCAAGTAACATTAAAGGCTAATAGTGCCAGGTATGGTAGCACACAACTGTAAGCCTGCACTCAGGAGGCTGAGGCAGGAGGAGCTTTGTGAGTTCCAGACCAGCCTGCGCTACAAAGTGAGCTCACGGCCAACCTGAACTACATAGTGAGATCCTGTTTCAAAAAGACCAAAAAAAAAAAAAAAAAAAAAGGAACTAAGCAATAGTAAAATTGTACAGCTATTGGAATCCAAGAGAACATCGCAGTGAACATCCCTGGCAAGGGTGCTGGTGTGAGAGCACCTCCCTAGTTACGAAGCCACAGCATGCCTTGGGTCATCTTTGATAAGAACAGATTTTTATACTATCCATAGCAATGTGTGTGCTCTTAGCACTTAAGGAGGTGAGTTCCCAGACCTAGAAGAGGTCAAAATATATAATGTTCAAACCTTTTGTAACAGTGGCATGGCAGTCAGGTCTGGTTGTAATCCGAGGATCTTGGGAGATTGAAGGAAGAGAATCAAAAGTTTAAGCCCAGCCTAGACAATTTAGTGACTATAGAAAGCCTTTCCTGGTCCTTCTCTGGGTCCAGGAAGTTTATACTTCTAATGCCATATATAAATTATTAGAACCCCATCAAGTTAATCCCAATCTGTGACACCCAGTGCAACCCATGGTGAGAATAAAGATGCTAAGGCATATTTGTAGTTATAGGGAGCCAAGGGGTCCTAAGTCCAGCCATGATGATGGCTATTGGGAACAAAGGCCTCAACCCAAGGCTGAACCAAGGTTTTATTTATTCATAAGGAAGGGAGTGGCTTGAGGATGAGTGACAGAATAGCAAGAAATAGGTGAGTGCAGTCAATTGGGCTCGGGAGGAGGCCTGCATATTTGCCTCTGCAATATGCAGAGAGAAGGAAATGCATAAAGAGCAATTTACGCTACATGATTGAGAGCACCTAACGTCTTGGGGTCCAAGCTTTGGTTGTGTGTAATCTTTTTTTTTCCCAGTGTGTTCCTCTTTATTCATTTTCCGAGTACAAACTTAAACTTGGATAGGCTGAATTAACCCAACCCACCTCTGGCAGGTACACTCAACATGCTGTATAAAGTATAACATCCAATTTATTATTTCTTTCTCAAGAGTTTTCTTCAGTCCATTAAGACTCAGCTCCCCTTACATGGGCTTTGGTGGAGGTCGAGGGGCAGCACCAGCAGGTCTAAATCGGGGTGGAGGAGTTCGGTCCTAACGGGCTTCACGAGATCGATTTCTGACCACTTTGCTGTGACTGGCACAACTCACACAATAATGCAGCTTCACATACAGCTTGGGAAGCACATGACCGTCGAAGACACTCGCTTCAGAAATGTCCCTGATGGTGGCGGCCTCCACTATGTTCCGAATGACAAACTTCTTAATAGCCTTATCCTTGGGTACGCACTGGGCGCAGTTCGTGCAGCGAATAGGCTGCACATGACCGCGGCCCTTTTTGGCACGACCGTTGTTCCTTCTTTTTTTCGTCATCTTGGAAAGGAGGACCCGAAAGAGCTAGTTGTGTGTAATCTTTCAAGCCCCAGGAAGTCAAAGCCTCTATTTCGAGGCTTGATCCCAGCCAACAGCATGGAGCACAGAATGGCTCTTCATCCTGTGGTTCTTATTTTGGGGAAAGAAGCTCAAGAACTCAGGTGCTGCTGCAGGACCAAGTCCCTCCTCATGGCCCGGTCCTGCCCCACTCACCTTCAGCACCAGGTGAGGTCCAGACCTGAGCTGCTGCACATGTCAACCACCTCTTGCTGTTAGCTGTCTATTGCTGCAAAACAGAGTCCTCAAAAACCATAGAGTCAAGAGCCTTAGATGTTTATTGTCTTTCATGGTTGCTAAGGCAGGGACCTGGGAGACTCTGAGTAGAGCAGTTTTAGATTAGGGTCTGGACTTCTCAGTTTTCTGTCCTAACAAATACTCATGATAACCAACTTAAAAGAAAGAAGGGATCATTTTGGTCCCTGGTTGCAGAGGGCTCAGTCCATGGCTGGTCACCACTGTTGCCCTGAGCCTGTGGCAAAAGATCCTGGTGGAACAGTGGCATAGTGGCAGTACACAGCTGCTGGCCTCAGCAGTCTGGAAGCATGAGGGCTGGTGTCCAACTCCACCTCAGTGACCTCTTTCCATGAGGGCCCACCGCCAGGAAGTGTCATCACCTCCCAGTTGTGCTGAAGTCTGGTTCTAGGCCTTCAGCTTGTGACCGTTGGGGGCACTCCAGATGCTCACTAAAGCAGGCCCTCAGAGATGTGGGGAATTCTGAAGACAAGACTGGACTTCAGTGCTCTCTTCTAAGTCCCATGTATTCACTGGTGGAGCCTGAACTTCTCCTGTGTGGTCCTCCACACAGCTGCGGGAGTGTCCTCCCAATGCAGTGCTGGCTGCCCCAAAGGGAGACAGCCACTCAGTGTCCACCGCCTCCTGTCCCCACTTCCACCACACTGCAGCAGGAGCAAGCATATCAAGGGTGCTGTGTTAGCTTGTCATCACCACACAATATACCTGAGAAGAACAACTTAAAAAGGAAACTTTTTGCCTCTTGTTTTCAGAGGCTTCAATCCATGATCAGTCAGCTCCATTGCTATGAGGTTGATAGCAAAAGGGGCTTGGTAGAGGAAACCTGCCCACCTCATAGCAGCCAGAAAGCAAAGAGAACCAGAGAAGAAGGAGCCATGGAGAAAACATACCCCTCATCTGGGCATGGCAGCAAACATCTGTAATCCCTCCTTCAGGAGACGGAGGCAGGAGGATTGCTTTGAGTTTGAGGCCAGTTTGCGCTACATAGTGAGTTTGAGGCCCACCTGGACTACGTTGTGAGACACTGTCTCAAAAAACCTAAAGAACAGGGCTGGTGAGATGGCTGAGTGGTCTAAAGCACCTACTTAGAACAAGCTAAGCCAAGCAAAGCACAGGGACCTCAGTTCAATCCCCCAGCACCACATGCCAGCCTGCCCACCCCCTGGTGGGATGAGCTGGCCACACACAAAAATAAATAAATAAACAAATAAATAATTTAAAAAAAAAAAAACCTAAAGAACAAAAAGAGTTAGAAAGGGATAGTGAGGACCAGGGAGATAGCTCAGTAGCATAAGTATTTATTTATTTTTGTACCAGAAATCAAACTCAGGACCTTGTGCTTGCTGGGCAGGTCCTGATTTTGATCTCTGGTACAAAAAATAAATAAATAAATATTTTTTTAATTTTTAAAAAATTTTAAAAAGGGATGGTGATGTAGCTCAACGCTACTTCTCCAGAGTCCAAGCATCAGTACTACCAAAAAGAAAAATAAAATTAAAAAAAAAATACGCACACACACACATGTCTTTCAAAGGCATGTCACCAGTGCCCTGCGCTATTCAATTAACCCCCCTCTAATGGCCCAATGAACAATTTTTAAAAATCTTTCATTTATTTATTTATTTGATACAAAATCTTGTTATGCAACTTGGACTCATAGTAATCCTCTGGTCTCAGCCTCACCAATCCTGGGATTACAGGTATACACCATCACACCCAGTTTCAGCGTCCAGCACAGTATGCAGTACCAGGGATCGAACCCAGGTCCTTGCGCTTGCCATGCACACTTTAGACCACCAAGCTATCTCCCCAGCCTTAAAAGTTGTACTGTTGTTTTTTTTCCTTTCTTTCTTCTTCCTCTTCCTCTTCTTCCTCTTCTTCCTCTTCTTCTGTACTGAGGATCAAACTCAGGACCTTGTGCTTACAGGCAGGCACTTATGCTGCTGAGCTATCTCTCATCCCCTCAGTGAACTATTAGTGCACCCATCTAACCATCCAAACCATCCTGATGAAGTTAAAGCCTTCGTGACCCTATCACTTCCTTAAAGCCCCACCATGAACACTGCTGCACTGGGAACCAAGCCCCGCACACATGAGCCGGGAACATCGTATACAGCCAAGTATGCTGCGCTCAAGGAAAGGAGGCCAGCTGAACAGCCAAAAGTCTGCGGCCATGACTTCCTCCACCCTGTGAACATCCATGGCTATTAAACTTGCCTTTGATGACACCAGATGCTCTGACCACCAAAGAGACTGCAGACCCCTGGGAGAGAAGGTCCAGCCAGGGAGACATAGAAGGCGCTACACTGGACACAAAGGAGGAGAAACCAGGACAGGGCTGAAGAGGAGAATGGACAGGTGACAGAGAGTGGCTGTGCTGCCTGCTGAGCCTCTATCTTCACCTCCTCTCTTCTGCTTCTCTCTCTTTGAGGGGTGTGTGTGTGTGTGTGTGAGTGAGTGTCTGTCTGTCTGTCTCTGTCTCTGTCTGTGTCTCTGTCTCCTCATCTAGCAAGTACACAGGACATAGTAAGCTCTTAGGACAACTAACACAAAAAAGTCCAAGATGAGACAAGGTTGCCAATACCCCGGAACCTCTGAATGTAACCTGCCTGGCCAACATCTTGGGTTCCTTGCCCTGTACAGGGAGCAGGGAAGCCTGAACCTGTCCTCCAGCACTATATAGGCAGGTGCTCTTCTCCTTTGTAAAGTTCCAAAACTCAGACCACTTAATGTTTTGAGATGCAGGAGCATCTTTTTGGGTCAGCAAGTGAGTGGCCAGGACTCCTACCTGTGGGGGTGGAGACTTTGCAGTTCCTTTTCCTTGTGTGGAGTTAGAAGCTGACTCAGGATGCATCCAACAGGAAAGGAATCAAAAGGCTGGAAGTTTTTAGTCCATCCTTTATCAGCACAAGAGAAAGGGGGAGGCAGGCAGAGGGTGGGAGGACGTGAAAGAAAGAAGACTGGAGGGAGGGGAGGAGGAGGCAGAAAAGAGATGCAGTCAATATAAGTCAATATACATGACTCAGTTCAGCCCTCTAACACCTTTGCTCTGCAATGAAGGTGTCTGCACAGTTCCTGAAATCTGTGTGGGGAAAGCTTCTCTGTGCTTCCTGCTAGGTCCCTGCAAGCCGTCCCTCTGGGAAAGGAGGACAGGGCAATTCCATCAATCTTCTTAGGAGCCCAATCCCACTCTTCAGGCAGAACCCCACAAAACAACCACTCCCCTAGGTTCCACCTCTCTTTACTATCTCCCCACTCAGGAGGACAAGGCCCCAAAAGACCTCCTTGCGGCACCCATAGGGACACCTGCAGCTCAGTGCAAGATGTCCTCAGGTGCAGACCCCAAGGCTGAGCTTAGGTCAGTGTCTTCTGGACCTCTGCATAGAACATGGATCTCAGCTGGCACCAGCAACCTCAGTGCACACAGTAACATGGGGAGAAGAGAGCCAAGGGAACAGCCCAGCCACGCAACACCCAGCACCATGGGGCCAGGAGGAACCCAGCCGGCTCTGATAGGTCCCTTGCTGTGTGGGGCTGCAGGGTGTTACTCAAGGTCCCCACACAAATGCCTATTGCATAGTCAACTCCTCTCTATGCTTGCTTCAAGATCAAACCTGGCAGTAAAGGCCCACTTCATCTGGACTGCTATGTCTGAGGTTGGGGCTTTAACATGCAAGTTGCAGCCTCACCCTCAATGATAGTATGGAGAGGTGGAACCCAGGGGAGTGGTTGTTTTGGGGGTTCTTCCTGAAGAGTGGGATCAGGCCTCATAAAAAGAGGCTGACGGGGATGCCTTGCAAGGACATGACGTGAAGCACAAAACAGCCTTTCCCACACTCTGGATCTGCAGGAGCCTTGCTCTTGGATGTCCTATGGGGGGGAGGGGGCGATAGAACACTCCTCTTACACTTTCCCTTATATGGGCAAGAAGTGCTGCAGCACCAATCCCTGCTTGCCTCAGCCTCTTCCTGTGGTCCTGGACCTCTGCTACCAATCTACAACTAGTCCCACCCAACTACTTCTACTACACGGCTATTTAGACCCTGCTCACTTCCTCAATAAACGAGACTTGATCAGAAAGCCTGTCTTGGGCTGGAGAGATGGCTCAGTGGTCTAAAGCACCTACTTAGAACAAGCTTAGCAAAAGCATCAGGGACCACGGTTCAATCCCCCAGCACCACATGCCAGCCAGCCCTGCCCCCTGGTGGGCTGAGCTGGCCACACACACACACACCACTCTCTCTCTCTCTCTCTCTCTCTCTCTCTCTCTCTCTCTCTCTCTCAAAAAATAAATAAATAAATAAATAAATAAAATTTAAAAAAAAAAAAAGAAAGCCTGTCTTGTCTCCGTCTCTTGTGACTCTTGCCCTGTCTTGTTCATCCCCATTCCTCCTCCAGGTCACTACCCCACATCTCGACTCGCGGGACGAGTCAAGTGGCGCCCAACGTGGGGCTCGAACCCATGACCCTGAGATTAAGAGTCTCATGCTCTACCAATTCAGCAAGCCAGGCATTGTCCCCGCAGGGCACTGTCAATTTCCTGCTTAATGTATTTAATAAAAAGGGGGGACGTGGGGGGCGATAGAATGCTCCTCTTACACTTTCCCTTATATGGGCAAGAAGTGCTGCAGCACCAATCCCTGCTTGGCGATCTTCCTGTGGTCCCGGACCTCTGCTACCAATCTGCAACTAGTACCACCCAACTACTTCTGCTACATGGCTGTTTAGACCCCGCTCACTTCCTCAATAAATGAGACTTGATCAGAAAGCCTGTCTTGTCTCCGTCTCTTGTGTCTCTTGCCCTGTCTTGTTCATCCCCATTCCTCCTCCAGGTCACTACCCCACGTCTTGACTCGCGGGACGAGTCAGTCCTAGCCTTTGGGACTGTAAGAAATAAATGTTTATAACTTATAGACTATCTGCATATCATTTTTTTTTTACAGCAGCAGATGGGACTAAAATGGGCCTGATTGCATTTCTTTGAGAAATATTATTGCTTTTAGTGGCCAAAATCTTTTTGCTAATTATTGAACAAACAAACACCATTCCTGTATTCCAGTAGTATCAGGGCTATACGTTTGGTGTTTACTTGGCATTGTTAGTGGTGTTGTTTTTTGTGACTCATCTGTGAATGTCCTGGCCTGGTTTCCACATGGTACTGAGACCTTTGTCTCAGTTACTTTTCTCTTGTTTCTGGGACAAAATACCTGACACCCAAAATTAAGGAAGGGAAGGTTTATTTAGCTCACAGTTTTTGGAAGTTTCAGTCCATACTCTGCTGGTTTCCAGGCAGAGCAGCACAAGAGAGAAGGCAACAGTTCAGGGCAGTGGAAAACAGCGAAGAGCAGAGGAAGGAGCAGCAGCTTCAGCATCTGCCAAGCCTCTCTCCCTTCCATGCTGAAGCGGCAGTGGCTGCGAAGATCTGAGTTCCTCTAAGGAACTGAATCCTCCCTCACCTCCCTTTTAGATCCTTTTTGTGCTGAGCCACTTGAAGGCAACCTCCTGACATCCCAGGGCGTGGAATCGCCAGCCCATCTGGCCCGAGCTTCCTACTTCTCAAGTTGACAGTTTCACCCACCACAGACCTAATATTTTCCCATGCTTTTAAATAATTTATGTGTATACGCAGTTACTGCAACATTGTTCCCATCATGGGAAGGAGGAAAGCAGTTTGATGCTCCACACAATAACACACCCTTGGGTCAACACCTACACACAGTCCGTTTTGCTGGCTCCTTTGTGTCCTGTGAGGTGGATGTGTCATAGCTGATTCTGTCATTGCTCAGTCACCATATATTCCTATCCCTAGGTCTCACCATTTGAAACATTGCATACACCTGTTCCCGGGTCCCCGTGGCTCTTTCCAGTCTCGTCTGCAGGATTCCATAGGACATATGTGAACCCAAGCAAGGCCCTGAGCCCACCACCACACCACTGCCAGGGCTACCTGGCTGCCAACAGGTGCAGGATGAGGGAGCCTGCACCAGAGCCTCACTTGATAAGAGTGGTCAGAGGGAGACAAGGTGCTGCCCAGGCCCAGGGCTAAGGCACACGTGAAATGTGTGTCTCATTCTAACTCTTAGTTTACGAGAGCAAATACGGAAGAAAATGGGCTCACATTCCTTTGTGAATTCCTGTCGCTCCTCCAACGCAGGGCCTTTGCTTGCCAGGCAGCTGAGCCTCTCCCAGGCCCTCCACTGGAATTTTTAATGGCCTTACAGATTTGTATTATTCCTTTGATATTAAAAATGGCAACTTAGCCGGGCATCGTGACACATGCCTGTAATTCCAGCACTTAGAGACTGAGGCAGGAGGATCTGAGGGTGGCCTGGGCTACATAATGAGTTTAAAACTAGCCTGAATTACAGAATAAGACTGTCCTCAAAAGAACAGTGGGGCCAGGGAGATAGCTCGGCAGTGTAGGCTCTTGCCTGGCAAGTGCGAGGACCTGGACTTGGTCCCTGGTACCACATACCATGCCAATCTCAAGCCAAGACAGCCACTGAAACTGGGCATGGTGGCACATGCCTGTAATCTCAGTGCTGGCGAGGCTGAGACAGGAGGATCACTACAAGTCTGAGCTGCATAGCGAGACCCAGTAACAAACAAACAAATAAATAAATAAATAATTTTTGAAAAATTAAAAAAATAAATTAAAAAAAAATGGCACCTATCCCCGCACTCTGGGAGGCTGAGGCAGGAGAATCACAAGTTGAGTTCACCCTGGGCAATTCAATGACTTAGTGAGACAGTCTCAAAATAAGAGTATTTTTAAAAAGAGTTGAGAATGTAGCTCAGTGCAAAGACTCTAGCTTTAATCTCCAGTACAAACAATCAAACCAGAAAAGTACTCCACTGAAACAGCATTCTTAGGGAGACAGTCCTCAGTTTGTCTCAGGGAAAAGCTGGGGGTTCCCTTGGTGCATGCTATTTTCTCCAGGACCTGGCACCACCTCAGCCAGAGGGTGCCACCTCTGGTCGGCAGCAGCCTGTCCTGAGTACGGCAGAACACACATTATATTCCCTACACAATGAATACATTTCATTGAAAAAGGAAACAAGAAACACAGATAAACAAAAAAGGAAAAGTGAGCTCCAATCCCAGAGATAATTTCTTAGCACTTTAGATTAATTTTTTTTTTTGTACTGGGAATCGAACTCAGGACTTTGGGCTTGCCAGATAGGCACAGGACCACTAAGTCATAACCCTGGCTAGATTAATTCTTGTCTCATCAATATTTTTGAAAATAGGTATTTAGCATGCATAATCATTTACATGTAGATACATATTTTACATGTCCTTGCTTTAGACTCCCATTTTGTTTGATCAAATAGGATCAGATTATACATTCTATTTCCACCTTTGCGTGCGTGTGTGTGTGTGTGTGTGTGTGTGTGTGTTACTGCAGACTGAACCCAGGATCCTCCCACTGAACTACATCCTCTGCTTTTTATTTTTTATTTTTCAAAGAAGGTCTCACTATATTGCCAAATTTCCCAGGCTGGGTTCAATTCTATGATCTTCCTGCCTCAGCCTTCCATGTGTTGGGATTATAGGCATGCATCATCATATCTGGCAGCTATTTTTTTATCTTTCCATTTGTTGTAGGAGTCCCTTCCTGGCTCTCATCTTGATCCAAGAAGTTAATATTTGTAATCCCAAAGATATGTTATTGGAATCCCACCAAGTTAATTCCAACCTACCACTCCCAGTGCAACCTACAGTGAAAGTAAAGGCATTAAAACATATTTATAATTATTGGGAAGCCAAAGGGCCCTAAGTCCAGGCATGAAGATGGCTTTCTGGAACAAAGAGGCTGACCCAGGGCCTCACCCGGTTTTATTCAGAGAAGTGGCTTGAGGAGGATTGACCGCGAATTGTGGGAAGTAGGTGACTCCTGCAAGCTGTGCTAGGTGGGTGGCCTGCATTTACCGCTGCCGTTCGCAGAGAGGATATGCAGAGAGAGTAATCTGCTTTATGCTAATGAGATAGTATCTGATGTTTTGGTAAGTCTGGTGCTTCAGCTTTGGTGTAGCCTTTCAAGTCCCAGGAAGTCATAGCCTCTGTCTCGAGGCTCCGATCCCAGCTGGCGGTATGCAGCATTAGCTCTACCGTCCTATCTAGACCCGGCTCACATTAGAGAGCAGCAGGTGTAGGTTACCAGGGAAACATGCACACCACCTTCAGAGACTATCACCAGCACCTCAGCTAGACCAATACACAGTGCTTAAGGCCAACTGAAGGATAAACAGCAGTCCTGGCCAGCTCTGTACAGAACAATATGAGGACATAGGCTCAGGCTCAGTCAAAATGGAGACAGTCGCTCTTCTTTCAAGGAGAGCTGCTGAAGTGGTCCTCCACAATTTGTGACAGCTGGCCTGGATTTGCCCTCCTCTACGTACTGAGGGGTGACTCCAGGCATTCAGTATGAGGTAGGTGCTGCCCACAAATGTCCTGTGGAGCAAGGTGACCTGAGAGGCCCAGGAGCCCCTGGCCCATCCTCCAGGTGGGGACCCTCAGCCATTCGATGTGCTGCAGGCCATTTCCCACCCAGAATTCCAGATCTGGGGCCTCAAGGGGCAGGACATTCCCCTCTGCATGGAAATCCTATCTCTAATTCCAGTCAGTACAACCTGTCTGTCATCACACGCAGATCTCCTTTTGGGATGACATTACTTGCCTCTGCTTTATCCTAATCTATTTGCATATGGCCTTTGTGCACCCGTGGGGCTGACCCCTCAGCCTGCAATGGGTGGGTGCTCAGGACATCTTCTGGCTGCCTGCTGCCACAGCTGCCAGTGGGTAGTGGCTGTAACATATGTGCCCTCAGAGCAGGCAGCCCTGTGCCCACCCCAGCTCTGCCTCCCATGTGCTGACCTAGCAGCCCTCGCGGCCAGAGCCAGCCCAGTCACACTGGACTCCTTTGTTTTCTGACTGGTACCCATCTGGGTGTTTTATTTGTCTGTTTTGTTTCTGTGATACCTGGGATGGAACTGAGAGCTTTTGAACTGAGCCCTAGCCCTTTCTATTTTGAGACAAATTCTTGCGAAATTGTTAAAGTGCCCAAACTGGGCTTAAATTTGTGATCCACCTGTCTCAGCCTATAGAATACTGGGATTAGAAGCATGTACCATGCACCTAAACCATGTTTGGGTGCCAATGGATTTTAGATTGGTGTTTTGTCCAAAGTAGCTTTGAGGGCTGGGGAGGTAGCTCAGTAGAATAAGCGCTTGCCTGGCAAGCACAAGGTCCTGAGTTTAACCCCCAGTACCGCAAATAAATAAATAAATAAATAAAAATAAAGAGTGGCTTTGAGAAGAGGCTGTCCCACCCTAACAACCTTTGGGTCTTCCTCTGCCTATACCTCCCTGCCTGTCTGTGCCATTAAGAGCTACTGGATTTTTTTTTTTTTTTGAACCGGGGGTTGAACTCAGGACCTTGCACTTGCCAAGCAAGCACTTATTCTACTGAGCTATCTCCCCAGCCCCAAAGAACTTTGATTTTTTTAAAAATTTATTTAGTGTGTGTGTGTGTGTGTGGCCAGCTCAGCCCACCAGGGGGCGGGGCTGGCTGGCATGTGGTGCTGGGGGATTGAACCGCGGTCCCTGTGCTTTGCTAAGCTTGTTCTAAGTAGGTGCTTTAGACCACTGAGCCATCTCACCAGCCCAGAACTTTGATTTTTTTATTAATCTTTTTTAATGCATTTATTTGGTATAGGGTTTTGCTATGCAGCTTGATTCATAGTGATCCTCCTGTTTCAGCCTCCCTAACGCTGAGATTACAGGCATGCACCACCATATCCAGTTTCAGTGGCTGGCACTGCATGCCTGGGGTTCTGGGCCGACATGGCATGTGATATTGGAGATCAAACCCAGGTCCTCGTGCTTGCCAGGCAGGCGCTTAGATCACCGAGCTATCTGCCCAGCCCCAAGCTACTGGATTCTTGCAAAGACACCACACAACTTTCATTATTAACATCCTGTGTGACATTTGCATGTATTAGAAGGGTCCCTTTTCTTCAAAAATCTTTCAATATTCGTGAGAACCTGTCATTGTAGCTCACAACAAGGGGTGGGATAGATATGGCAGTGGCTTTGTCCCACATGTAACATGCTATTCATTCCTCCAGGTGAATTGTAATATAGTTCTCCAGCCTTCCTATTGTCCTATGCAGACTTCCAGGTGTTCTGGAGAAAGCACACCTCCTTATTCTCATGGAGAGCATGTTATTGTACTGAAACATACTAATATCCTTTCTACACAGCCCCAAACACAGGCCTCCAAACTTAGGGGAGGCCAGGGAAATTGGTCCCTCTCCTAAGGGCTCTGTTACCCACCCAAAGTTGGGAGCCCTGTTCTGAGAGAAGACAAGAAGGCAGATATTGAGGTCTGCTCACCAGCTATCTTACATCCCATGATCCAAATTTCTGAGTCTTATTACTTCAGATTGAAACCTGGACCCTCCCTGATACCGTGCTGCACACCTGTGACCCCAGTACTTGGGAGGCTGAGGCAAAAAGATCACCACCATTTCAAGGCCAGCCTGGACTTCGTGGTAAGTTCAAGACTAGCCTGAACTACACAGTGAAACCCTGTCTGAGAAAGAAAGAGAGAAAGAGAGAAAGAGAGAAAGAGAGAAAGAAAGAAAGAAAGAAAGAAAGAAAGAAAGAAAGAAAGAAAGAAAGAAAAGAAGCTAGATCCCGAGATGATGGTATTAGGTAGGAGGCTTTGGGACCCCTAGCCTAGAATTAGCACCCATATTAAAGCACCCCGAGACTTGCCTTGCCTGTTCACATGAGGGATGGAGTGCATTGGGGCTGTTCATAAACCAGGAAGGGGCCTCATCAGATCTCAAATTTGCCAGCCCTTGGATCTTGGGCTTCCAGCTTCTAGAACTGTGAGAAACACATTTGTCATTTACAAACTCCCTCATATATGTTACTTTGTCATGGTAGTCTGAACTTGGGCATCTGCCTTGCTGAGTATTCTGTTCTCTTTTGTATGGGCTTGAGGGAGGGACCCTTCCCCAATGTGCTATATCTCAGGATAGTCTCAATTCTGATTAATCCTCCTTTTCCCAGGATCTATCCTTGTGTTTCCTTGGGTAATTACTAAATTCTATTCACAATGGCAATCTTAGCTCCTTCTTGAAACTCTTACTAGTCTTTAAAGGATGAGACCTTTTTAATGGGATGCACTGCTGCTTTTCACACATATGATGTTGGTCTACAGGCCTGGAAACCAAGGTGCAAGGTGCTGGTTATAGGCATCCACATCATGGAACACAAGTGACATTCAAGAAAGCATTTAGGGCTTGAAAAATGTTCATGGCATGTTGTTAGGTGATAGATACAGCGTGTGCATCTCAATCCAGAGCTCAAGAGAAAACTCCAAATTCACATGTAAATAGCCAAAGGCCCAGGGCTAGCAGGGCCATGGGGATTGGGGAACACCTACTTTGTCCCTTTCATGCCAGTGCCCTGGATGATAGACCTCTGCCCCTCCTTGGATGCCCTGGCTTTGTGCATGATATCCACGTACCAATATGTGTTGTTTGCCATCACCCCAAAACAGTGCCTTGAACACTAGTCATGCAAAACCTGACTGGATAAGAAGATATCATATGATCTAAGTGTAAAAGTCCTAAAGAGCCACAGAAATGATGTGAGAACCTCCCCATAGACACAACTGTGGTTTGGGCAGTGAGCCAGAGAGCCCCAAAAGCACAACATATATAGGTACCCATCAGTAAGCAGAATGACCTCCAGAATGTGAAGCTCTGCTTCTCAAAAGATGAAAAGATGGATGGGGTGTGGCACTGTCAATCCTGAGTCTATGAAGTGATGTCCTGGTCTCTGGGTCTTCCTCTAAGGCAACATGCATGTCCTCCCCACCTGGAGGCACTGGGGCTGCTCTGGGCTGAGGCCTTGCCTAGGGGTTGGGGGCTTGGGCATCCTGATCTCAGTTTTCAGGGATGCTCCAACTTCAGCCCCTGACCAGGCAGCTGGATTCCTCCTGAGCCAATGTCTGCCTTTGCCCATTGAGGATTTGTATTGCCCTTTAGGTCTCAGCCCTCACCTGTCCCCATCCTGCCTGAACACATGATGTGAAAGGTGGTTGGGTGACTGCGTGTTCCCTCTCCAGAAGAATGTTCACTTCTCAAGGGTAATCACCATATTCAGTGTCTTCTTTCCAGTATCTTCAGGGTTTGAAATTGGCTTGATAACTATTACTAAAAAAACAAATGAGTCTGGTGAGGGTGAGGCATGCCTGTGATCCCAGTTTCTCATGAAGCTGAGGGGAGGGAGGAGGATGGCAAATTAGAGACCAGCCTGGGAGATTTGCCCTCATTTCAAAATGAAATGTTAAAAAGGGCTGAGAATAAACTTGGGGGTAGAGCACTTACCTCCCATGAGGAAGGCTCTGGGCTTGGTCCCCAGTACTGGAAAAAAGAAATAAAAGAGCAAAGGTGCACCTTTTGACACAGGGAGTCTTTGAGGTTGGTATTTTGTCATAGGATGCTTTCAGTGGGCAACAGATATATGCTAGGGATGTCCACAAATTCTAGCTTCTAGGTGGCAACCCCTTGAGAGTCCTGCTCCACTCCCGTGGGCCCGGGCCTGTCACACTGCCTGCCTCAGTTCCTGGCCACTGTGGCCCTTCCCCTCTGGACAGCTGCATCTCCAGTTCTTCCACATGACTTCTATACCCTCTGTGTCAAGTTCTTTCCATCCTCAGTGACAGGGGCCTGGGCCAACATGACTCACACAAGGCAAAGGGTGTGACAGGCCACCTCTAGGAGTCGTGGGAGTTCTGTCTCTGCTACTGGAGCAGCTGACCAGGGACCTGTCCCACTAGGACTGCTTCTCAGCAGAAGGAGCTATTGGCATATGGTGCCCTCCATTCACCTCAGAGCCTGGGACTGCTCCAGAGGAAGAACAGGGAGACAGGTACCTTCTCAAGGGAGGGAAGCAGGACCTGAGCCAGCTAGGGTTCATCACCGAGCACCTGGCACACTAAAGGGTAAGTGGGTCCCCATGGTCCCTGTGTCTTGGAAACAGCCAAGATTCCTTGCCTAGAGAGAGGCTCTAGTCAAGCAGCAGCCACTCCCATCTTGCCTGCATGCCATCCCCACCCCGATTTTGTATCATCTTAGCTGAGTTGATGAACAAGATTCAAGGTGAAAAGTGCACAGCTAGAAAAGTCTACCCTGACCTGCAGGTTGTGGGGACCCCCCATGACAGCAGTGGAACAGGAGCCTATGCATTGCTCAACTGCCTAGGGGTTGGGGCTTTCCTCTTTCTCACTGCAGAAGTCCTACAAATCATTTGGAACCCCAAGAGGTTGATTCATTAAAAACAAACTTAGGTTTGAGGACAGGCAGCAGCACGATAATGGAGTTTTCAGCAGGGTTACAAGCTGAGTTCAGCCCTAGGGCTTTAGGGACCCTCTCCTGGGACCACCTTCCCAACCACATTATCCAACATGAACCAAATTTCTTTTAAGAAAGTCATGGTAACATGCTTCAAACATTGGACTCGGGGTGTTGCACCATGCCTGGCTCCTGGGAAAGGGCACCTCCTGGCTTTTGGTTCACCAAAGTCCACAAGGGAAGAGCAATATTGCATCATTTTGGAACACAGAGGACAAAGATACAAACAACTGGTTTGACAAAAAAAAAAAAAAAAAAACTGATTCAGTGTGCTTTGCCTACCTGGAAAACACAGAAAAACAGAGCCCCTCTCCCCCACAACACTAGTACATGAGTGTGAGTGGCATGTTTGTGTGCTCTGTGACCACAGGGACTAATCACTTGGGGTGATGCCAGCCCAGACTGAGTGAATCTATATCCTGGCCCCTCCAAAGCAGAGGGGTAGAAAACTTGTATACCTCAATCTCCTTCTCTGTCAAATGGGATGGGCAGCAATACAACATCCATTGAGGGCTCACAGCAGTGCCTGGTACTGAGGGGGGTGATGGTGTCAAGCTCCAGTGCTCAGCCAAGTCACCCTACATCTGCTCCTTGGTTGTGCTTGTGCTGCCTGTGTCAAGAGGCCCATTCATCTGCCTGCAATGGCACCCAGTCCTGTCCCCAAGCTGCACGCCAGCAGCTGAGGTCATAGAGGTCTGTCCTCTGTTCCCCACCAAAGGCAGCCTATCCTCACAGGGCTGCTGTGGCCATCCGAACAGGGGCCCCATCTAGGTATGGACCCCGGAGGGCCATAGTGTGGGGCAGTACCCTAGACAGCTGGCCGTGGACAGACCGAGGAGCAGGCACCATGAGGGAAACACAGGTCCCCTTGTTCTCTCCAAGTGGGACCCTGGCTTCAAGCAGACACAGCTGTCTGCCTCTCGGATCTTAGTGATACAGTGGGAGGCTGCCTCTGGCAAAGCATGGTCCAGCAGCCTGGCCTTAGCAAGAGGAGAGCCACCGGGTGGTGGTGGAGGCTGTCACAGTGACCCCCCCAGGGGCAGGGAGGCAGCTGGTTGAAAGCCGGCTGGCTCATGTTGGGATTGTTTCAACAAAGGTACTTGTAGACAAGACACAGGGAGGAACAGGAGAAAGCAACTGTGTAAAGTTGGGGACAAAGAAACAAGAGATGCAGAAAGGCTTTTCTTAAGTCTGTTGACTTAGACCAGAAACCCACCAGGAGCAGCGGGAAGTGCTACCCTAGTCCACAACAGAAGAGCCTCCTTGGCCTGCCCAGGTCCCCAGGCCTGCTGCAGACCTGACCTTCCAGTACCCTGCCAGCCTCAGTCAGGGGTCCTTGTCCCGGGACTTGTCAGATTTCAGTAAAACCCAGAGAAGCAAGGGGAGGCGGCCGGGTCAGAGGATCCACGTAGGAGCTGGGTGCCCACCCCTAGCAAAGTGGATGCAGCCGCGGGCACGGGGACCCAGACGCAGAGACGGGGAGGGGGTTGGTGTATACAGCCTGGGGGGGCGGGCCCAGGAGCGCACGGGGATAAGGGATGCGCGGGGCGGCGGGCAAAGGAGGCGCTAAGGGACCCAGAAATGCACTCGCGGGGAGGGGTGATGCGCCGAGATTCAGGGTCAGGTGGGCGACACACGAGAAGGCCAGAAACACGGCGCCGGGTGCCGAAGGCAAGGGAGTCCCAGCACTGCACGTACGACCCGACAGACCCCAACACAGTCCTATGGACCAAGCACCCCCAAGATGCTCGGAGGAACGAGGGCCTGCGCAGGCGCGCTCTTGCGCGCTCCCGCGGCTGGGGCGGGGACGCCCTAGGGGGCGCGGACCTCACTTCCGGAGGGCGGTGATTGGGCACGTAGCGCGAGCAAAGCCAATCGGCGGTGCAGCTCGGCGGGGAGGCGGTGCTTCCCTGACACCGCCCTCCCGGCTTGCCCGCCGCTCGCGGCCCCGGGCCATGTGACCGCACCGCGCCCTCCCTAGCGCCGGCCC
>NW_004524802.1:182438-202018 GCF_000260255.1 Octodon degus | reverse complement strand
GCGCTGCCCCAGGCCGCCGAGGGACGGCGGGGCCGGCGCCATGGCCGAGCGGGGCCGTCTCGGCCTCCCCGGCGCGCCGGGCGCGCTCAACACGCCGGTGCCCATGAACCTGTTCGCCACCTGGGAGGTGGATGGCTCCAGCCCTAGCTGTGTGCCCAGGTACTCGTCCGCTCCCTACGCTTTGTCCATGCGCACCTGCCCCGCCCGGCCTACGGCTGCCCTCACCCACGCCCGGAGCGCCGCCAGTGGGGCCCGGGTCTGGGCTGCCTGGATCGGACGGGAGCTGCTCGGATCTGGTCGGGTTGGGGCTTAGGGTCGGAGTTCCTGGCCCGCCTGGCCCATTCCCAGCCTCAGCCTGACACCTGCCTCTGGCGCGCGCGGGGTGCCAGTCCCCGGGGACCGCAGTTGCCCTCGCGTCCAGGCAGTGTCAAGCCTCGAGGCCTGGGAGTGACCCTTAGGCGTGGTGTCAGAGGACAGCCACAGCCAGTGCGAGACCACCGTTTCCCTTGTCTGGAGGACTCCAGGCCGCCCCTTCGTCCTGCGGGCCCGGCCAGGTCGGTCCCCTCCATAGTTTTCGCCTTGCCTGGCCCTGTAGAGACATCATCTGAACGCAGTGCTTTTTCCTGGAGCTGCTAATTTTGCCATTGCAAAGCCTTATTACACTGCACTGGGTTGGTGCATGCTCCCTGGTCCAGTGTAAAGGATTGGACCGGGCACACTGGCAGGGCTGAGCCTGGAGCAGTCACAGTAGACTGGCAGCTTCCCTGTTTCTTCTGCACAGCTTGAAACTTCTGTGGTTTTTTCTTGACTTGGTTCCTGCTCAGAGAGCTCCCAAGCCCAGGGCGAGAGCAACACTGCCTTGCAGGATTCTGGCGGAGGAATAGGAGCTGGGTGGGGGTGGGGAATCTCCCAACAGGGACTTCAGTGAGTCCATACAGCACAGGTTGTGGTCTTGGAGGGCTCAGGAGAACACCCGGGACTCTGGTCTTCAGTTTCCCTGCTAGTGGGCACATCACACTGGCACCAGCCTATGGGTTTGTCGTCTTCAGCATAGGACTGGGAAGAGTGACAGCAGCAGGACTTTCGCTCCTAGTGTGGCCTCCAGGAGGACTCATTTCACTGGGTCAACATTGCCAAACCCAATGTTGAAGCCAAACCCAAGACGTCTGCTAAATCCCCCGTGTGGGGACCGTGCTGGAGCCTCCCACACCTGCTGTCTCTCTTTGTATAACCAGCCCTCCACTGGACCTCCCCACCTGTGAGGGCCCCAGAGCAAATTTAGACCTGGCTGCCTTTGGCTGGGCTGCCTGACAGAGGACCAAAGACTTGAGTCATGGTCTCCTTGTGTTGCCCAGACTGGTCTCAAACTCTTGGGCTCAACTAGTTCTGCCCTCTTCCTCCCAAATGGCAGGGACTAGAGGCATAGGCTATTCACCAGGTTAGATGTGAAGTGTTTCATCTCAAAGGTGGAGGAGTGTGATCAGGGGCACTGTCAGACCCGACGTGGAGCCAGGCTCTGTCCTCAAGTGGTCTGCAAAGGAAAGCATGGGGTGGTGCAGGGCAAGTGGCAGGCAGGGTGGAAGCCCTGGGCTGGAGGGTGCTGGGTACTGGAGTGGTTGGGGCTCTGCCTCAGCCAAGGAGAGAGGACGGGCCAACAAGACAGTGGGCTTGCTCTGTGGTATGGAGGCTGAGTACACAGCTCAGTCCCAAGTCACCCTCACCTGTCCTGCCTTGTGCTTGCTTCGTGTGGTGTGTATCCCTTTGACAGTGATAGTTTGCTGCTTATCTGGGGACCTTCTGCCAGTGGCATTGTCCTCCCTGCATGGCTCAGTCTTTGCTCCCTAAGCTGCATTCGTGGGTTAGCTGGTGACGTGTTCACTGCCGTGCAGTATTCCCTGGGACAACACCACCAAGTCTCTGCTGGTGCCAAGGGATATTTAGTTTGCTTTGAGTTCTTGGCTAATTACAAACCTTTCATGTAGACATCCTAGTCCCTGTCTCCTGCGTACATAGTGATAGTGCCTTGTGTCGCTGGCTGCTAGTCGGCGGGATACAGACATGTGCAGCTCTGTAGCCACCTGGCTGCTTCCCAGAGGGAGGTTGCCAACCCCGGCCCCACCGGCAGGACTGAGAGTGCCCACTGCTCCACATTATTGCCAGTGCGTGTGACTATTTTGCCAGTCTGGTGGGTGTGAAGTGGTATTGCAGTTTTAATACTAGTTTCACTGATTACTAACCTAGGCCCCGTGTACTTCCTTGTCAGTGAAATGCCTCTTCATTTCTTCCACCATTTTTATTTCTGTTTTCCTACTGTAATCTCAGCAGCTTTTATAGGGGAGAGTAATCTTTTACCAGCTATCATATCCTCATGCCTTACCAGACCTGCCCTGAAGGCATCCTGAGCCAACAACAACAAAACCCCCCCCAAAAAAAAACCCAAAACCCAGCTATGTGTAATGAAAGTACCCTCCACCAATTTGAGGTGTCTCTACCATCCTTCACAGCCCTTCTGTGGTCCTCGAGTCCCTCTGGGGCTAAGGCACCCTCTGTGGTCCCGGGGCTCAGTTCCTCTCAGCTGACTTTGGTGATGGTGCTGGCAGGAGAGTTCCCTGACCCCAGGGAGTTGTGACTGGCTTTCTACCAGAGCGAGGGCCCAGTCCTGGTGTCCCTCTAGATGCCTGGGCATAGCAGCACTGCTGCCCTTGATGGGCCTGTGTGCCTTCTGCTGGGTCTGTAGTTGACACTGCCTTTGCCCCTTCTGGTCCTGTTCTCACACATCCTCACCCATCCCTCAGCAACCCTTGGCATTCTGGATGTGGAACTCCCACCTGATCTTGCCTCCTGTGGTTCATGGGTTCCTTTATAAACTCCTTGTTTAGTGTATTTGTGTTGTCTTTACCCCTATAGTCTCTCGGCCAGTGTTCTTGGTGCACTGAGGGAAGCCCAGGTTCATTCTATACAGCAGGAGCCCAGAGCCTCAGCGTGTGGTGTGAGTTGTGACAAATGTGTGGCCCTGGAGGCACAGAGCATGTCTGTTATCCCAGAGAGGTCGTGTGTCCCTCCCAGTCAGCCCTGATGCTGACATCTCCACAGGCAGTACCGTCCGTCTTTCCGGAAGGACACATGTATACCCTCCCTGAACAGCGCCAGGCCATGCTGCTTCTGTGAGCTGTCCTTTCCTTTGTATCGCTGTCTGCTAGTCCCTGGTCAGAGTGAGCTCCGCCAGGTGCTGTCCCATGGGTGCAGGTCTGGGTGCTTCCCAGCCTGGGTGTGGAGTGGAGTGCAGTCTCCCTGCTGTGGCTGTTCCTTTCAGTGTGTGGGGTACAGGGCCAGTCTTCTTGCCTCCTTCCCTTCATTGTTCTTTGGCTGTACTGGCCACTTAACTATACTTTTATTACACTTTTTAATATTAAAATTTATTAAAAATAAAGTTATGAAGTTAAAAATGATTTTTTTTTCACTTTATGTATTTGGTACAGAGTTTTACTACACAGCTCGGACTCGTATAGATCCTCCTGTTTTTAGCCTCCCCGGCACTGGAATTACGGGCATGTGCCACCACACCCAGACTCTGTTGCTGCCTCAGTGTGCCCTGGGGGTGGCATGGCATGCAGGACTGGAGATCAAACCCTGGTCCCTGCACTTGCCAAAGCAGGTGCTTAGTCTGTTGAGCTATCTCACCAGCCCAGAGTGTCATTTATTACATTGAAAGACTGGCCAGACTGTGCTCAAACTTTTGATCCTCCTGTCTCACTCAGCCTTGCAAGTGCTGGGGTTATAGGCATCTATTACCACACCACTGGCCTCCTTTTTGTTTACCCAGGATTGAACCCAGGGCCTATCTCGTGACAGGCAAACACTTTACCACTGAGCTACATCCCTAGAAATCACTCCTCCATTCCACCCCTATTTAAAATTTGAGACTGAGCCCTGTTGTTGCATCAGGCTTATGTAAACTGGACTTGAATTTGGGATACTCCTGACTCAGCTTCCTGAGTAGCTGGGATTAGAAGTGTGAGCTGCCATGCTCAGCTCATGGTGTTTTGTTGAAGAGACAAGTTTTTACTTTTGATGAGGTCCAGTGATTAATTGTTACGTCTTCAAAGCTAAGCAGTCTCAAGGTCACTTTGGCTTCCGTGTGTAGATGCAGTGCTAATTCAACCTAGTCCTGTTACTTCCAGAAGCATCTCTTCTTAGCCATACATGGTTTATAAGGGAATTTCTTGGCTCAGAGCTGGTACAAGAGTGGCACCGTTTCCTCGTGAATACACCTGTGGTGACAAATCTCTTTATTGTGTTCACCTTGTTAGCCGACTCCTAAGTGCTTGTTTTGTGTGTCACATGTGAAACAAAGTTAGCTTTTATTGCCTGTTGCAAACACATAGAACTCTGTTTTGTTTTGTTTTGTTTTGTTTTGTTTTGTTTTGTTTTGTTTTGTTTTGTTTTGTTTTGTGTTGGTACTGGAGGGGGAATAGGGGACCCTGTGCTGCCAGGCTGCACCCCCAGCACCTGGTCTGGGAGCAGAACCGTCTATTAGGGTGTTTCTTTGCTGTTTGGGTCTCACTGTGGCGCCCTGGCTGGCTCTGCACTCCAGGCCGGCGCGCCTCCTGCCTCGCTCTCCCAGGTCTCTGTGCCTGCGGTCATGCTGCATGCAGTTTTGGAGTGCCTTTCGAAGCCAGTAACCTGGTGCTTATGGATAGATTAGTTTGCATTTGAAGGGTACATTCTCTCATTGGCAGAAGAAGAGCTGTGTTTGTTATTTTCTTCTTTTAAAAATAATTTTATTTGGTTGTTGCCGGATCTCACTACATAGCTTGGGCTCAGGCTTCCCCAGTGCTGGGATTACAGGCGTGCGCCACTGTGCCCACCCATGCTCTGGCCGGTGTGGCCTGCAGTGCCTAGGGTTGAACCATGACCCTTCGCTTGCCTAAACTTGCCTAAGCAGGCGCTTTAGTCCCCTGAGCTATCTCGCCGGCCCTGTTTGTGGCCGTTTGTTACTTCCTTTTCTTACCTCACTACACTGGCCCTCACTGCACAGTGTTGAGCTAGAAGTATTTCTGTGTATATTCTCTTGTGTTCTGCACTTGAAGTTTTAATGTTTCACCACTAAGAACGATGTCTGCTGTAACTTTTTGTTTGTATTTTTTATTTTGACACAGGGTCTCAGTGAATTGCTAAATTGCCTAGGCTGGGCCTGAACTTGTCATCCCCCTGCCTTGGCCTCCCAGAGTGTTGGGATTATAGCCACCATGCCTGGCTCCTGCTAGAACTTTATTTTGTAGATACCTTTATGAAGTTAATTACTTACCAGTCCAATTATTTAAATACATGATGACCAAATATTGCATATTTTTCACTAATTTTATAAGCTAATATAACAAGAAATGTAAAAGTGGCAATTTTATCAAATTTATTCACTACAAGAATTAACTGTTTGAAATGACATCTGTCTAAACTCAGGATAGTATGTAAACAAATGCACTGCCATGCCCAGGTGATACTTGGGGTCACTGTGGCTAAAGAGGCCCAGCAGCTTATTTATAGATGAATCCAACTTTAAAAGAAAATAGCAGGGGGGCTGGTGAGATGGCTCAGTGGTCTAAAGCACCTACTTAGAACAAGCTTAGCAAAGCACAGGGACCGCGGTTCAATCCCCCAGCACCACATGCCAGCCAGCCGCGCCCCCCTGGTGGACTGAGCTGCCCCCCCCACACAAATAAATAAAATTAAAAAAAAAAAGAAAATAGCAGGGCTGTGGATATAGCTCAGTGGTAGAGTGCTTGCCTAACATGCACAAGAGCCTGAGTTCAATTCCCAGTGTCACCACCCTCAAAAAAAAAAAAAAAAAAAAAAAAAAAAAAAAAAAAAAATCACGCGTAGATGTTGAATACAACAGCTTAATTCTTTTGTGGTGCTGGAGATTGAACCTAGAGCCTCCAGCTTCATGTTAGGCAGGTGCTCTACCATTGAACCACACGTCAGCCCCTGCTTTTCTGTTATTAAGGATGTTAAGGCTTGCCAGTGTGGGAAGTTGTATAAATTGGTATTGTAGCATCACACTCACCTCCTGTTCGCAGAAGAACCCCCGTATGGTCAGGACGGGGACTTGGACTCGGCACTCTGCTCGGGAGTCTGGGTCTGCAGCCGCTCCGTCCTGCAGTCCGTCTGGACTGCGGTACCCGTATGCCCTCCCAGAGAGGAGGAGCGTGCCTCTTTGTTCTGGGGCTGTTAGCTCATGTAAAATAAGATTGTCTGGGGCTGGTGAGATGGCTCAGTGGTCTAAAGCACCTACTTAGAACAAGCTTAGCAAAGCACAGGGACCGCGGTTCCATCCCCCAGCACCACATGCCAGCCAGCCCCGCCCCCTGGTGGGCTGAGCTGGCCACACACACAGACACACACACACACACACACATAAATAAATAAATAAATTTTTTAAAAAAAGATTGTCTGGCAGAGCTCACCTGTAGTGTGACCTGGCCTTAGAGTCTGTGTGGAAAGTTTTAACTGCTGATTCACTATCTAATGGGTGTGGAACTGTCTTTGTCTTTTAGTTTTGGACACATATTTTTTTGAGAATTTGTTCATTTCACTTAAATTTTTTAGTTTTATTTACATAATGTTTATAATACTCTTTTATTTCCTAAACATCTGCAGGATCTGTAGTGCTGCCTCTTTTTAACTCTTACTTAATTTGTGCAGGTAGACACCCTTTCCTGATTTGTTTCACCCAAAGGGTCCATCGATTTTTAGAAGTGAATATTAGTTTTTTCTTTCTTTCCATTTGCACTCATGTGTCTATGGTGTTCTCATTCTTATTCCTTTCTTCTCTCTCTCTCTCTCTCTCTCTTTTTTTTATTTTTTGGTACTGGGGATTGAACCTAGGGTCTCATACATATTAGGCAGGTGAAACCCGCAACCCCTTATTTCTGATTTCTTTTTTTTTCTTTCTTTCCTTTTTTCTTTCTTTCTTTCTTTCTTTTTTTTTTTTTTTTTTTTTGTATTTTAGGGAAGGGTTTGTTTGTTTATTTGGTATAGGGTCTCTCTCCACAACTTGGCCCTAGAGTGATCCTCCTGTCTCAGCTTCCCCAGCGCTGGGATTAGAGGCATGTGCCACCATGCCCTGTTTTAGTGGCTAGCTCTGCATGGAGGCAGCGCAGCATGCGGTACCTGGGATCAAACCCAGGTCCTTGCATTTGCCAGGCAGGTGCTTAGACTGCCAATCTATATCCCCAGCCCTACTTTTTTGTTTTTGTTTTGCCTCTTGTCTTTAAATTTTTGTATAACTGTATGTATTAATGTGTTTTTGGTATTCAGCATGTATGTAGATTTTTTTAAAAAAATTATTTATTTATGTGTGTGTGTGTGTGTGTGTGTGTGGCCAGCTCAGTCCACCAGGGGGCGGGGCGGGCTGGCATGTGGTGCTGGGGGATTGAACCGTGGTCCCTGTGCTTTGCTAAGCTTGTTCTAAGTAGGTGCTTTAGACCACTGAGCCATCTGACCAGCCCCTGTATATAGATTTTTGTTTTCACCTAACGTGTTGCCTTTTCAAAACTGAGCCATCCAGTCCCTTTACATTTGTCTAGATTGTCACCATTTAGGTTCATGTCTACTATATTGTGTGCTTTTTAAAATTGTTCTACACTTTTAATTTTTTTGTTACACCTTATTTTGCTTTGATTGTGTGTGTGTGTGTGTGTGTGTGTGTGTGTGTGTCTTTCTTTTTGAGATAGGGCTTGCCTATGCAGTTCAGGCTGGCCTTTAGTCCACTGTGTAGCCCGGACTGCTCTTGGACTCACAATGATGACCCCCTAAGTACTAGGATTACAGGCATGTATTGATTTTTGTTATTTCATTTTCTTCCTGTATCAGTGGTGAAATTTATCACTACTTAGACTTTTTTCTTCCTCCTCCTTCTCCTCCTCTTATTCCCTGTTTCTTCTTCTTCTTCCTTCTTCTCTTTCTCATTTTTTTTTTCTTTTAGTATTTGGTTTGGAACTTACTTTCCTTCTTTCTTTCTTTCTTTCTTTCTTTCTTTCTTTCTTTCTTTTAAGGTATTTTGTGCAGGGTCTCACTGCACAGCTTGTACTTGCGGTGAGCCTCCTGTAGGCATGTGCCATAACAACCAAACTCGGTCACCGGCTCATTGGGGCTGGTGTGGCATGTGGTGCCTGGGATCGAACCCTAGTCCCTGCACTTGCCTAAGCAGGCGCTTATTCCACTGAGCTGTTTCTTCAGTTCTTAGTATTGGGGATTAAATCCAGGGATTTACGCATGCTATGAAAGTTCTTCCCATCGAGCAATACCACCAGCCCTTTAAAATTTTTTTTTGAGATAGTCTCGCTAAGTTGCCCAGGTGGCCTTGAATTTGGTGTTTCTTCCGCTTCAGCCTCTCGAATAGCTGTGATGATAGGCGTGTACTTCTGTGCCTGGCTACTACTTTGGTTTCCTTTGTGGTTGCCCTGAGAACTGCAAAACACTTGCTGTTGCATTTTGAAGCTAATTATGTCTTCATTCACCTGAGTGTACGTTGTTCTAACCAAGTCTTTGCATGTGCATAAGTGTATTGTGAGTGTGTTGTATTTCAGCTGTCTTCTTAAGAGCCCAAGACAGTCATTATTGCTTCAGCTGTCACCTCTTGACAAACTTTAAATTTGCAGTTTTATCTTCATTCTCCTTGCTGTCAGAACCCAGAGTTGTTTTTCTCCTCTTGCTGGGAACCTTCCTAGGTTTTTCCTGGGAAAACCCATAAGAGTGAACTGCCCCTTGGTTCATCCATGTTATTTCTGTGCCCCTCATTCCCAAAGGGTATGTGCTGATGGCATGTGGAACCAGGGCAGCCTCTCCCCTGTGAGGTGAGGTACAGCACCCCAGCTTTTGGTTTCCACTCTTGCTGGGGAGAGAAGACAGCCACCTGTGGCTGAAACTCACTGGAAGAGGTCTGGTGTGGTGGCTGTGTGGTCACACCCTACGTGATGCTCACTTCCCTGTATGATGGCCTGGCTGACGGTATGCTAGGTGTGGGTATCCCCTGGGATGCCTGAGTTGGGGGTATTGGACTTCACAATGTGGATGGGTTGTTTTGCTTAGTTCTGGGTGACCCTCAGCTACTGTCCCTTTGGTATTGCTCTGCCTTCTACTCCCTTCTGTGGTCCCTGGAGCACAGGGTGGACACCAGGGTAGCAGGTCTTCCTGCTGGGTGCTTCAGGTTGCAGGTGAGGAGCATGAAGTGGAGAATGGGCCTCTTGTCAGTACCCTTTTTGTGTCCATGCATGGACACAGCCCTCTAGGACATGTTGGTCTCTCTTTTTGGCCACTGGGTTCCCAATTCTGTCTTGATGAGAGTTACCACCAACCCCGAGGGCCGGTGTTTTGTGGTTCCTTGGTGAGTATCTGTGATTGAACCCAAGGTATTGTGTAGGACCTGTGGATTTTGGTTGGACTTGTGGGGAGGCCTTTGGACCATTGAGGGGTTGATTGAGAGAGTGGTGCTGGCTGAGTGGCCGTGTTTGTAGAGTTGATTGCAGGCTGAGGATGTGTGGAGATAGAGATGGGTGGGAGAGGTGCTCCAGGATTGAGAATGGGCTCAGAGGGAGGGCACTGCACGAAGCAGACACTCGCAGTTCTCTCCTGTGCTCCGAGTACCCTTGCTTCCCTGGGTGGCTTTTATGCAGCAGCCATGGCCCGCGGTGCCCTGGGCAGGTTCTTCTTGAGCTCTGATGACCCAAAGACTTGGTGGGCCTGGGAGAAGTCCTGTGTGTACTCTTCTTTCTTAGCCCAGAGAACACTGCAGGGGAGTGTGTTGAGGGGCATGTGACAGTGGGGTCTCCTTGGACCTCATGATGGCCACATGGAAGTCAGTACATGGCTATGTTGGACCAAGAGAGAAGGGATAGGTGGGAGGGTCCTGGGCCATTAACCCCCAGCACGTCTTGCTGCGGGTCTGTGGGCTAGACATGGCTTGGTCTTCAGAGGCTGGATCCCCACTGCATGGTGTTTCCGCAGCAAGTGTATGCGAGCTGCTGGCTATGCTCAGTAACTGCCTGGGTGGCTGTAGTGCATTGCTCAGCAGTGGCACTGGGACATGGCCCTGAAAACAGCATGTGAGCCAGTGGGAGAATCAGGTTTCCCTCTGGCTGGAGCTGGGTTGGATGTGTTGCGTGTTCTCAGACAAAGGGGACTCCACACAGGGCTGCAGGATGAGTAGTACCACAGTCCTTGGGAACTGAGTTCCCAGTGATCACACTCTGCATTTCTCAGGGACTCTGCGAGGGCCTGTAGCTCATGCGGTAAAGTAGTGCCCCAAAGCTGCTCAGGATGGGTGGAAAGGCAGATGCCCAGGAGCCCCTGCTGTGGTTCAGCCATCATTCAGCCTGGTGGGGTTGGAACCCTTGGCTTTGGGCTGGATAGACAGAGCATGTCCTTTCGGTTGCCTGGAGTGTCTGAAGAAGGCATCTGTGCTACTGTGCTGATCTGTGCCTTGCGGTAGGGTCACAGAGCCACGGGCAGGGAAGAAGGGAGTTTTGGCTATGAAGACCTGACCTGTGCAGGTGCTTTTGACCTGCTCTTCTAGGGGGGGGGCCACATATGTGCTTGCTGTGGCTGGGCTGCTGCAATCTGCCTCTCGTTGAGGTCGCTGTGGCCCAGACCCTTGTATCCTTTTGCCCCTGTCCTGCTATTCCTTTGGTCCAGTGGTTTCTAGCCTGGCTTTGGACTTCCCTTCTTAGTCATCTAGTGCTTGCTGTGACATGATCTGAGGATTATCATGCTTTGGAAAGCTAAATGGGAATGACAGCAGAGCCTGCACACTTTCCAGCCCTTCAGCCCTGGCAGGAGCACAAAGAAAGTAGCAGTGTTTGAAATACAGCCTTTCCATGTGCAGCCGGGCAAGATGAGGGTGAGAAACAGTCGGAGTGCAGTGCTGGTGTGAGGGTCGGGGGTATGGTACATCTCAGAGGGGTGGGGTCTGTGGTGAGCAGGTGGGCAGGTGAGTGCTGGCCACGGACTGTCCCATTGGGTGAAGCAGGGATAAATGCCTAAGGCTGTAGTCACTGGGAGGGTAGGGTGGCAAGGCAGGTGGAAGGTACCCCCAACGGTGGCTTGGGGGCAGGGCAGGTGATTCCTCTCTGCTTTGGTTCTCTTTGGTTGTGCTGAGGGGAGTAGGTGTCAGGGCAGGGGGAAACCTGGCCATATTTAGCTGGGGTTGCCAGCTGTGCCTAGCTATCTTGGTCTGGGCTGGGTAGGGGGAAAGAGTACCAAGTCACTGGCCCACTTTCCCAGTCAGCTTCACATGCATCTCCCTGTGGTTTCTTGAACAGGTGATACGATGTCCTGAGATCAGCAGCATGGCCATCCCTGGGCCACGCTGCGGTCTGCTGTGGCCACTCTCAGTCTAGACCTCAGCAGCAGAAATGCTTGTTTTGGGAGCCCAGGCTTCAGAAAGACCAGGCTGTAGGATGATTCTGCAGGCTGCTCCCGGGTTTCCTGGCCATGGGGTGACTCTCCGGCCATGGGAATTGCGTGGATGGAAGGTATGGGGATGGTTATAACAGGAGTCCTTTCCTGTGGCCATGGACGCCCCAAGGCTGGAGACTGAGGGGTCTGCGTGTTCGGCTCTTCCCAAGCCTCTGGCAGCCTAGGGTAATCACCTCCATATTTTGTCTGCTTGGGAATGTAGGTCTTCTAGAAAGGGCAGTGGCCACCTCCCAGGGCCCTCTGGGAGTTTTTGAGGTGGGGGCTCTGGTGGGATTTGCAGTGGGGTTACTGGTGGGGCTCCTACAGGGCTCCTGGTAGGGCTCCTGATAGCTCTGTGGCTTCCTGGGGAAAATGAGCTACCCCCAGGTACCCTGAACAACAGTATACTTAGGTTTTTTTGGTGGAGTTATTGATGTTAAAGGGAAAAAGGAAAAACATGCTCTATTAGACTCATTAAAGAATGAGTTCCTGGGGCCGGGGAGATGGCTCAGTGGATTAAGCACTTCCCTGGCAAGTGCAAGGTCCTGAGTTCAATCCCCGGTTCCACCAAAAAAAAAAAAAAAAAAAAAAAGACTGAGTTCCTAGTAAATTTCCTCCACGCATCTTTCAGTTATTTTCAGTGAGAGAGAGCGTCTTTCAGTTATTTTCAAAGTTGCCACAGTGACCTGACCTTGGTGTGGACCCAGAGCCGTACAGCCAAGGGTTCTTCGTAATAGTGTCACCAAGACTTTCTTGTTTCATTTGATTTGTCCCACCTCGCTGTGGAGTGGTGGGGTGGCAGGGCCCTGTGCCCGGCTGGCTTTGATTGGCACCCAGCACTACATCTTCAGGGAGCAGTGGGTTACTAGGTACACATGTGTGTGCAAAAGGAAGGGGAAGCGGGGCCCTGGGCAGGATGCACTTGGGTGTGTAGAGGCCCTTTGGGTAGCTGCCTGACCTGAATGCAGGTGCCACGTGCCCTGCACAGCCCCATCTCCACCCTCTTTTGGCCTTTCTTCTGTGCAGCAGACGTGGCTCTGCACTGGAATGCCCACTGCTGCTCCTGTTCAGGGCCCAGACTGCCTGATGGTTGAGCACAGAGGCCCAGTGCAGTGTGGTGGAGAGGGAAAAGGTCAGGCATCTCAGGCATCACACTGGGCTTAGCAGAGGCCACCACCATTCTGCTCTCAGTGATGAGGCCCCAGAGCCTGGAGCCCCAGAGGGCCTCTCATGAGGGCTTAGTCGGGCCCACACAGCCCCGTTGGTTAGCGTGTGCAGGACAGCAAGGGTGGCACCAAGGGAGGCCACAGTGATTCTGTGTCCCTGAGGCCTTCCCAGCCACCCCAGTCGTGTGTGTATGGGGTGTGTGTGTGTGTGTGCAGTGTGGGTGCATGGCCTGTGGCATCCTCCACTCCAGCTGCAGCCTCTTTCCCATCCCTGTTCTAGGGGAGGGTGATTCTGTCTTTGCCCATCTCCCTGTTACACAATGGGGGCTGTCCTCTGCTAGGTAGAAGGTAGGCAAGTAGAGGCCCAGTGGCTGGGCCCCAGGCTGTGCTTGAAGTGCCTAGGGATCCCCTTTGTCTATAGCAGCTTCCTAGCTCTGCGCAATGTTTGGCAGGGACCCTGAGAAGTCACCTCTGACCTCCTCTCCTCATTAGTACAGAGCACCTAGTCCAGATAAGACCTGAACACTGGAGAAAGCTGAGCTTGGCCAGTGAGAGCCGACAGCCACCCCAGGTCACCCAGTGCATCTTGGGCCCCAGGAGGGTGACAAGTGCTGAGAGGTAGGCAGGGTGAGCCCCCCAGCCTCCGCAGCACTGGCTCTCCTCATCCTCACTGTGCTTGGCCATTGCTGGGACATCACAAGAAGCCTCTGATGGTTGCTCACTTGCAAGGGGGCCACTGGCCACGTGGACAGCTTGTGGCCTGGGCCTGGGCCTGGATGGGCAGGGTGACGGCTGTGGCATTTCTCTCCCACAGTCGTGGGGACAGCTGGCTGGCTGCCACTGCAGGCCTGGCTCCCACGCAGTAGACGTGGGGAGGGACAGTGCCTAGAGACAGAAGGTCCCTTGGTTTCCCCCTGATGAAATGCACGGCTAGCATTTGGGGCCCACAGCGTGAGTGTCACACAAGGCTGGAGCTCAGTGTCTGGGTCTGCTCCCCATGTGGCCGCCTGCATCTGAGGGGCCAGCCAGTATTCCAGTAGATTTCAAAAGCTGTAAAATGCCTTCCTGTCCTCCTCAGGTCCACAATGATGCTAGGAGTGGCTACTTCATTCACTTCCAAGAGGATATTACCACAGTAACATTTCCTGAATGTGGCTTGATAGGAGAGACCCCTGTTCAGGGCTGTGTCATGGAGGAGGAGCCTGTGGATGTGCTGGGTCCTGGCAGGAAGGAGTGGGGTGGGGGGTGGCAGCTTACAGCGCAGTGTGCAGGCTTGGTGTCATCAGCAGGCTGTCCACGAGAGCCTGTTGTAAGGGCCTGGTGCGAAGCCTTTGGCAGCTCTCAGGTTGGCTACTCGAGCTCCTCAATTGGTCCAAGTGCCTCTTTCCAGTCACAGATAAGAACATGGGTTTTCCTTTTTTTTGCAGTACCGGGGATTGAACTCAGGACCCTGCGCTTGCCAGGAAAACACTGAACATGGGTTTTCCTGATGAAATTTACTCACTGAACTGGTACATGGCACTGGGGGCTGCTGTTGGTCTTGGTGGAACGTTTCGAGCCCACTGGCAGGTGCAGTGTCCGCCTGTTACCATGCAGCCTCATGGTCCCCTTTCCTTGCCTTTCCTCCCTTTCTTCAATTTTCTCAGGTTCCCTTCTTTCATCTGGGTCTCCTAAGGCTGGCCTCCCTTACACAGCCTGTGGGTAAGTGCTGTGGGAGCCCAGGGGACCAAGGAATTGGCCACTGCCCCTTTGGGGCCTACCCTGCTTTGCTACTCTCCTTACCCCATGAGGATTGTTGGGGAACTCTTCATCCCCACTAGTGCTGTAGCCCAAGTGGCTAGAACTCCTTGCTGCTGCACTCACTGACCTCCTCCAAGATACCTGGGCCTCCTCCATATCCCTGACCCAGATCCTGTCCATCTGTCATCTGTTGCTAGTGCCCTGCAGGGCTGCAGGGGGAGTCCAACTGGAAAGGATGATGAGGAACCTAAAGACCTGGACTCCAGTCCCAAGGTAGGCTAGGTGGGGAGCAAAGGGTCTGAGGTCAGTCCAGGGGGAGATTGGCCAGGCTTTGGGGAAACCTGGAATTTTTCATCTTAGAGAGAAAATGCCTGGAGCAAAGAGCGCAGAGAAGGTGGTTTACAGACACACAGGCTCCTCTGCAGGGGCTGGGCAAAAGTGGCAGGCCAGGAGGTGCAAGAATAACACCCACAGTGTCCACAGGGCTGCACTACATAGGGACACCCTGTGTCTAGGCAATGCCATGCAGAAGACATCTGGCAGACTTCTTCTTCACTCTGGTGTGAGTAGCAGCAGCTGGGACGAGAAGTGAGGAGAGGAGTCAGAGGCCCATGCCGAGGCAGGAGTTGAGCAGAGGCAGGTGGTAGCTGTTGCCTGTGCTTTGGGGCCCACAGGCTCTGGGGCCCAGCACTCCTGGGTCTGACTCAGTCCCTCCTGCCTGCGGCACGCTGTACTGGGGGAGTATTCCCTCCGCTCTGTCCAGTCGTGAATGCAAGTGCTTAGCTGACAGTCTGACAGTTTGTTCCTTGTTGGTGTGTGATCCAGAGAATTAAAGGGCAGGACAGAGAGGAGATTTGCACCCCCATGTGGCATCTGGTTCACAGTGGCTGGGAGGTGGACAGCCACATGTCTGTGGGTAGATGGAGACACACACATACAATGGAGCATTATTCAACCTTGAAAGGAGGACATTTGGACCTTTCCCTGTCGCAGATGGCCTGAGGATAGAGGCTGAGTGGACACAGCCAGCCACAGAGGATAGATGCTGGGTGGCCCCACTCCCATGAGGCCCAGGGATGGTCAGATGGAAAGGGTCAGGAAGTGGAGCTGGGCTCAGGGTGGATGGGAATTGTTCTCCATGAGTGTGCAACTTCGGGTCTGCACAGTGAGTGTAGTAGAGCGCTGGTGGCTGCTCAGCAGATGCGTGTGCTCACCCCTGTGAAATTCTCTGGTGGCTGGCATGGTCATTCCTTTGTGACATGTATTTTACCTCTACAGGAAAGGGGCCCTTTGCTGGGTCTGGCTGGGCTCTGGCATGACCCACGCCAGCTGCCTGAGAGCTCCACTCCACCTGCCCGCTATGTGGGCCTCTCCAGGCCACACCTTGAAAGTTGGGCCTGTCCCTGAGTGAGGACAACCCAGGGGGCTCCGCTGGCCTTGGCTCTAGGGATGTGAGCACGCATGGATGGCAGGGAGACACATGGACAGCACAGCCGGAGCAGCAGGGCCCAGCCTCTGTTTCTGGCTTCATTGTCCCATCCTGCCTACCCCATTGACATGGGCACTGAGGGATCTGTTTTGGGGGCACTGGCCTGGTTTCCCTGAGCAGAAGGAGAATGGGAATGGGTCCCTGGCCCACCCTATAGTCTACAGTGTTACCTGCAGCTATTTCTGTGGAAATGGATGGCCTTGCAAGGGCTGTGCTTGGGAAGTTTCTGAGACCCTTCTCAGAGTGTCGCTTGCTCCACATTGCATAGCAACCAAGGGCCAGGGCCCCTCCTCCCTTGGTCACCTGAAGTCCCCACACTGCTTGCATCCCGAGGGCCCATGTGACACCTGGCAGAGGTGTTCAGAGTGGCCGTGGAGGGGAGGCCCCAGTCCCACCCCCTGTGCCAGCCCAGACTCAGTGCCCACTCCCACCACAGCTGTGCCCATCTCCAGGCACCATTGTGCTTGCCCTCTCCCCCCTAAGCACCCACCAACCAGATTGGCTCTGAAGCCTGAAAAGCCTCAGAGCCCCCCTGCACCCCGTGCTTCTGCCTCCCTCTGTGCACTCTGAGCTTGGCACTTCCTCCTCAGGCTCTCCTGCCTCATCTTGCCGAGCTTCCTGGACACATGTGGCTGTCACCTTTGTTCCCTATGGTTGAGTTAATGCTGTAAGAGGTAGGAATGGTGGTCATGCCACCTGTGTGCTCATGCCTGTCCAGCCACTTTGGAAAAGACCACCAGAGATAACAGGAAAGGCAGGGCAGCCCTTGGCTCATGCTGCAGCATGAGGAGGGGCTCCCAAGCTGGGGCTGGAAAGGCACCCAGCATGAGCGATGTGAAGAGACTTCAGGGTCTTGTGGGGTGAATGCCAAGCTGAGGCTGCAGCAGCCTTTTCCAGTCCAGGGTCAGAAGACCCAGGAGGCCAAAGAATGTACTGCTTGGCAGAGAACAGATTGCAGGAATCATGGGGAATACACACAGCTGGGAGACAAAGGCAGGCGTTGGCGTCACACAGGAGCGTAGATTCGTGGTATTGGAACTTCTCTTTTTATGTTTGGCTTTGGGTTTTTTGAGATGGGGTCCTGTGATGCTGCTCCGGCTGGCTGCAGACACCCTCAGGTAGCTGGGACCACAGGTGCACACCACTATCCCCAGGCAGGACTTCGCATTTTCAGTATAAGATTTTTGTCACTTAGTCATGGAGCATTCAGCTCAGATTATATGAAGCAAGGAGAGAGATTTTTTTTTTTTTAAGTTAAAGAATGGAACCAATAAAAAACAAGTCTCAGTGACAATAGAAAACAGTATGTGTTATGGTTTGTGTCCAGTTGTCCCCCCAAAGCCTCCTGCAGTCGTTGAGGTGGGCTTCTAGAGTCTGTGATTAATTCATGATCCAATGCTAAGACTAAGTGCTACATCCACGGGTAGCCTGAATGCAGTATGAGGGAGGGAGGGAGGGAGGCTTGCTCTCTGCTCCTGCCACTGCTGCTGCTGCTCCTGCTCGTCTGCTTTTGCTCTTTTGCTGTTCTGCACCACCATGAACTGCTGCCCTCTTGTGTGTGCCGCGCTACCTTGGAGACAGATGATTATGTGCTGAAGCCTCCATACACTGTGAGCTAAATAAACCTTTCCTTCCTTAATTTTGGATGTCAGGTATTTTATCCCAGCAACAAGAGAAAAGTAACCAAGACAATATGGGATATTAATAAAAGTCAGAAGCCTATCCTTTGGAGAAGCTTAATAAAGTTTTAGTGAAAGTTTCCAAAGATAAACCATGCGCATAATTTTAGGGATGAAACGAAACACATGAAGTTTAAAAACCAGAAATCAGGGGCTGGTGAGATGGCTCAGTGGTCTAAAGCACCTACTTAGAACAAACTAAAAGCACAGGGACCGCGGTTCAGTTCCCCAGCACCACATGCCAGCCAGCGCTGCCCCCTGGTGGGCTGAGCTGCCCCCCCCCCACAAAAAAATTAAAAAAAAACAACCAGAAATCATTAAAGTTTTTTTTTTTTTTGTGAAACCGGGGATTGAACTCAGATGCTTGCATTTGCCAGTCAAGCGCTTATCCTATTGAGCCATCTCCCCAGTCCCAAAGTGTTGTTAATAAATATAAAGATTTAGATAACTTTTTTTTCTAGAAGTGTGAATTATGAGGTAAGCATTCCCTCTACTGGAGTCCAAAAATCTCCAAAATCCATAATTTCTTCAGTACTGTCACCCAAAAGTGACCCCACACTTGACTTCAAGTGACAGGTGAATGTCACGGTGAGAGTTCACTAAAAACCCTGTATCCTGTCTCCTCAGGGTCTGCATGTGAGCTGTGTGAGACTTGAGTGAGTTTTTGTGCTAAGTTTTGGTCCCATCTTTAGATATTTTATTAATGCATGCAAATTTTCCAAGATCTGAGAATTGGATCACTTTTTTTTTTGGTACTGGGAATTGAACTCACAACCTTTTTTGGGGGGTGGGGGGGCAGAACCGGGAATTGAACTCAGGCCCTTGTGCTTGCCAGGCAAGTGCTTATTCTACTGAGCCGTCTCCCCAGCCCCGAACTTACAACCTTGAGCTTGCCAGGCAGGCACTGTCACTCACCTATATCCCTGCCTCTCTTGGTACATTTGAAATGGGGCCAAGCTGTCTGCGTAGCAGTGGCATCGTGAATACCCACAGGGCCCCGTAGGAAAGAAGCACAAGCAGGTCTCACAGACTTGTGTGGGTGCAGATCCTAAGTGTTGATGGATGAATCTGGCAGGGTGGCAGGGTCACCTTAGGGGTATGTGGATGACTGAGTTCACATTGGGGAATTTGTTCCTGGAACAAAAAGGACTGAAAGGAAAATGATATGAAATATTGAGAAAAGGCATTTGACAAAATTTACATGTATTTTTAGGAATATAGAAATAAGTAGGAATTTCTTTAAGCTGTTGTAGGGCTCCTACAGAGCATCACTATCCAATGTGATAATGCATGAGGGACCATTTGTTGACATCTGTGGTCAGTTCTGCAAGTGCCAGTTGCCAGCTCTCCACTGGCTGGCTGGATAGCCTTTCCATTTCTGCAGCAGGTTTTGGATGGTGCTGCCTTGGCACACTGTCCTTGGTCACCAGTGTCAGAAGCATTCCCTTTGGGGTCAGGAAAAGGAATGTATTGTCATCCAGCATCACTCTTGGGGTGACAGACAGTGCAATGGCTTCCGTGGAGGGAAGACAGTGCCATGTACAGATGGCCTTACTGTCCACACAGGCCCTGTAAGTGAGCATCTATGCCATTAGACCAGTTCTAGAAGGCTAGTTGCTACAAGACCCACATACGGACTCAGTAGTGTGGAGAAACCCACACCATTGCTTTGAAAATAAAATGCTACCACATAGTAACTAGCGAATGGCTACAAATATATTGGACATAGGATATTATCTGAAAGACTTCTACATGAGGAATTTCTGACTGAGGAAACTGCACTAAGAACATGGAATGCTAAGCGAACTGAAGCTAGATGTAAGGTATGGGGTATGGGCTATGATTCCACTTCATAAATTCCACTTTTTCTGTGTGTGTGGTATCGTGGTCGTGGACGTGGTTGTGGTCATGGTGGTAGTGGGGTGGTGGTGGTGGTGGTGGTGGTGGTCGTGGTCGTGGTCGTGGTCGTGGTTGTCATCGTCCTCCTCCTTTTCTTCTTCTTCTTCTTCTTCTTCTTCTTCTTCTTCTTCTTCTTCTTCTTCTTCTTCTTCT
>NW_004524802.1:170224-182274 GCF_000260255.1 Octodon degus | reverse complement strand
CTCCTCTTCTTCTTCCTCCTCCTCTTCCTTCTCCTCCTTGTCTTCCTTCTCCTCCTCCTCTTTGTCCTCCTCCTCCTTCTCCTCCTCTTCTTCCTTGTCCTCTTCTTCTTCTTGCTCCTCCTCCTAGTTTGTAGAGGTTTCATAATCAGCTGGTGCAACAGTTGATGGCAGTAGAAGACAGCAAAAGCAACAAGAGAAGGGGCCGGGGAAATAGCTCAGTAGAATAAGTGCTTGCCTGGCAAGCACAAGGGCCTGAGTTCAATCCCTGGTTCTGCAGAAAAACAAACAAACAAACAAAAAACAAAAAAACAACAAGAGAGAATAAAGACTCTTTCTGTCCCTTATATTGTATGCAAGCTACCTACCCTAGGGTGGGTATGCATTCACACCCATAATCCCATCATTGGACCATGAATCAGTCACAAACTCTAGATTCAGCTACTTCCAAAAGCCTTCCCCCATGACCTTATGAGGCAGTGAAGAGACATATAGACATAAACCATAATACTCCACCCCTGGAACCCTGAAGACTCAGGTACATTCCTTTATGAAAAAGACAGTTCATCTCTAAAAGTCACCAAAGTCCTAACAGTTCCAGCATTGCTGAAAAGTCCAAGTCCCAAGTCTCCTCTGAGATTTAAGGCAAACTCTATAAACTGTGAGCCCCTATGCAAATGAAAAGGAAGGGTCTGGAGAGAGAGCTCAGTAAAATAAGTGCTTGCCTGGGAAGTGCAGGGTCCTGAGTTCAATCCCTGGTACTGGAAAAAAAAAAAAGAAAGAAAAAAGAAAGAAAGGGGCTGGTGAGATGGCTCAGTGGTCTAAAGCACCTACTTAGAACAAGCTTAGCTAAAGCACAGGGACCGTGGTTCAATCCCCCAGCACCACATGCCAGCCAGCCCCGCCCCCTGGTGGGCTGAGCTGGCCACACACACACACACACACAATAAATGTAAAATAAATAAATAAAATAAATTAAAAAAAAAAAGAAAGAAAGAAAAGGAAGTTAAACACTTCCCAACATTCAATGGAATGAGGTATACATTTATATCCCAAAAGTTACAAACAGAGGTATACAAAGTAATGGGACCAAAGCCAAGTCCAAAATCCAGCAGAACAAACATTAAGCCCTGTAGCTCCATGTGCAGCATCTGAGGCAATCTGTGGTGAGAGGTGAACTCCAAAGGACTCGGGTGGCTTTGCCTCTACAACAGTTCCAGTGGTTGTAGCCTCCATGACTTTTTTCTTGGGCCCACTGCAGTCCCTCCTTGCAGGTTTTTTTGTTTTGTTTTTTGTTTTGTTTTGTTTTTCCCAGATGATCCATGTTCCTGGCTTCTCTACACTTCTCTTGTTTCTGCTGCACCTTTGGCCTCACACAGCTTTACACACTGCACTCTCAGGGACATGCTGTGTAGCTTGCCTGGCCTTTTACTGAAATCTGGGTGGAATCCTTCTGACCCCACAACTCTTGCATTTTGCATGCACCTAAAACCAGCACCACATCAATGATGCCAAGGTCTGTCGCCAGCTGGATCAGTAGCCAGGCTTACTTCTCTCTTGGCTGTAGGGGTCTCTGAGCACTCTGAGTCCATTTTGGAGGAACAGATTCTCTAGGCTACTGTCATTCTCAGACATGGTATAGCTTTCACCATTCTGGAGGATAATGCTTTGGGGCTTTCTTCAAACAAAACCTTTCACTTTTGCAGTTTTGAGGCTGCAGAGGGTGAGTCCTGTTGCTTCTTCTTCTTTTTTTTTTTTTAATTTTATTTATTTGTGTGTGTGTGTGTGTGTGTGTGTGTGGCCAGCTCAGCCCACCAGGGGGCGGGGTGGACTGGCATGTGGTGCTGGGGGATTGAACTGTGGTCCCTGTGCTTTGCTGAGCTTGTTCTGAATAGGTGCTTTAGACCACTGAGCCATCTCACCAGCCCCCCTGTTGCTTCTTGTGATGCCTGCAGGCCATCCTTCTTATTCTCCTGTTCCTTCTTAGCATTCAGGTTCTCTTCTGCCCATCTTCTGCTTTCAACATAAATCTGGCTAAAACTTCCCCACAGTAGCCTTGCCATCACTTCAATATTCAACTTCCCTGAAATTTCTTCTGCCGGCTTAGTCCATCCTTAATCTCAGTCTCAGGCAAAGTCTCTGGACATGAGCACAATGCAGACTTTCTGAGAAGCCATGACACACCTCTGGAGTCCAACAGCCAATGCAGTCCTTCTTCCCATCAGAAACCTCCTGAGCCTGATCTTTACCTGCCAGATTTCCACCAGCCTCCTGGTCTTTCTAGCTCTGACAAGAATCTCTCGTACACTACAGCCTAAGTTGTTTAGCACTACTTTTTCAGCTGGTATCTCCAACCTTCCCAAACTTCTCACAAGCCACCCTGAAGCTTCCTGAACCACATGGTCAGGTATAGCCATAGGAACAACTGCACTTCTCTGGCACCAGATTCTGCATGAGTTACTTTTCTCACTGCTGAGGCAAAATACCTGACACTCAAAGTTAAAAGAGAGAAAGTTTATTAATTCACAGTTTGTAGAAGTTTCAGTTCATAATCAGCTAACTTCAAGGCAGGGTAGCAGATGGCAGAGGAGCAACAGTTTATTGTGGTGGAAAATAGCAAAAATAATAAGCCTTTGCGGGGTCTTGGCAAGCTAATTTAAAGTGCCTACAGAATGGACAGTAGCTTAGGAAAAGTGTGGTTTTTTTTTTTGTTTTTTTGTTTTTTTGTTTTTTTTTGCTTTAAACAATTTATTTAACTGAAATGGACTTAAGTTTGTTTCTGAAGTGACTTCCATTTATTTTGATACATCTTTTCCCCATGATGATTTACAGGATCTTCAAGCCAATATAAATACTTTATAAATATTTGAATTTTTGGGTATACACCTGCGCAATACCTCAGCAGTATCTTTCAGCAAGAAAATACTGAAGAGTAAAGGCTAGACACAATTCCTGGGTACAGTGAAAATCTGCTGCAAATATTTCTGAGGTAAGAAGGCACCGCATACCTGTTCAACTAAGAAAACCACCCTTACAACACAGGATGATTTTATTTTTACATAGGACCTAGAACACTTAAGCTGCCAATTAGGTGCTGAATGGCAGAGCAACGTCCCCAGTTTATGCCATGAATTCCTAGGGAATGGGTTCCAACAACTCGGGTTCCTTTCCATTGGTCCTCACAAAGTGTGCTTCTCTGGGAGGGGCAGGCTGGCATTTCAGCTGAACCCAGGTACCTTCTCTTTGGCTTCCTTCTTTTTCTGATCATTTTCCTTGACACGTTTCAGGAAGCTATCACGACTTTTTGAGTGTTTAATATGCTCGATACGCACATTAATCCTCTTGGCAAGTATCTTGCCCTTAACTTGCTTGTTTACAACAATGCCAACAGCATGCTGGGTAACGTTGTAGACTCTTCCCGTTTTGCCATGGTAACATTTGTGAGGCGTTCCCCTTTGCACAGTACCCATTCCCTTGATGTCTACAATATCACCCTTTTTGTAGATTCGCATGTATGTAGCCAAAGGAACAACCCCATGTTTTCTAAAAGGCCTGGAAAACATATACCGGGTTCCCCTCCTCTTGCCCTTTGTGTTAGTCATTTTGGCAAATTACTGGAAGATGGCGGTTCCGGCCGAAAGGAGGAAAAGTGTGTTTTGTGTGGGTTGAGTTCGAGCGGAGCACTGCAGCCTGGAGTTTAGACAGCAGACATTTATTCCTTGGGTTCTGAGAATGGCTGTGCAGGGTCAGGGCACCAGAGCCAGTGCCAGAAAGGCCACTTCCTGGTGCATGGACAGCCATCTATATGCTGTGTGCTCATGTAGTAGGGGTAGCAGCAATTCTCTGGCCCGCTCGCTCTGGCGCTCTCTCTCTCTCTCTCTCTCTCTCTCTCTCTCTCTCCCTCCCTCCCTCCCTCCCTCCCTCCCTCTCATTTTTTCTTCCCCTCTCGTCTTCTCTCTTCCTTTCGTCTTTTTTAGAAAAATATATAATGGATTTTAATGTTCCAACAAATTCTTAGTAGACAAATATAATGCACCCTCAATAATGAAAATACAGGAAACAATTTTAAAAGGAGATTCATTATTATTCTAAGAAATTAAGAAATCAAGATAGGAGGAATAGGATTTAAATCAGTTTAAACTAACAACTATTCAACGTGCAGAACTAACTTCCATGACCGTAATCATTATTTGCTTGATTTCAGACTCAAGAAACAGCAGAATGAAATTACATTAAACAGAAAAAAGATATATATTAAATAATCAGATATAACATGCAAGTTGTTTAGCAATACACACCAAATGTTTAAAATATAAAAAAATTAAACCTAAATAATTATGAACAGAAGCATCACAATTGGTGGTGTTTTCCTAAGAGGATAACTTTTAATTAGTTTATATACAAACTTAACTATAATATTTAGCCTATCTATTTATCAAAGATCTAAAAATTTTCCTGTTCTTTTTGAAAAATCATGATATACCATTCAAGTTGATCTTATAGAAGAATATGATATGGAAATCACTGTTTAGAGAAGAAACATACATGTACATATGTATGTATGTATGAAGTTACACATATGTAAGAAACTGATTCATCCATTCATTTCCTTATATCTGATTTTTGAGGTCTAAGGTTAGACAATGAAGGAGGTTTCCTCCAGAGATGAAAGGAGGTGTTTGGGCTGCGGATGAAAGTATGGGCAGAAATGGTGCCATAAATCGATGGATCCCATTCTTGCGAAATGTAAGGATTTTCTCTCACTTTTGATCTCTACCCCACATCAAAATTATCTTAGTTCATAACATTTCATTCTTTCCTTCAAAGACCTCAATGTTTTATTATATTCTGTATAACTTTTCAGGTAACAGCTATTTCTAGACCTACAATTAAAGTCCTGTGAGGAGGGGCTGGTGAGATGGCTCAGTGGTCTAAAGCACCTACTTAGAACAAGTTTAGCAAAAACAATGGACCGCGGTTCAATCCCCAGCACCACATGCCAGCCAGCCCCGCCCCCTGGTGGGCTGAGCTGGCCGGCCACACACACACGCAAAAATAAATAAATAAAAATTAAAAAAAAAAAAAAAAAGTCCTGTGAGGAGCAGTTCAGGTCTGTTTTACCACTGTCTATGCGACAGAGTGCATGAGGCACCTTCCATACATGTTTGTAAAGGGTGGTTAGCAGGCAATAGCCAGTCATGTAAGACACAGGACAAGACTGAACTTCTAATATGAACTCATTATATTTGAATTATTAAATGATATGCCTAATTTCCATTTAAGTAAGTTAATGAAAAATTAAATTACCTGATCATTGTGCAGAATCTTAAAGATGTGAATTATTTCATTAGTAAATATGAGGGTTCTGCTTTAATAAATGGAAATGAGGTCATGAACAGTAAAGAATTTTCTTGGTCCAACAAAAGATGCTCAGTTACAAACTGCAGTCCAGATTTTGAACTCTACAAATGAAATGCAGAGTGCTCAGAACAAACAACAAGCTCTCAACAAGAGAATTCCTTCAGTGCTTGAGGGACACAGACCACCGATAATAGCCAGAAAGTGCTTTGATGGGTTTAGTGCAATTTTTGCCTTATAGAAACTCACTAAGCAATTTATTGATATATATATTTCCTCATATAGTATTCACATGCACTTTTAATATATTTAAATCCAAACTCGAGTAAGTCCAAAAAATAATCACAAACACAACTGATACTAGCTTTGTGTTCTGCCGTAAGTACACACACTTGTACTTCTGATGAAAAAAAGCTTTTGGATTACTTCCTCAGTATCCCCGTAAAGATCAGTTCGTCTATAAGTGGAGCCACTCCGTGGTCGTATTTTCACTTATTTCCTCAGATGTACCAGCCTATTGCAACCTATCAACTGCCACAAAACAATTTAGCAACTTTTCTATAGTCAATCCATCTGACAGTAGCAAAATTTGTGGATTCTGCGCAGTTGAAACCATGATTGAAACCAGCATGGTAGCCATATGGGAAAGTGATCATAAATTCTCCAGCCTCCTGGGTGATCCTATCAAAAGGAATCCTGTATTTCTTCATTACTGATGGAGAAATCAGTGTCATCTTGTGGCGAAGAAAAGCATCGCATCCTTGGGAGCTGCTTGGGAAAGAACCTTGAGCTAGTCTTTCAAGTCGTTTTCCGTGCTCCGGGCGTAGAGCATACCAAGACTTGGGCTCTCCAAAATGGAGATCATTAATGCTGTTGAGGCCCATATCCTCCGTGTGCCACGCGAATGTAGTCTTCCACATGTCAAAATAGAGATAAGGGGTATTTACACCCTCGATAGAAATACCGCACTCGCCTCCAAGCACACCCAAGACTGTATTCAGGCAAGCTGTGCTCCATTCATCCACACCCTCATCATGTATGCTCCCATTAATACCTGCACCATAAATGGGCGCCATGAAAGTTGAATTCTTCCAGTATTTGCGCTCCAAATCTTCATAGTCCAAATATCTTGGGGTACAATATTTGCCACTGGTAGCCAGCTGCCTGAACCCCTTCATGGTCATGGCTGCTTTTTCTTTATGTTGTGTTGAGTGAACAGCCCCAACTGCCCTGTGACCATCTGCTGAATTGGTGCTGGAATAAGCAAATCATCAGTGTCATCAGAGCATTGCCTTGGCTTCCATTCCTGAGGAGGAGTCACCTTGGCAAGACCTGCTGCGTGAGCTCCTTTAGGTCCCATGTATGTGAGGTATTTGTTGAACTCCCGGAACACCTCCACAGAGGGTCTGGGGGGCATGATCTCACAGCTGGGGTTCAGGGGGCTCTGCCTGCATGATGGCTAGGTCAGCCTCTGGCCCGCAGCTGGGGGCGAGGACGCGACCTGGAGCCTCGGTGAGCGGGAGGAGGAAGATAGGGCCTCTGGCCCTGGAGGTTCGGGAAATTTGGGAGACTTGCTCCGCCCTGGGTGACAGCTGCTCGCTGCGCAGCGGCCCGGCCCATGCCTCCACCGCTCACCCTCCCGTCCGGAGGGGGCAGGCGACGCAACTCTTCCTGTGCTCTTGACTGAACCCAGGGTCTTTGCGCGGAGCTATACCTGCCTGCTTCCCTGGGTCTCACTAAATTGCCTGGGTGAGGGTTGAACCTGAAATTCATTTGCCTCAGTCTCCCAGGGTGCTGAGATTACAGGGATGTGTGTATGCTGTGCCCACTCCTGGGTGCCTTCAGGCCAGTAATCCCAGGAAGGCCCACCTTCTATCGTGCTTGGCTCCCAAAGGCCTGTCTCTTAGTCCCCTTACCATGGGGGTTCTGATTTCAGGGTGAATTTGAAGAAAACAAAGACATTAAGTCTTCAGCAGAGAGTAATTTTCCTAGCACATGCAAACTTATTTAAAGGAGCTGTACAAATTAAAATAAAGGGGCCGGGGAGATGGCTCAGTAGAATAAGCGCTTGCCTGGCAAGTGAAAGGGCCTGAGTTCAATCCCTGGTTCTGGAAAGAAAACAAAAAAAAATTAAAATGATATGGAGTTGGCAGAAGTATGACAGATTGATCCATGTGACATAATAGCAGCCACAGTGTGCTTCAGAGATGGCGTCTGTCCCCACAGGAGAGGGTGTGCAGGTGAGCCATGGCCCGGGCACACTGGCTGCCCAGAAAGGGAGTAATAAAATCTTGTGTGTGCCCCACATCATACACAAGACAGCAGCAGGTTGGTGAATGACCTCATTGTAGAGCAGAGGAAGGAAAACAACGAGGAGGGCTTGCTCAGAGAATAGAATTTAGGGAAGCATATACGATGGGCATGTTTGGTTGTGCAAAACAGGATTAAGAACCTATCTGTACCACAGCCACAGGTGATGATCGCAGGATACACTGGCTAATGTTTAACAGCTGGAGGGAGCAGTGCTAGACATCCAGAGGGAAAAGCAGCCCAGTGGACAACAAGTAAAGGACCACAAGGCAGTCTCCAGGAGGTGCTGGCAGCCAGGGAGTACTGGCGGGCGTCACAGTCTCCCTCAGTAGTCAGATGCCTGCTGTTAGTGCGTGGGCCACGCTGGACCAGAGTGCCCAGGCAGACAGTGGGCAGTGTGTGTGCTGTATGTGGGGTAAGCATGCTTTCCCTGGTCATAGGGGTTTGTCATTGTTGTTGTTCGTTTGTTTTGTTAATTTGGGGGTTTTTTGGATCCCAGGGATCTAACTCAGGCCTTGCCAGGAAGGTACTTAAGCCGCTGAACTTTCTCCCCTCAAATCCCTGGTCATTTTGTGTATACGGAGTATCTGCAGCAGTGAGCCAGAAACGAGGCACTAACCAAACTGCACCTACGGCTGTCTTGTGTCACACAGGCGCCATGGCCCCAGCAGGAAGCTGCCCCCGGGTTAGCACACAAAGCTTGCTACTAGAGGAAGCTTGGAGGTGGAAAAAAGGGACAGCTGGAGGTCTCAGCACCTCCTGGCACAACAGGAGAGGGGCTGCAGGCAGTCTGTGGGCTTCTGGGGGCTGTCTCTTGGTTTCTTCAGGACAGTCCCGTCATGCAGAGAACTCCTGCCAACCCCAATTAGTGGATGATTCAGTGGTACCCTGAGAATAGTTGCTACCTGGGGTCCTCATCGAGGAAGCAGCAGTTGACTGCGCTGCCAGCCAGCTGTAGACAAATGCAGTGAGAGGGAAGCATGAATGCCCCAGGGGCTCAGCAGGCTGTCTTTGAGTGTGAACAGGGGCCCACTTATCTGTAGGGTTGCATCTTAAAGGGACATTGTCTTTCAAGTGCACTTTGCTTCTTGCCTGTGACTTGATTCCCACTGTTGCAAGATACTGAGTGACGGTCATGGGTGTGAGATGCATCAGAGTCTCTAGCGGCGCTGTGTGTGTCCAGCCCATGCACTGTGTCTCCTGGGTCACAGGTTATGGAGCAGCCCTTGTGCTTGCTATCCAGTCAACTCTGAGGTCCTCAGAACTAACCTTGGATTAAAAACAACATGCTCTGAAAGAAAAAAGACCTTATGCTTTATAGATTGGCTCAGTTTCTGTGTGCAAATGATTTTTCTTGTTCCTTGGATATAATTTGCATGAATAGTGCCAATAGATCAGACCTTAGAATACCAAAATATGTGTAAATAAAAGCTCAGAGCATGAGTGGGTATGCATGTAGGAGCATGAGTTCCTGGACACTGACTGTCCTGAAGCCTGGGCCATGTGCTGTGGAGGAGTTGCCTCCCTGGACTTGAAGACAGGGCTCCACAGGCCTCCTGCTCTTGCAGCATGGAGTCCTCAGGGTAGAGGGTTGTATTGCACAGACCAATGTCTCCACACCCAGGACTCTTACATAAATTCCTGGGACTGTAAACTGCTGCAGGTAGGATTTGTAAGAGTACTGAGTAAAAACTTTAGCCCTTAGAAATCCATTACCATGGCCTGGGGAGACAGCTCAGTAGAATAAGCACTTGCCTGGCAAGCACAGGGTCCTGAATTCAATCCCCAGTACTGCAAAAATAAATAAGTAAAATCCATCTCCAAATAAGTATAGTAGATATGTATACATAACTATGTATAAGTTTGTGAATATATGTAAATACTATCTATACTTACATACTTGTAATTAATTTATCCAAATTGGAGTCCAAATTAGGTTTTGGTTTGAGGTTGGTATTATCTCTTAGATCTGCCCTTTTGAAAAAACTCTTAAAAGTTACATAGGAAAATTCTACTCTATCTCCTTTTTTATATGCTGTCAGTTAAAAGATGTAGATTTCTATGCCCCCACCATTGAAGCCAGGACACTAGATAGTTCTACCAGACTCCAGCTGCCTCCCCCGAGGGGCATAGCCCTGGCCTCCCAGCATGGAGTTGTCTCCTAGTGTGATACCTCCTGTGTCCACAGCTGGTTCGAATGCATGAAGCAGTGTGCTTCCTCAGTCAGCATGGAAAGGTTACAGCTGAGCATGGAGCTGCAGTGGGTATTCCTGTGCAGTCTGTGGAAGTCTGCCTTCCCTCCCGGTGCATCCTGGGTCACAGAGGAACAGCGTGCCTAGCTTTCTAAGCAATTGCCCTGCCTCCTTGCCAGCACCAGGTTGTAAGTAAAGATTCCTAACTTTGGGTGAAGTCCAGTTCATCTGTGTCCTGTTGCTTATCTCCTGTGGGCACCACACGGCCCTAGCCATGCAGGGCGTGCTGAGTCTTGGTGTCTGGCAGCTAGAGCTCAAGCCACTTTGGTCACACCGTGACCAGTCTGCTTCTTTGCCTTTCATGTAAAATTTAAAGTTAACTTCCTGGGTTTCACAGGAGTAGCACTGAGTCTTCAAATCAGCTTGGGGAAATGGATAGCATCTCTCCAGTTGTTTAGATGTTGGCTTTATTTGCATTTAGGAGTTCTCAGCATGCAGTTCTGTGTTTTAGATCTGAGCATTTCCTTTGTTCCGAGTTGTAGGAAGTGTGTGTTTTCCGAATTGTGGCCTCCAGGTGTTCACCTCCAGCCTGTGGCCTGTGGTTGCTCCTCGCCGTGATCTGGTGCCACACAGCCTTTCTGAGCTCCTGGTTTCAGGGGCGTATGTGTCCTCCTGTTCACAGCTGCTGAGGTTCACACACTCTAGCTTGTTCACATGCTACTGACCAAGTCAGAGGAGGCCATTTATTTTGGTAAAAAGGAAGAGGGGTTTATTCAGAGCTGGCTTGATGCCTCAAGTCCCCATCTCTGTGTGTAGGCTAGAGGGGTGTTTTACAGCAAGGCATGTGGAGTGGGAGTTCAGGAGACAGCAGATACATCCAAGCTCAGTTTGTCTCTTCCGGGACCTGGACACCTCCTCCCTCGCCTGGGAATGGAGCTGGACTTGACCTCCTTGAGCAGCATCTGCACATCCCGCCCTTTCATCTGAGTGAGGGGAGGAGAGGTGGTGGTTCATGCCTTGGGCCTGAGGACATGTGGAGCAGCCACTTGTCGCTAAAGGAAAAAGCCTGACTTTGAAGTTCCAATGTGCCATGCTGGTTACAATCCCATTTCTGTCTCTACTTGGATTTCCTCCCTGTGTGGTCATGGTGTCTGCCAGGGAGTGGTGATTGACCTCCCCTTCCTGTCCTTAGGTCTGCGTTTCCTTTCTCACCTGAGTGCTTATAGCTGGGGAACAGGTGTGATGGTTTCTTTCTGTCCTCAGAGGACTGATCAGGCCCTTGCTGTCTGGCCACATTGTGGGTCTTGTTAAATGGAGAAACTTACTTTCTTTCCTCATTTGCTGAGTTTTCATCCCGAGTGGCAGAATCTCCTGTTCAGCTCTGCTTATGACATTATGGATGTTCTTGCTTGCTCCTCAGGCTTTTCCAAATTGCCCCACAAACCTGTTCCAAGGGTCCTTGATGTCATGGTCACAGCAGTTGCCTCACTGTCAGTACCGTCTTGGATGTTAGTGGTTTTCATGATAGTAGTCCCTGAGATGACCAGCTCACAGAGATGAGAGGTTGATTTTGGCTTCTGATTTCGGCTTTGGTACCTGATCAGTTGTCCTGTTGCTCTGAGCCTGGGGCAAGGCAGCACAGGTTAAGGGAACATCCACCTCATCTCATGGCTGGGGAGAAAAGAGGAAGGAGCTGGGCCTTACCTCCTGATTCAGTGCCCCACCAGGTCCCTCCTCCTTCCAGCCACGCCACTGGTTGAAGACCAAGCCTTCAGCACATAGCCTCTGGGGTCACTCATACAAACGATAGTGTTACATGTGTTTGTTTAGCTTGTTGCAGTGAGGTACATTGATTTTCACATGTTGGACCAGCCTTGATTTCTTGAATATTGTAGTTATTAAAAAAATATTGCTAGTTATGATTATTACATACTTCTGGATTTGGTTTGCTCATATTTTGTTGGAGCACTGGGCAGCTGTGTTCATGAAGTACTGGTCTGCAGCTCCTTTTGGTTTTGTCTAGTGTTGATAGCAGAGTAATGCTGATTCACTATGATACTTTGGAAGTGTTGCCTCCAGTTCTGTGTTCTGCAGGGTGTTGTATAGTGTGGTGCTCTTTATTCCCTTTTCTTCACTTCGTGCTGCTAGGGATGTGGAACCTAGGGCTTTGTCCACATGTGGAACCTAGGGCTT
>NW_004524802.1:158537-170034 GCF_000260255.1 Octodon degus | reverse complement strand
GTCCACATGTGGAACCTAGGGCTTTGTCCACATGTGGAACCTAGGGCTTTGTTCACAGCAGGCGGTGCTCTGCTGCTACCCTGTATCCACCTCTCTTTTAATGTCTGGTTGAATATGCCTGAAGTTTTCTTCTTTAGCGTGTTTTGAACTATTGATTCAGTTTATTTAGTAAATACAGGACTATTCTGTTCTCTGTTTTATCTTAGTGACTTCTAGTACTTGATGGCTTTGAAATAATTTTTACATTTTATCTAAGTTCTCAAATTTATGTCCTTGAGGTTTTTGGTGCTTTCTCATCTGTGAGGTCTGTAGTTCTTTTTTTTTTTTTTTTAAATACATTTATTTATTTATTTATTTATTTGAGACAGGGTCTTGCTATGCAGATCAGGCTGGCCTTGTGCTCAGTTTTGTAGCCCCCAGGCTGGACTCACACCCACAGTCATCCTCCTCTGTCAACCTCCTGAGTACTGGGATTACGCTGCCACACACAGTTCTGGGGCCAGCATGGCTCCCTGGGGTTCTGGGGACAGTAAGGCATGTGGGGCCAAGGATGAGACCTTTCCTCACCTTGTACTTGCCAGGTAGGTTCTTAATTCTCTGAGCTATATCCCTAGCCCCCAGGTCTGTAGTTCTTTCATTAATTTCTGATAACTGAACTTTTTGTTTACTCTGTATTTTTTTTTTTGTGGAGCCAGGGATTGAACTCAGGCCCTTGCACTTGCCAGGCAAGTGCTTATTCAACTGAGCCATCTCGCTGGCCCCTTATTTTCTTTGTCTAGAAGTTTTATGACTTTTGTTAGTTGTCTCAAGAAGCTGGCATTTGGTTTTACTTTATTGTTTGCTTGTTTGTATTTATTTATGTATTGTACCAGGAATCAAACTCAGGACTTGTGCTTGTCGGGCAGGCTCTGTGCCACTGAGCTCCATCCCTGCCACTCGTAAGTGTACTTGGTGCAGTGATGTCCCCTCTTGGCACTGCTTTGGCTGTGTCTCGTCAATACTGGCTTGTTGTGTTCCATTTTTATTCTAGCCAGGGTCCTCTAGTTTCTTCTGAGATTTCCTTTCTGATTGAGGGTTATTTAGTTCCCCAGGCCTAGGAATTTCTTCTAGCTGTCTTCCTATCACTGTAGTTATACCTTACCTTCAGTTTCACATTCCATGGTTTTAAGGTCTCAAGTTCTACCACAATCCAAAAATGTTAAATGGAAAATACCAAACCCCCAGATGGCTCCCAGATTTTAAGCTGCCAGCCTGAGGTCACCATTGTCTAGAACAGACACACATAGGAGGTTGGCACTGCCCTTGCGATGAGGCATCCCCAGTGTCTGGGGGGCCTGTGCTTTCCTGATGGGCTGGACTGACCAGGTCCTGCTGGAAAGATGCCACCTGGACCATGCCTGGGTCCCCTGCAGAGTCACACAGCCCAGCTGCTGGCGTTACGGGGCCCACTGGAACCTGCCTGTGTCTGAGTCTTCTCACTCAGGTGTAAGGTGCCCACTGCTTGTCTGCTGTGGCCCTCCTTTGCCCTGTTCATCCTCAGATGCCCCCTGCAGATGCCATGATGCACCTGCCTCCTGTTGCCCCTCCTATAGGGTCAGGGCATTCCCTGAAGGAAGTCCCACCCCTGCCCTCACCTTTTGAGCTCAGTAGAACCACTGGGCTCACTGGGCTTGGGCTTGTGGTCTGCCAGGTACGAAAGAGCCCACACCACTCCCTGAGGCCACACCCCTAAAGCTAAATGGGAAGGATGAATTGCTATGTCCCCACACAGTCCTTGTTCTGATGGCAGAGGGCTGTGCCCTGGAGGGGTTGTGCCTGGCATCTGCTAGGTTGGGTATACTTCATGGCTGGCAGCTCAGGAGAGCTCCCCAGTGGGACCTAGCACACAGAGCTGGGGATGTTTGTCCAGGAACTTGACGCTGTAAGGTGGGCAGTGTGCCTCATTTCAGAGGAATACACATTTGTCCCATGCCACCCCATGAGCAGGCATCTTTAGCTTCATTTGAGTAGAAAGGTGGGAAAGCTGCAGAGAGAGCCAAGACCCCTGGCCACTGTGTGCAGGGAGCCTTGGGGATGCTGCAGAGGCTGGGCCTGCTCCTTGGAGTTAAGGACCAGTGTCCAACTGGTGTGGCATTGGGGTGGTACTCCTGGGCGCTCCCAAGGGCTGAGCTATGCATGCTTTGCAGGTTATGCAGCCTAACCCTGAAGAAGCTGGCAGTTCTCAGAGAGTTGGAGAAGGAGCTGATGTCCGTGGTGATTGCAGTCAAGATGCAGGTGAGCCCTCCACCCTCCCCTGCAGCAGGTGGGAGAGCACAGGGCTAGGAGGCCCAGGTTCTCCTAGCACCTGTCGTTGCAAAGTTGCCCACAGGGTGAGGACTGGATAGGAAGAACTAGAGCAAGGTGGGGTCCGGGTTCCTGGTGGGTCCTTGGGTCAGGCTTCAGTTTGGCTTCACTTGAGGCTTTGAAGGAAGGGAAAAGCCATGTCCTGCCCTGGCCCTCCCTCCAGGAGACATCAGACATCAGTTGGCCCAAACAGTGTTATGCAGCCCTGTGGGGCTGCAGGCTCCGGTCTGCTTCCCAGGGATAGGGTGTGGCTCTCATCCCCTGGCCACCTGGGTGCCATCTCTTGTTGCTGCTCAGGGCCATGGCCCCGCGTGTGCCCCTGGCAACATGGCAACAGCTGGCTGTTACCCCAGACCGTGGCCTGTAAACCCAAGGTCCTGCTGGGGTTCTTATGTTGGGAGCACCATGCTGTCTAATGTTCCCTGGACCCCAGGAGCAATATGCAGAACCTTGGGCCCAGCGTGGCTACGCGCTGCCTTGTGGGCTGTCCTCTACTCAAAGGTAGGGTTGAGGCAGAGACCTGTCTTGGTTCTTGCACTCAGCTGTGCATGCCTAAAAGATACTGTGCTGCTGCTCCCCGCCCTCCAGTAGTAGGGACTGAACCCAGGGCCCTTACACTGAGCTACATCTCCAGCGCTTTCAATTTTTTTAAATCTTGGGACAGGATCTCATTAAGTCTCTTAATTTGCCCAGGGTGGGCTCACACTCTTGACGTCCGGCCTCAGCCTCCTGAGTAGCTGGGATTATAGGCATGTGCTACTATGCCTGGCTAAGGATGTACTTCTAATAAAGACCTGGAGAGTGCCAAATATGGTACGCACGTGCCATCCCAGCCACTCCAGAGGCCGAGACAGGAAGCCATGTAAGCTGTGCTCTACATCTCTGGCTGGGGAGGGCCAGTGTCTTCCCAGGTCTGTAGAACAGTGCGAAAGTCACCAAGGTAAGAGCTGGCCCACTGTGGGCACCTGAGACAGAGCTCTGCTGGGCTGACCCTGTCTTTGTCCTCTGTGTCTAGCCAACCCCTCTGCAGTCCCCATCACTGCCGAGCTCCCGAGCACTCGAATGCTCTTGTGCCCTGGCCCGTCTGCCCACCACACAGCTTCTTGGTTCCTCACCTCTTCTCCTCAGCACCTTCTCTTGCTCCAGTCACCTGTGTCCAGCAGGCTGGTGGGGCTGGAGCCTTCCCCCTTTCTGAGACTTCTCTGGGTGCTCTGCCAGGCCCCGGCTCTGGACCTTTTCTCCTCAGCTGGGGAGAAGGCTGGGCTCCTGTCTTTGCTTCCTGTCATAGCCTTCAGGTCAGTCCTGTGAGGCCAGAAGCTAAGACCACCCCTGTGTGTGACCACGGGACCCCAGAGAGAAGGGAGAGGGGGAAGGCTACTGTGGAGCTGGGGAGCTGCATAGTGGAACAGGCCCTAAACTCCACAGCCACCCCATAGCCGACTGAGCTCCTTTCCTATGCCATCTGTCTTGCCCCCCTGGAGCAGCCTGCCCACGTACCTCTGCTGTAACCCCACCTCTGCCCACTTGCTGTGGACTCCTGAGGAGCTAGTATTAGGGTCCTTGCCTGGCTTCCTGTCCTGGCAGTCTTGAGGGGTGCCCTGTTGGAACAGATCCCTTAATTAGGGGTCAGGGAGATGGCTCAGTGGAATAAGCACTTCCCTGGCAAGTGCAAGAGCCTGAGTTCAATCCCCGGTTGTGCCAAAAAATTTTAAAAAAAATAAGACAGATCCCTTAATTAGCACTATGATACAGGTCTTTAAAACATTGGGAGCCCACCGTGGAGTACAGTGGATCCTTCTGTGTTTGATCTCAGTGATGCAATATCCACTTCCTGCTAAGGGTGCAAGGCAGTGTCAGGTGCCCATGGTGGTGTTTACACGTGTCGAGTACTGTGCCTTGTAGGGTGGTCATTCTGAGGGTTCTGAGGTATTGGCACCCATGCCACAGCCTTAACATTGCAAGCTGGCCCTGCATCTTCAGACCTGCATCTGCTCTGGCAGGCTGATCCTTAGTTTCTCTCTCCTGCGCAGACCCCACAGAACTGGTAGGCGCAGGATTCTTGGGCTACTAGCTGTCCCACAGTGCCCCTTGACGATGACCCCTGTCCTGAGTCTATCTCACTGTATGATACCCTTAAATGGAAGGCGTCTGTTTCCTCACAGGGCTCCAAAAGGGTCCTGCGGTCTCATGAGATTGTGCTGCCCCCCAGTGGACAAGTGGAGACTGACCTGGCCCTGACCTTCTCTCTTCAGGTGAGTGAGTGGTCAGTGTCCTTGGTGTTGATATGACCTCCTCATTGCCCCTTTCATCCTTCTTACTTTTAATCCTGTCTTACCATTTATTCTTAAATGGCCAGGAGGTTTTCTTGGTTTATTACATTATTTGTTTTAACCCTTTGCTATGACAAAGAAAATGCAATAAGACAGAAACATCCAGTTATCAAATTGAGGTCATTTCATCCTCATACTTAAAAAAGATGGGCAGAAACATGTGGGCTTTGAATGTGTTATACATATCTTAGAGTGAACTTAGTAGACATCTGCTCTTCCTGCCCCCTGACCTCTCCTTCTCTACCTTCTCCAGATCCCTGTCCTGTCAGGAAAGTGGATCAGCCAGCTCATTCCAAACCCACTAAATCAATTCACCCTAAGTCTCATAAGATCCTCTTTTGTCTTTTAAACATGTGGCACTACTCTGTGGTATAACACCTGAGTCCCTGCCAGCCCCTCCTACTGCCCTCATTGCCACATCTGCAGCCCGTGGAAGCCCCTTTCTGAAGTTCAGTTTGCCAAATATGTAATTCACCCAGCTTCTTTGTGTGCTTGGTTCTGGGCTTCTGAGACACATGTACAGGTGTGCAGCGACAGCCTTGCAGCCAGGGGATGGACTCAGCTGCCGTAGTCTCAGATTACTTTATCTATATACCCAAGAAAGGGTCTTGAGCATCGGCCTTACACATGTGCTTCTGTAAGTGTAGATGCTGGGTGCAGTTGTATCTGGCTGTTCAGCTGGGGTGCACAGTGCCACTGACGTCTGGGCCTGCCCGTGCGTCTGCAAGGGCTTGGGCAGAGCCAGGGTCACCCTTTGCTGGGCGTGCCTTAGGCAGCTCCTTGTGCCTGCAGTACCCTCACTTCTTGAAGAGAGAAGGCAACAAGCTTCAGATCATGCTGCAGCGCAGGAAACGATACAAAAACAGGACCATCCTGGGCTACAAGACCCTGGCTGTGGGCTCCATCAACATGGCGGAGGTGAGTGCCGGGCCTCGGTGGCCTTGCTCATACCAGTTTCCCTCACATGTCAAGATGTCCATCTCAGTGCAGCAGGAGCCCCTATCAGGGCTGCACAGTAATGGCTATGTACCATCCCTGTGGTTTGCATCCCGTCTTCACTGCAGCCCCATGTGTACCCCACTTCCAAACCTCCCAATAGGGACTGGGGAGATAGCTCAGTAGAATAAGTGCTTGCCTGGCAAGCACAAGAGCCTGAGTTCAATCCCTAGTTTCGGAAAAAAAAAAAAAAAAAAAAAAAAAAAACCCTCCCAATAGGATCCTCATGGGCACCCCGCTCAGCCCCCACTAGGCAGCAGGGCCATCATGGGAAGACTTCAGCCTAGCCCACCATCCTGGAGCAGGTGCTCCAAGGGGCTGTGAGAGGTGGCGGGCGGGGGGGAGTTCTGGGCACAGAGGAGCTCGGACTTTTCTCCTCTGCCACAGGGTCAGGGGAACAGTTCTGGGAACTGGGGTGGCTGGGACCTGTCCTGGTTATCTCTTAAACTTTAGACTTGTGCTGTAGGGCTATGTCCAGTGTCTGTGGCAACCAAGGGGGGTGGGATTGCTGTCCTGCACATCAGCTGCTCAGGCTCCCATACTGTCTCCCCATCTCTTCTCCCAGCATCTGGATCTGGCATGTTCTGTTCCCTGCCATGGTGGTGGCATCTGCAGTGCAGGACTGGGCACACACAGGCACGTGGTGCCCACATGAAGGCACCAGGGGTGGGTTGTGACAGAGCTGCTCCCATGCTGCATGCGGTTTCTAAAATGGTGAATCAGATTTGAACTTACTTAAAATTTTATTTTTCTTACTGATTAGAGTTAGCACCCCCAATTAAAACAAAAACAAAAAACGTCTGACCCATAAATTCCTAACATCTGAATTTGATCAGATGGCCCCAGAGATAATTTGAAAAGTACAAAGGACAGTTGGGCATGGTGGCACACACTTGAAATCCTATCACGCTCAGGCGCAGGAGGTAGGGTCGAGGCCGAAGAATTGGTAGTTCAAGGCCAGACTAGGTAACTTAGCGATATCCTTTCTCAAAATAAAAACTTAAAGGTCTGGGGATGTGGCTTAGTGCTCCCTGGCCCAGTAGCACACACCCACACAGCACAAAGGCTTGTCTGTGAGATCTGAAGGCGCCCGTGGTTTCTGTGGCTGGTGTGAGCCAGAGTGTTGCTACTGCTGGGTGGTAGCTGGGTTACTCTGCCCTCTGTTTTCTGACAAGTGTGACATAGGTAGCCCTAGGCTTGATGGTTCTATGAACCAGGCCTGGTGTCTCTCTCACACTGTTGCAGACCTGAGCTGCGGTGGAGTGGTGGCTGCTCTTTCTCAGTCCCCACTGACATGAGTCCTTGGACGTCAGGTCTCAAAAGTCCATGGCCATGTTGTGCCACTGACTGGCCCTCATGCCTGATGCCACATACATTGGCTGCTGTGGTCCCCGGCAGGTGGCTTCCGAGGGACAGCAGGTATGGCAGGAACCAGTGGCTATGGACACTTCCCACCTTTATTTCTTACTTAGCTGGTGGCCTCTACCTGGATCCCCTGCCTTCCTCTGCAGCCAGGCTCTTACGTGCTGGGTGTCCTGCTCTTGGGCTAGGCTCTGAGGCGGGGGCCCTTCTTCCTGGGTTGCTTCCTAGAGCTCTCTGCACCCACAGGTGATGCAGCACCCCTCAGAGGGTGGCCAGGTGCTGAGCCTCTGCAGCAGCATCAAGGAGGCCTCTGTCAAGGTGGCTGAGATCTGGATTGTCTCCCTGTCCAGCCAGCCCATTGACCACGAGGACAGTGCCATGCAGGCCGGCCCCAAGGCCAAGTCCACAGGTGTGTGAGACCAGTTTGGGCCCTTCCTGCCTCTACCTGAGAGTGCTTCTTCCTGCCTGGCCATGTCAGGTGGCGCAGCCACCAGGTGATTGGAAAAGTAGGTTGGGTGTGAAGCCTTGGTAATTGCTCCCTCAACTGCAAACCCTGGAGCAAGGTCACCTGTGTGGTTGTAGACATGGCTCTGGCTCCTCATCACCAAGCTTAGTTTCCACACATCCTCCGGGGAGAATGGTCATAGAGTGACCCTTGCTGCCTCTGAGTGCATGGGCACGTAGCCTGGCATCGTGAGGTGATTTATGACCATCAGCTGCTGCTACCATCTCTGTTGAAGTGGCATCCCTCCCTTATTGGCCAAAATGAAGGAGGCTTTGTCTAGGCCAATTCCCATGGCCCCTACCTTCAACCCCTCTGGACACTTCTACCAGTCCCGTACCATGTCATCTGCTGACCTCAGGGTCTTGGGGCTCAGGACCTCACCTGGCATCTGGGCCTCTTGCTGCATTTCCCCTCTGCGCCGGGGTCTTAGGCATGGTGGCCATGTAGCTGCAGTGGAAGTAGTTGTCATCTGGACACGTGGCCCCTCCCTCCACAGATAACTACTCTGAGGAGGAGTACGAGAGCTTCTCCTCTGAGCAGGAGGCCAGTGATGATGCTGTGCAAGGGCAGGTAATGAGCACAGGGCATGGGTGGCGAGTGCTGCGGGGTGGGAAGTGCTGCGGCTGGGGGGGGGGGGTCCTGGATGTCCTTAGCCCCAGCCTTGGGCGGGCCACCAGGACAGGCAGAACTGCAGCTTCAGGGACCACTGTGTCTCCACAGGACCTGGATGAGGATGACTTTGATGTGGGCAAAGCTGAGAAGCAGCGGAGCTCGATAGTAAGAACGACGTCCATGACCAGGGTCGGTGGAAGCTGGTTTTACTAACACTGGGGATGGGCCTGGGTGGTTGGCTGCACAGGTGCAGTGGATGCATGGCCTGTGAGTCCTTATGGTGATGCTGTGGACAAGAAGCCCCTTGGGGATGCATTCCCCACACCATGGCCTTGCCCTTGGATGGGCTGCTGCAGTTAGCTCCTGGCCACTGTCAGAAAGTAGACATGAACTAGGCAGGGCAAATCCTGTGGCAGCCCTTGGCTATTTAGCCCTCTGAATGCCACCCTGTCCTGGCTCCATACCATGTGGTTATATGGGCTTGAGGGGGCAGAATGAGGCCACCTTGCTTTCTAGGGTCCTCCTGGAGGCATGTTTTTCTCCTTGGCTTGCCACCCAAACACCTAGAGCATGACAGTTGCACTTTCTTAGGGCCTTCTGACCACCTGCAGGCATAGGAGTAAGGCTCGAGAGGAGAGCTGGGGCAGCCCCACCTCTGCCAGCTGCAGAGTTCTTTCTGGGGCCCAGAGCCCCACACAGGGCCTTGCCCACAGATGGCTGTGTGGATGCCAAGAAAGCCCCAGCCCAGTGCCCACCAAGGGCACAATTCTATACCTCTTTGGCAAGAAGAGGGAGGCTATGGGCAAGTAAGCCACGCCATCTCAGGAAGCTGGGTTCTAGCCCTGCAGGGTATAGAGGGTCCCCCTAGGTTGGCACTGTGTATATGGCTGAGGGCCTCTGCCCCGTTTAGTGGCCAATGGCAGGATCAGAGGCTCTGCAACCCAGGGCAGCCAGGATGCAGCAGGACCACCCTCCTACATGCCACATGGACGCATAGCAGCTTTTCTGAGGGGTGGTGCTGCAGAGGCTTCTGGAGGGACTAAGGAATCAGCACACCCTTGTTCTGCTCCCCTCCTCTGGGCTCAGCTGTCTGCCCTTCCCAGGCATCTGCAGGCTGGTCCCAGCTCAGATGCTGTGTGTCTGTGTGTGTTGGCGTCTGTGCGAGCCATGTCCCACCAGCTGTTTTGTGGCACGCTTGAGCCGCACTCACCTCGTGGCTCCCACATTGCTTCTGATGCTGACCCTTTGTCGTGCAGCAACAGAACTTCAAGCAGAAGGTTGTGGCCCTGCTGCGGAGATTTAAAGTGTCAGATGAGGTGAGTTAAGAGTCTTGACCATCTCAGGCTCTCGCCTGCTCCCTGGGGCATTGCCCTTCACTTGCCAGACTGGGTAGCAGCAGTGCCACCTCTCAGAGGGTTTCAAGGGGCTCAGCTAAATTGCAGGTTGTTCTCTACCCAAAGAAAGATGGGCATAGGGTCTGTGTATTTGTCAGCATTATAGCTAGACTTTATCTTGGGGAGAGTTTTGGGTCTACAGAAGTACAAAGAAGGTCTACAGAAGAAGTACAGAGAGCCCCCATGCACCCTCCTCCCTAGTCCCCTTGCTGCCTGTAATTTCAAGTTCTTTTAGCATTAGTCTCCAGATCTGCCGTGAGGCTTTCGCAATCAAAAGAAAAGCACTTCAGTTTACTTCTGAATACAGCATGGTCTAGATCCATGGTGGAGAGGAGACATGGTCCACAGAACAACTCTGTGCCCGTGCACACAAGGCCATGCCCAAGGCAGCAGTGTCCCAAGTTCAGCCCTAGTACCCATACTGAGTGCTCTTCTCTGACATTCTGAGGAAAAGGGCTCATCTTGCCATGCTAGAGCCAGTGTGTTTCCAGGAGTACTGCTGCCTGCTGCTAGGGGGTGGCCATGTCTTTTGGCTTGTGCCTTGCAGTGGACAGTTCCCAGGTCCAGCTGGAGGTGGGACACAGCAAAGTGGGGTCCTTGCCTGAGGCCTTGCTGCCCTTTCTGAGCAGCAGGGTGAGAGGTAGGTACTCTTGGCCGTGGTATGGTTGTCCAGCGACAAGGTTCTCTCAGAACAGCCTGAGCTGAACAGATTTGGTCCTGATTGCTGGAAATCCCAGCAATCCCATGCATTGACTTTCTGTTTTCATAGGAATCATCTCCCGGGTGTGTGTGGGATTCACAATTGATCTGCCCCTTGACTTCCTCATATTCCTTGTCACTCCGTTTTGTGCAGGGACCAGTTTGTCTTGCCACAGTGTGTTCCCATGTATGAGAATCCTGCCTCTACACAATGTACCACCCCCAGCTCATGATCGTTACAGCAACTCTGTGGGTGGCAGGAAAGGTGCAGCAAGGTGTGGTCAACTGCCTGGGCCATGAACTGTCTTACATGTTTTATATTCCTGTGACTGAACATCTTAGTCTAGGAAACTAAGACATGGCTAAAACCTACTAGTCACAGTCTGGGGTTAGAAGTCCCAGAGCAAAGTGCCAACAGTCATCCCTGTCCTTCCTAGTCAGTGGCAGACAGGAAAATGCTTTCCCTAGTCTTTTGCATTAACCGCCTCACAGAGACCCCATCCCCCATGTCACTTCAGGTTGTGGTTCAGTATATGAGTTTTAGGGATACACAAATGTTTAGATCAAAGCATTCTGCCCCTTGCTTCCAAAATTCATGTCCTCACATACAAAATATGTTCATTCCATCCCAGTAGCCTCGAAGCCTTAATTTATTCTAGCATCAAGTCAGTTTAGAGACGAAAGCCTAAACTGGGGGGAAACCACCCGCTCAGGCCCCCGTCCTGTCCCTCTCTTGGACAGGAGCTATCTTTCCCTCAGTAAATATATTCTGCTCATAAAAAAATAAAAATAAAAACAAAGCCTCCACTGAGCATGGTGGCATACATCTACAATCCTAACTCTCAGAAGGCTGAGAGTTCAAGGGCTGAACTACATGGCAAGACCCTATTTAAAATAGACAAAACCAAAGTCTTTTGCATATTGCCTCTATTAGGTAGGGGTAAGACTTGCTGGAGAGGATTTGTTCTAAGATAGATTCCTGGGGCTGGGGAGATGGCTCAGTGGAATAAGCGCTTCCCTAGCAAGTGCAAGGGCCTGAGTTCAACCCCCAGTTCCGCAAAAAAAAAAAAAAAAAAGACAGATTCCTTTCCAGCTTTGAGCTCATGAAACCAAACAAGTTCTGTGCTTAAAAATATGAGACCGGGGCCGGGGAGATGGTTCAGTAGAATAAGTGCTTCCCTGGCAAGTGCAAGGGTCTAAGTTCAATCCCTGGTTACACACACACACACACACACACACACACACACAAAATATAT
>NW_004524802.1:151008-158437 GCF_000260255.1 Octodon degus | reverse complement strand
TATATATGAATATGAGAACAACATAGGCTAAATAGTCCCATTTTGAAAAGAAGTAGAAAGGAAGGAAGGAACTTAAGTAAGTCCCAAGCCAAATTAGGCAAACACTGGATCTTACAGCTAAAGAAACATCTTTGACTCTGTGCTATACCTTCCGTACACATTGGACTGGAGGGAGTTGGACCCTCAAGACCTCGGTGTCACAAGACTTTCACAGGCTGGCAGTGCAGGCTGGAGACTGTGGTTCTACTGCTTTGGGTGCCCCAGACCCATAAAGAGTTGTTAGACCCCAATACAAAAAACAAAGCAATTTTAAAATGCACAAAACTCATGCAGTGAAACTGAAAAACACTGTGGAAACTAAAGAATATATGAACAGGGCTGGTGAGATGGCTCAGTGGTCTAAAACACCTACTTAGAACAAGCTTAGCAAAGCAAAGGGACCACGGTTCAATCCCCCAACACCACATGCCAGCCAGCCCGCCCCCTGGTGGGCTGAGCTGCCCCCCCCCCACAAAAAAAAAAAAAAAAAGAATATATGAACAGACCTGGGACGCAACTTAGTGGTAGAGCACTTGTCTAGAAATGTGTATGTACATAACTGTATGCGTATATACATATATATACCTCCAAGTTGACCTACAGATCTACACAAATCCCTATCCCATCCCCAGCTGCCTTTTTATAAAAATCCACTAGCTGATCCTAAAATCAATACCATATTTTCTCCAAAATAAGACCTAACTGGAACCAGATCTGGCAGGTTATTACCATGGTGATGGGCAGTGTCATGCAAAAGATTGAACCCACTGTTCTCTTGCTAGGTAGCTAATCTGTATTGGCAGGGAAGGGATGAATAGGTTGGTTTGGGCTGACTTTTTTTCAGTTAGGTTTTTTTTTTTAATTTTATTTTTATTTATTTATTTATTTATTTATTTATTTATTTTTGTGTGTGTGTGTGTGTGTTTGTGGCCAGTTCAGCCCACCAGGGGGCGGGGCTGGCTGGCATGTGGTGCTGGGGATTGAACTGTGGTCCCTGTGCTTTTGCTTAGCTTGTTCTAAGTAGGTGCTTTAGACCACTGAGCCATCTCACCAGCCCCTCAGTTAGGTTTTATATTTTGGGAAACATAGTATGTAAGGGACTCATAGCCAAAATAGCTGTGAAAAGGACAAAACTGGAAGATTCACATTTTCCATTGGCAAACCTTAGCCAGGCATGGTGGTGCATGTCAGAAATCTCAGCACTCAAGAGGCAGAGGCAGGGGTATTCATGAGTTCGAGGCCAGCTTGGACTATATAATGAGTTCAAGGCCAGCGTGACCTACAAAGCAAGATGCTGTCTCCAAAAAGACAAAAAATCTAATGGCAAAACTTACTACAAAGCCATAGTGATGAAAACTGTGGTGCTGGAACAGGGATGAATGTGGAGATCGGTGGAAACTGGAAACGGCACTCAGCATCTAGAAGCAAATCTCTGCTCACGCCAACTGATTTTTAGCAGGGATGTCAAGACTACTCCATGAGGAAAGAACAGTCTTTTCAACAAATGCTCCTGGGAGAACAGGACATCCATAGGCACAAGAACGAAGCTGACCCCTTTCTCACACCATATCAAGTTGACCCCTTCTTCATACCATAATAAAAAAAGTGCTGCCATGGGTCAGAGCCCCATGTGGGTGAGCTACTACTATAGAACACCTAGAAAACAGCAGGTAAACATTAATGACCCTGGACTAGGCTGTAGTTTCTTATATTTGACACCAAAAGCACAGGTGACAAAGTAAAAATACGTAAGTTGCAATGGGCAACATTTAAAACTTTTGTGCTTCAGACAATACCAAGAAAATGAAATGACAGCCCATAGAGCATTTTTTACAAGTTATATGCTCATGAAAGGATGTGTGTAGAATATACAAGAAACGTTATAACTCAGAGACAACTCATTTAAAAATGGATTCCCCAGGCCAGCCAAATAGCTCAGCGGATTAAAGTGCCTGCTTAGGCAGACTCGGGGGCCAGGGATTCAATCCCTGGCATGCTGTGTTGGCCCAGCCCCAAGGGCGCGTTGAGATGGCAACTGAGACTGGATGCTCCTGTAATCCCAGTGGTTGGGAGGCTGAAAACAGGAGAATCACTATGAGTCCAATCTGTGTAATTAGGCCCTGTACTAAGTACAAAAATAAATAAGGGATTCCCCATCTTTCTGAGAACTACACAGTCACAGATTCTGTAGAGCTTTGGTCCACTGCTCCTGACTCACTACAATGCATGCTCACCCAGGAGCAAGTCAGGAAGCTGGCGACAGCTATGGCTTTAGAGGTACTAGAGAAATGGATACCCTTGGGCCCAGTGGTGGCAGTTGACCACATTAGAGTTACCCTTGCCAGCTCCAAGGGAAACCCCAGAAGGGGTACCTGCAGACTTGACCGTAGGCACAGAGGATCCCGAAGGGAAACCCAGGTTATATGTCAGAGCCGCCGAGAATTATAGTAGCACATTGACCTACGTCTTCCCACAGCTGCTCAGATTCTGCCCTCAACACTGAACTGAGAGGGGGGTAGAAGTCACCACTAAGTACCTAAGTCAGCTGTTTCAATACATGAGCATTTGATGAAAACAGTGAATTGGCCAGGTGTGGGAGCTCATGCCTGTAATCCCAGCTCTCTGGAGGCAGAGGTAGAAGAATTGTGAGTCTGAAGTCAGCCTGGGTTAGAAGCAAGATGCTGTCTCAAAAACAGAATGTGGGGCTGGAGAGACAGCTCGGTGGTCTAAGTGCCTGCCTTGCAAGCACAAGGACCCAGGTTTAATCCCTGGTACCACATACTGTGCTGAACCTACAACCCCAGGCACAGCATGCTGGCCACTGAAACTGGATGTGGTGGTGCATGCCTGTAACCCCAGTGCTGGAGAGGATGAGACAAGAATATCACTAGGAGTCTGAGGTCTGTAGGGAGACCTTCCACCAAATAAATAAGGGGCTGGGGATTTGGCTTAGTGGTAGAATGCTTGCCTAGCAAGCTGGAAGCCCTGGGTTTGGTCCTCGGCATCAAAACTAAAATAAATAAAACATGCTAGGGATGCAACTCAGTGGCAGGGTGCCCTGGGTCCAGTCCCTAAAAAGAAAAAGAAAAAAAGTCCAATTAGAGAATGGGCCAGGATTCTAGAGAAGGGTAGTCATGATCTTCTCTAGGACGGCTGTGATCTCAAGGGGCTCATATGTGGATGTGTGGTAGGCAGTGTCAGCGAGGGTAAGCAGGGTGGGCATATGCTGTGGAGGGACACCAGCAGTTCCGTGCCCGCGGTGGAGATAAGACTGCATCCTCAAAGCGTGTTGTATCAGCACCTACACTCAGACTGGTGTAGGTACTAACTTCTGCTCACACGGGGAACAGCCATCAGCTGGTGGCTCCTGAACCAGGCCTGGGTCCTGTTCAGAAAGGAGCAGGGTGAGCTGGAGAAAACCAGACCCAGGAGGACCCAGATCTGTGCTTGAGGGCCGGAGTTGAGCTTGTAGGTCAGGAGGTCTTGGGAGAGCAGCATTTTGAGTTCTGGTGCAAGAGGGGCACAGCTGCCAGGCACCTTGAAGTCTGGTCCCGGAGGCAGCACAGCTCATGGCAAGGTGTGGAGGAGAGGACCTCACTAGGTTAAGAGCCCACACACTTTGTGCCCAGCGCCTCATTCCTAAATTGGGATAGGTAGTAATTAAAATGAGATGTGCCGGGTACTTAGTGGTTCTGGGTAGCCATCTTTTCCTGTGTCCCTCCTTCGTAAGGTGGCATGTGGGGAGCACAGGCCACCTTCCAAGGTAGCCAAACCCACGTATGGACTTGCTGTGCCCACTCCTCCAGAGGGCCCCCTTACATGTTGTCTGACATTGCTTCAGGTCCTGGACTCAGAACAGGACCCCACAGAACATGTCCCTGAGGCGGAGGAGGACCTGGACCTTCTCTATGACACGCTGGACATGGAGAACCCCAGTGACAGTGGGCCTGACATGGAAGATGATGACAGCGTCCTCAGCACCCCCAAACCCAAGCTCAGGTGAGTGCATCCGGCCCAGACAAGACACTGCTGCTGTATCCTGACGGGGGTGCTCTGTGCGGCCCCAGGAATGCCCTTCTACCCATACGTCAGCAGACCTGGCCTGACCTGGCACAGAAGTTCCCAGAATACAGCTTGGGGGGAGGAGACATGCTGGTCAGTCCCAGGTTGCTCAGAGATTAAGGCAGGGAGCTTTCCCTTCATGGGAGAGCAGGCGGGAGGTAGCTCGCTGAGGAGGGCAGCTTCCAAAGGCAGCATGGTTCTCAGGGCAGGAGTAGTGATGAGACCCCTGGGCCTGCCTCGGGGGTCCACTAGGCCAAGACACAGGTGGAGTATGGGAAGTAAATACAGATGCAGCGGACTGGCCTGGAACGCTCTGGAAGGCAAGAGCTTGAGGAATGGACAGGTAGGGTATGGCAGGCATGGAGGACTGAGGGGTCTCCTAGACATGGCATCCCATTACAGGAGGGGAATAGGGACCCTGGGAGCTACAAAGGGCCTCCTGCTGCGCCCATTCAGTGCCTTCCTGTGGCTGGGGGTACAGCTCGCAGAGCCCATCCTCAGCTGGAGAAGTGGGCACGGTCCATACATGGATTTGGCTCTGGTCTGTGGCAGGGTAGGCACAGATCCTGGGACACAACATGTGGGCTCTGTGGCTGCTGAGGATGGGGCGGCCTCAATAGTAGTCAGGAAGGCTTGTGGATCTTTGTTTATAAGATCAGGCTGGCCTTGAGCTCACTTTGTAGCCTAGGCTGGTCTCCACCTCACAACAGTCCTCCTGCCTTAGCCTCCCAAGTGCTGGGATTACAGGCCTGTGCCACCATGCCTGGCCCATTTTTAAGCTTTTTAACCTGAATGATACTGAGTAGCACACATAGGAAGGGTAGGCTTTGGGCTTGAGCTGCAGCTCAGTGGCAGAACACGTGTTGCTTGCATCAGGCACTGGGTTTCATTCCCAGCACAGCAAAACTTAAAGAGAGAAAAGAAAAAGGAAAGGAGGAGGGGAGGGAGGGAGGGAGAGTGGGAAGGAGGAAGGAGGAAGGAAGGAAGGAAGGAAGGAAGGAAGGAAGGAAGGAAGGAAGGAAGGAGGGAAGGAAGGAAGGAGGGAGGAGTAAAAGAAGAAGAGTAGGCTTCCTGCCTCACAAGAGGCAGGTCGCAGTTGGCCCTGGCCCCCTGCAGCCCCTCCGTGCCTATGGCGCCGCTCCATGTGATGGTCTGTCAGTGCCCTAGCTGCTACCACAAGTGACGAAACCGTGGTATCTTGAGGTGACCATTGCTGTGCCTGTCCTGGGGAGAAACGTCCTGCAGTCAGCCTTGTCTGTGTCCCGCTGGACGTGGGTTGAAGTGCTCACCACTGTCCTTCGCAGACTCAGGGATGCCCTCCAGGCCTAGTGAGGTCATGGTGGGATTCAGCTCTAACTCCTCAGGGTGAAAGTCCAGCGTCCTTCTTGGCTTCTGCCTCTTCTCTGGCCAGCCCCTCATATGTAGAGTCTGGCCCTTCCTATTTCAACTCCCTGCCCTCAGCCTGAATGAGTTCTCCGCTCGTGGTGGTCCTAGGATAACAACAGGGCTTCACCTGTCGCAATCTCAGTAAGTGCTGGCAGTCTCTGGCCAGCTAGTGGCCATGATTCTGGGATAAAGCGTGGGCAACTCAGCACTGTGTTCCTGGATGGTCATACCCAGAACATCACACATCCCCAGGGTTCTTCATGATCCAGGGGATGTAGCAGCTGCTTAAAGTATATTTTACATCTCTTGAGTATGTCTTTTCCTTCTTTTTCATTTGCAGGGGGCCCAGCCCTAGCTCAGTCCTTTAAGTGGCTGCTTCCACAATGCTGGCAGCCTCAGGTTGCTGTAGTCCGATCCCCACAACACTCCAGCCATCCAAAAGTGCCCTGAAGGCATTCAGGAGCAAAAAAAAAAAAAAAAGTCCTTTTTCATTTGCAGCCTACTTTATCTGCCAAGAATAAACATGTTTGGTCTTTTTGGTCTGGATTGACATGATCAGTGTGGATTAGTCTAAAATGATCTAGTGACTGGATTTTCAGAGAATGGTCTGGATTAACCCAGAATGATCTGGTAGATCTGGATTAGTCTAGAATAATATGGTGTTTCTAAAAGGGTCAGATGGATCTGAATTAATCTAGAAGGATCAGGTGGGTCTGGTTTGGTCTAGATCAGCCTGGTCTGTCTGGTTGGCCTGAATTCTGGATGTGGTGATGGAGACTTTCTTGTGCTGTTGAGAATGTTTCCTACTAGTTGGTTGTGATCCCAAGGTTCCTGACTTGGGTGGGGACCGTCCCACAGAATTGTTGGGATTGGGCTGTCACTGAACTTTCCTGTGTTGCTGAAAGCCCTGTCCTAGGTCAAGACTGCAAACGATGGAGTATGTGGACACGGCCTGGCTTGGAGAAAAGGTTTCATGTGGTTTAACTGTGGTTTCATGGCAGACTGGGGAGCCAAGCCAACTGGATGCCCAGTTACATTTGAATGCTGTGATCTTGTGCCCTGTTCCCCAGGGCGGACATGCACTCACACAGTTCTTTAAGATGCCCGTTCCTCTGTGCAGCTTTCTCTGCCCCTGGGCTCCCTGCCAACTCTCCAGCCCCTGTGTGGGTGATGGGGCCTCACTTTCAGTGTGGGATGTCTTAGAAAGTAATGCCCATCCTTTTCTCCAAGCCAGGCCGTACTTTGAGGGCCTGTCACACTCCAGCTCACAGACAGAGATCGGGAGCATCCACAGTGCCCGGAGCCACAAGGAGCCTCCAAGCCCAGTGAGTACCGTGGCAGGTGACCTAGACAGTGATACATACCTTTTTAGAGCTCTCAATGATATCAAACAATGGTTATAGCACATGTGCCAGGTTCACCACCCCTGTCCTAGGGGACCCTCCTCTCTGTGAGTTTCAGGGATGTGAAGGATAAATGTTAGTGGGTGTGCCTTTGGTTTAGCGCCTGGGATCAGGTCCAAGAATAGAGAACTGTCCTGGGACAGCCTGCAGCCTGTAGTCTAGGCATTTCCCGCCCAGTCTCCCCTGGGCTCGTCCTGCCTAAAGTGAGGCGATCTCAGCACTTGTTCCAGCACAGCTTGACTCCTGTCTCCACTCCAGGCTGATGTGCCTGAGAAGACACGGTCCTTGGGAGCCAAGCAGCAGAGTGACAGCATCTCAGACACGGTGGCCCTGGTAAGCACATGTTAGCACCCATCCAGTCGGTCACACATGCCAGGGCCTTGGTTGCCGCACGAGGTCTTGGTAGCAACACGACCTGGAGCATGAGACACGCCAGGTCTGGCCTGCTGGGCAGCTGGGCAGACTCATCCCCAGTTGATCGGAGCCATGGGGGATGGCGATAACCCAGTGTTGCAGCCACACGTGGTTCTGAAGCAGCA
>NW_004524802.1:132565-150503 GCF_000260255.1 Octodon degus | reverse complement strand
AGTTGATCGGAGCCATGGGGGATGGCGATAACCCAGTGTTGCAGCCACACGTGGTTCCGGAGCAGCAGGCCTGCTCCTGGCGCCCTTGGGAGGGGTCTTCCTGGGGACCACGCCTCCCTTTGGTGCTGGGCCAGGAGCTCTGTGGCTGGAAGATGAGCACAGCCACAGGTAAGGGTGGAAGAAGACTCCAGAGGGCGAGCATTTCCAGGCCAGGTTTGTGCATGCAGCTCCCTTCTCTGCCCATTAGAGCACACCAGCCTCACGGGAGCCGGCAGAACTGCCTGAGGACAGCCCTGAGGCTGAGACCTCCACACTGGATGTGTTTACTGAGAAGTTGCCACCCAGTGGGAGGATCACCAAGACAGAATCACTTGTCATCTCATCTACCAGGTTTGAGTCTGCAAGGGCAGCAGATGGGTGGGCACCGTTAAGGCCCACATGAGGAAGCACAGGCCTCCACCCAGTTTTCTGCTGGCCTGTAACCCTGTAGGCCAGTGTAGCCGAGAGGAGTCTCCTGTCCCATGCTGCCATCCCCAGGATGCTAGGGTGGACAGGAAAGGGCACAGGATGCACAAGGAGGCTGATGGCAATGGCAGTTCCTTGTGAGGGTCTGCTGGACAGGGCTGGAGGCAGCAACAAGCCGGAGGGAAGGGTCTGAGCCCTGGTCAGTCAATGGCCAGGATAGTCCCAACTGGGAGGCATCTGGGTGTCCATGGGTGGAAGGTCTTATGGTGATAGGGCCCTGCCCTGGTATGCTTGGGCCAGACCAGGGGCACAGTCTCCAAGTATCCAGGCTGGGGCATGCCAAGACCCTCTCCTTGGCCTTGTTTCCTGGAGGCACGTGGCATCCCCTGCCTCTGATGACCCTTCCTAGCATAGGTTCCACCCGACCCAGCTCCTCACATCACCTCCAGGACTGGCTGTTCTGAAGCTGGAGCCTTCCAGAGCTGATGCTTTTGTCTTAGCTCCTGGCTTCCCTCAATACCACTGTCTGAGACACAACCCACCCTGGAGGCACAGCAGAGCTACTGTGGGTGTCCTGCTGCTGTCTCGGGCTCTGGCTTCTCTAGCCATAAGCTCAGTGCCCCTGCTCTTCTCCTGCGTTGGGACACCCACCTGGTCTCATGGCACATATGTGAGGGGTCTTGGGGGCAACTGTTTACCCTGACCAAAGCCAGACCTCTCGTATCATGGCCTCTACATCAGCTTTAAATGCTGCTCACCAACCCCATTACTATGTGGATCCATTCATAGAAGCCACCTGCATCAGACCCATGGCCCTAGACACACATGTGCACACACACACACGCACACACACACACACACCCCACGGGTGCTGCTCCCACTGACGCTGTAAAAGGCACTAGGTCAGAGGTACCACCCTCAACACTCAGGCTCATGTATATATTCCTGTTATATCCAGGCTTTCAAGGCAGAGTCTGGGCACTGGCATTTACCCATCAGCGTTGCACATATAGGTCTGGAGTGGCACATGGCTCCACTCCTGCCGTTCCTCCATTCCCTGAGGTCCCCTGCCAGGTCACAGATGAGGAAATGGAGCTGAGCACCGGGTGCTATACAGATGCCCAGTTGTGGTCCTGTGTCACTGCTCATGACTTCATAGAGTTGGAGCTCTGGGTGGCTGTCTTTCCTGGTGTAACACAGTGTGCAGCATGTATGAGCTTGTGGTTTGCCCTGCTTTGCCCTGCCCCACTGCCCCACAACTCCCCAGCCTGCCCTGGCTCCCATAGGTCTGAGACGAAGCCAGCTGGCCGCCGGGGCCGGAGCACATCCCTGAAGGAGCGGCAGCCAGCACGACCACAGAATGAGCGGGCCAACAGCCTAGACAATGAGCGCTGCCCAGACACGAGGAGCCAGCTGCAGGTGTAGTGGGGACAGCGTCCTGGGAGCCCATCTGGAGGGCCTGTCAGAAGTGCTCACTGTAGGTGGGATGGGTCACCATGCAGGGTGGTCTGAGTGCATGGTGGGCAGCTGTCCACCTGTCCCCTGGCTTCCACGACTGCTGGCTGCAGCACATGCAGAGGCACCAGGCTAGAGGAAAAGGCTTGGGCATTTGCAGTCTCCTGGTGTGGACGGGCTTGGTGTTTACAGATCCCCAGGAAGACTGTGTATGACCAGCTGAACCACATCCTTATCTCTGACGACCAGCTCCCTGAGAACATCATTCTTGTCAATACCTCTGACTGGCAGGGGCAGGTAGGAGCAGCCTCTGGAGGTGGGGTCATGCAACACAGCTGAGCAGGGCCCTGCCATGCACCTCCTCCCGGGTGCAGAGCTGGAGCAGGGATCCTGGCAACCAGGTTTGCCTGGGCATGCATGGATCTCCATGGACTCCGTGGGACCCAAGGTGGAGTGGACAAGGGCACCAGGCACTGTGCTGAGGCCATGTCTGCCCATCCCGCCCAGTTCCTTTCTGATGTCCTGCAGAGGCACACACTCCCTGTGGTGTGCACGTGCTCCGCTGCTGATGTCCAGGCAGCCTTCAGCACCATTGTCTCGCGGATACAGAGATAGTGAGTCTGTGACAACTTCCCCAGGGTCCCCTGGGAGCTGGGTGCCCAGCACTTTGGCACCCAAGTGCTGGGCACTCCAGCCCTGCCTACTTCCTTGACAGAGAGCACTCCCTGTCCTGGGGGGAGAGGAGCTGGGGGAAATGGCTCCCCACGTCCTGGCCTTGCTTCAGTTTGGGGTGGATGCCTCGAGCCAGGGGAAAAGCAAAGTTCAGTGGTCACTGTGCGCTGGCTTCAGGCACACTTGGGCAGACGCCGTCCCCCTCAGGTGTCCAGGGGTACAGAGTCCAGGGTTTGGTGACTTTCTGGGGTTGTCACTGTAGAAGCAGCTGCAGCTGGGCATCCAGGCCTCCCTGGGGCTTAACAGAGTGGCCCTTGGGAAGGGGACACCTCCCCTGATGCGTCTGTCCCCTCTCTGCCTCACCCACCTTGGGGTTGTAGCTGCAACTGCAATTCCCAGCCCCCGACCCCAGTGAAGATTGCAGTGGCAGGAGCGCAGCATTACCTCAGCGCCATCCTGCGGCTCTTCGTGGAACAGTTGTCCCACAAGACACCTGACTGGCTTGGCTACATGCGCTTTCTCATCATCCCACTGGGTAAGGGCCGTTTCCTGACCACTGAGCAACACCTGGGCTCAAATGGCTCAGCTGCTGTGGTCGGGGATGAGGCACCAATGTGGTATGTCTCTGTTATTTTAAAAATTTCTGTGTGATACAGTGTACTCTTCAGTAGTTAAGTTTTTGTGTGTGTGTGACACCTGGGATCAAACTGGGGACCTTGCAGTTGCCAGGCAGGCACTTATGCTATTGAGCATATATCCCCAGCCCAGTAGTTTAGTTTTATTTAAGTGAAAAGTGACATGATTATCCTTTGGGTCAGAGGACAAAGCCATTGCCCCTGCAGTGCCTGTGCTGAGCTTCTGTCACCTTAGTTAGTCTCTGAGATTCTAGATTCCAGATCTGGTCTCCATCATCAAAAATAAAAAGGAGGGTCCAGTTAGCCCTCTCAGTTACTGGGACCTGTGGGAGGTGAGGTTCCCCTGGTCTGTGCAGTGCCCACTGCTACAAAGCAGACACGGCCAGTCTGTTGACAAGTGTGAGACACTGGTGTCCTGGGAGCCTTGTAGGGAGCTACAGGAGGTGGGATTCCTCACAGCTCTGATGGGCCTGACAGTGTAGCAGAGAGCCCAGGAACACGCAGCTGGGGGGTGGCAGCCTAGCCATGCAGTGATGGCTCCCCTGGCATACAGGTTCCCACCCCGTGGCCAGGTACCTGGGCTCCGTGGACTACCGCTACCACAACTTCTTCCAGGACCTGGCCTGGAGAGACCTGTTCAATAAACTGGAGGCCCAGAGTGCAGGTGAGACTGGGTGCAGTATTGGGTCAGGGAGGGAACACCCCTGGTATCCATAGACCCTGCACTGGGAGAAGGGCTTCTTGTTGCTGAGACCCTTCCCAAAAGAGCCTCCAAGTGCCTTGCCCTTCTAAGACTCAGACAGCAGGTGAGGCTGAGCCTCAGGCTTGCTGGGAAGACTCCAGGCTCCAGGGAGCAGGTCTGATGCATTAGGGAGAAGGCCTTGCACCACCCACTCTGGAACCATGGGTGACACACTGCTCCCTGCAACCCGGATCTCACCTGGCCGCTCCAATGCCAACCCAGCACCACCTCCTCGTGCAGTGCAGGACACACCAGACATCGTGTCGCGCATCACCCAGTACATCGCAGGTGCCAACTGTGCCCACCAGCTGCCCATTGCTGAGGCCATGCTGACCTACAAGCAGAAGAGGTAATGCCGTGGGCCCACCTCACAGCTGCAACCAGCCAATGTCTTCTGTGACCTCCTGCCCACACTGGCCCAATGGGCCAAGCTGGACTGTCAGAGCCTCTGCTGACCCCAAGTCAGACCAGGATTGTGGGCTGGGTTTAATTAAGCACCTCTTTTTATATATGCTGGAGTTTCTCCAATATAGTGTTCCAAGGTTTGGCTTTATGGGTCCTGGTCTCACTGCTTGAACAGTCAGTGTATGTCCTCAGTTGCCCAGAGTAGAAGCATGAGGTGGATAAAGGTCCTGCTGGGCTCGCACCACCACCAAGTGCTGGCATCTTACAGTGTTAGGCCCCCTGCTAGCCAAGCCTCTGGACAGACCTGCAAGCTGCCCCACTTGCACACAAGCAGAACAGAGACTGAGTCTTTGATGGGTGAAAGGAACCCATGTAGGGATGTGCAGACTCTGCATTCATTCCCTGAGGGCAGACAGCAGTGTGCTGCTGATTTCTAAGCAACATTCAACACCTGCCCTAGACTGAAAGTTAAATTAAAGATCTGTGAGGTACAGTAAGGTCCATGAGGATGGCCAGTACTGTCCTGGCTTGAGCCTGTGCTCACTGTTGGTGGAGAGGAAGTGGTGTGCCTGCATGGGTCCTTTTCCAAGCCAGGCCCTGGGCTCACTCAGCTGGGGGCAGGTAGAGTTTCCCGTGCTGCAGAGCTCTCAGCACCCTTAGGTGCCCTAACATGTCTGTGTTTTCTCTTCGGTGGCTTTCTGCAAGGAAAAGGCATTTTCACTTTGACTTTGCCCTAAGGTACAGCTGTCTGGCCTGTCCTCCCTTGTCTGTCCCAGGCTGGTCTTTAGGGCTTGTTTAGCAGTCGGTGCCCAAATCCCCTCCCCTGATGCCCTAGGAGGCAGGAGGTACCCTCAGGCAGGGTCCCTGTGCACTGAGGAGCAAGTGGGATGCCTCCTCTGCCAGCCCTGCATGAGGTGGGAGCTGCGGGTGGCCTTGCAGTTTCTAGGGCCTGTGTGGCCTGCACAGAGCCTGCTAGAGGAGGCCCAGACCGCTGAAAGTCTGTGATTCTGAGGCCAGGGTGGCATTGCTCCAGCTAAACCAGAGGTAGGCACCAGGACCGTGTTGACCTCTGGCCATTGCCACAGAGATCAGGACCTCTTCATGCTGGGCTCTGCCCCAGGCTGATGTACTTGGCCACCTGCGTGCAGCCCCAGGAGGGAGACATCGTTATTGGTCCCCACTGTGCAGAGACATCACGGTGGGAGGTCACAGAGCTGGTAGAGGACATCTTTCCTCAAGCCACCATCTTCTCAGCCTTGTCTGGCTCCATGATTGGCAGAGGGCAGAGAGAGGTTTTTGGCATTTTCTGTGGAACGCAGCCACATCACAGAAACCCCCACATGAGTTAAAGCACTTTTATCCCCAAGAATGGCTGCACCCTCTGGAAACTTGGGAATGTCAGCCTGCATGAATCCAGGCAGCCCCAGAGGTGCCCTTTCCTGGGCCAGGTGGGTTTGCTGTGTCTTCTGCTCCTGCCTCAGGTCATCTGTTCTCCTAGGGAAGCTGCCCTCACCCTGGCACAGGAAGTGTCAGAGACCAGATACAATACCTTCTAGCCATTCCAGCCATGGGATCTGAGCACCCACACTGTCCTGCTAAACAAGCCCCACAAGTCAGAGAAAGACCAGCCATCATGTCTTCCATCCTATACCCTGGTCACCTGGCTGTGCAGCCAGTGGTCTCTGGAATCTGCATCATGTGCCCTCCCAGCAGCAGTAGCTTCTGTTAGAGTTGGCCCAGCAACAGGAGACCCTGTAACACTCCCACCCAACCCTTCCCATCCTGCCGCCTTACAGAGGTGACACCGGCACATGGTGTGGACGGGTGCCAGTGAAGCCTAGCATTCTGGGCAGAGAGCAGAGCCCTGCCCAGCACTACTCAGCCTTGCCAAGGTGCTGCTTTTGCCTGTGCTCTCCCTGCATACACAATACCTGCTGGCCAGGAACAGGCTTATCCTGTGAGGGTTGCTGGGCTGAGGTCAGACTGCCTGCCTTTGATCCCCCTTTATATTGCAGCCAGTCTCTGGGGCCCAACCAGCCTAACTTTCCAGAAGCCTGTGTGCTACAGTGCAGGAGCCCCTCCACATCTGGGATTGAGCCCTTGTGGCAATTCGGTGTCACCCCTGTCATGCCTGTGCTGGTGTCTGCATGGCCCAGGATGCAGCTTGGCTTTGAGTTCTAGCCGCTTCCTCATGCTGTAATGTCTCCTGTGTCTTGGCCACACGTGGCCCTGCAGAGGACAAATCGCCCTGGGAGTTGGAGTTCTCCACATGCTGGGGAGCAGCACCACCCATCTGCCACTTTGATCTGGGCCCAAAGGGACTCAGCTGTCACTGAGATTTCCATGCACCAACCTGCCCCCAGGGACAGAAGACACCCCAGTGGATGGCCACCCCATGAGATGCCCCTTGTACCTAGGGGCAGCTGGGCCCAGGTTACAGACTATTTGTTTTTTGAGATGGACAGAGCAGGTGGTTCTCTTGATGCTGCTTCCCTAAGAGAAGGAATGAAGGCTGGGAATTTGGTTGTCGTCTATAGTGGTATAGACAGAGTCTGTAGGCATTCCATCCCAAGGCTGCTGCCAGGTCTTCAGGGTGGAGATGGAGGACAGAGAGCGGCTCCCTACAAGGACTTGCCTCAGCTGGCAGCAGCTGCTTACGCATTGTGGGCAGGACCACACCAATGCTGCTGACCCAGCTTGTGGGCACCTGAAGCGCCTGAGTCCTCTACCTCCACCAGGCTCTGAGGACATGGAGATGGCATAGGTGCTCAGGGCAGGCAGCTATACTTTCCCAGCCTCCCTCCAGAGGCTGCTCCTTAAAGGCCCATTTACTGGGTGGTACCCAGCACAGGGCTGTCTCTGAGTGGTGTCCCTGAACTGAGCAGTTGGAAATTCCCAGACCATCAGGAGGAGACCTCTACACCCTGATTGTGGTGCAGCCACCCCTAATCAGTGCAGACCACCCTCCACAAGGTTTGAGATCTATGGGACATGGGTGGCTCCAGGTCCAGCAGAGAACCAACTTGGTGGGTGGCATGAACAGACAGGATTGGGCTGAGCTGGCTGGTACCTATGTGACAGGAGCCTGTGTAGAAAAGTACAGTCCCATGAGCCCTGTGCTCTGTCCTTTCAGGCTTATTCGGATTGCACTGGTGTAAAGACCCCTCTCCCTTCCTGCATGCAGCTTGTCAGGGGGACCAACATGTCAAGCTGGGCAGAGTCCCAGGGGGCAGGCTAGGGCCTGGGATCCTGGGCTTGGGGCTGCTGCTGAGGTACAGGGCGAGGAGCAAGCTGGCGGCAGTGTGAGGGAAGCATGACTGTGTGTTTTCCTTGCTCTTAGCCCTGATGAAGAGTCCTCCCAGAGGTTCATTCCCTTTGTTGGGGTAAGTACCGTCACTACACCCACTGGGCCAGGGTGCCTTTCCTAAGAGTGCTTTTGCATTGGCCCGTGTATCCCACAGCCTCCTCCCCACGTGAGCCCTGGACTGCCTCAAAGCCCACCGCTCCCTTCCCATGTCCAAGGGGGTGGCACCCATCTAGGAAGGGCCTGTGCCCATTTATGCACATTGCCCTGGGCATTGGCTCAGGCCCAGGCGGTACTGGCCTGGCATCACAGCTCAGGGCAAGAGTTGGGGAAGGGAGGGCCTGGCCAGCTTACTCCGACTGGGCTGAAGCTGTGGTTCCTCCTGCTGGAAACTGAGGGCACCTCATGTTTCCTCCCAATCCCATCTGTATGGCCAGCACTTTGTCATTGTATACTGTAGCCAAGGGTCTATTGGGAAGCCCTACAATAGTGAGACCAATGGCTTCCAGGAAGGCAAGGGGTCTGGATGGCAGCTGAACCACAGGAGTGACAGCATTCACGTAGAGACGCCTCTCCCATGAGCCTCTGTGTGGTGACAAGTATACACTGTGCTCTCAGGCACTTGGCCTATCGCCGCATATGAAACAGTGTCAGTTCACTAAAGTGACACAGCCTCGGGGAGAGTGGCTACCACACTGCACAGTACAAGTCTAGCGTGGTTCCTCTCAGCCCACACAGGCATCTGGCTGCATGTAGGATGTGTGTCCCTTACGCCTGCCTCCTAGTCTTGGCCAGCCAGTCACCATCTTCTCTTAGATCCTAGGCATGGTAGTTTGGTAGCCGTAGGGACCAGGCAGGGCGGGGAGCCAGCTGACACCCATGGCCTGCAGCAATGTCTGTCTTTCCAGGTTGTGAAGGTTGGGATTGTGGAGCCATCCTCTGCCACGTCAGGTAACTTCATCTCTTCCTGAGGCCCTCACGTGAGGCCCTTGGTTCAGATGGTCCCACAGCGTAGTGGTACCCTGAGCCTAAAGGCCTGGTGCAGCCTTGCCACTTCTCATTTGGCCATGCAAAACTCCTGGACAAGAAAGAACCTCCTGCCATCCTTGGCCTAGGCCTCTCTGCCTGCACCCACTCTTCCCTGCTGCCAGAGGCGCTATACCCATCTCTTCAGATCTTGGTCCCCAGGCCTGCCCACAGCCTCACTGCTGGTCTATGACTTCTCCTAAAGGTGACTCAGATGATGCAGCCCCCTCAGGCCCCAGTGTGCTCTCCTCCACTCCACCGTCCACGTCGCCTGCAGCCAAGGAGGCCTCACCTACCCCGCCGTCCTCCCCATCAGTGAGCGGAGGCCTATCCTCCCCTAGGTAAATGGCATAGCCTCACCTTGCTTGTTCTGAGCTGACACCTGCCTCTATGTGTTCAGCCCATCAGAGCCCTGAGGTAGAGGTCCTGGCTCCCCACCTAGAACCAGAATGGAATGGGCCCAGCTTTTCCACTGTGTGCTGTGGGGGACAGACGTTACTGAGTTGTGAATGCTCATGGGCTACTGGGCTACTTGGAGCCTGCCTGCAACTCTTCATAGGGCACCTTTCCCAAGAAAGGCTGAAGGGGGGCCAGGGAGATGGCTCAGTAGAATAAGTGCTTGCCTGGCAAACGCAAGGGTCTGAGTTCAATCCCCGGGTCCGCAAAAAAAAAAAAGGCTGAAGGATGTGGGGCAGCTATAGGTTCTGCAAACCCCCTACTGGGGGCAGCTTCCAGACCACCTAGGTCTGGCTCACTGCTCACCCAGAGCCAGGTTTCTTTCTTTCTTTTTTTTTTTTTTTTTTTGTGGAACCAGGGAATTGAACTCAGACCCTTGTGCTTGCCAGGGAAGCACTTATTCTACTGAGCCATCTCCCCAGCCGAGAGCCAGGTTTCACTGGGTGTTTGTACCCCCCATGGGCCTCAAGGCCCTGGCAATGCCAACTTCTCATCCAAGACTCCTCAGCCAGTCTCTCATGGTGTCAGTGCCAGGGCCACAGGCATTCCAGCCAACCCGCATGTAAATGGCTCTACAGAATATCCTGTAGTCCATGGCCAGCACATTGAGACAGGTATTGGCCAGACCTTTGCCTGTGACAGCAATTCTGCCATCCCCAGAATGGCAGCTGTGGGTGTGAGCACCTTACTCTGCCTTTCACAGCCAAGGTGTCGGCGCCGAGCTCATGGGACTACAGGTGGATTACTGGACAGCAGCACCTCCTGCAGACAGGAAGAGGGATGCCGAGAAGAAGGACCTGCCCACCACCAAAAACACGCTCAAGTGCACTTTCCGGTCCCTCCAGGTCAGCAGGCTGCCCAGCAGTGGCGATGCCACAGCCACACCTACCATGTCCATGACTGTGGTCACCAAGGAGAAGAACAAGAAGGGTGAGGTGGGGAGGTGGGCTGATCAGGGCTGGACAGTGGGAGGGGATACCCCTTGGTGACTGGGAGATGTCACCCACCAGTACACTTGTATGGTTCCCAGTAAACTTGAGGGGCCCAAGGCAGACCTCAGAGTGGAGGCTGGACAGCATGCTGGATGGCACAGCCCCCGGGCCTCGGCACACAGGGAGCCTGAGCAGCCCTCCTGCCCTGCTCACCTGGGGGAGCTCTGGCCAGCTGGGCTAAGGGAGCAGTAGGCCACAATAGGGCCCTTTTCCTCCCAGTGATGTTTTTGCCCAAGAAAACGAAAGACAAGGACGTGGAATCCAAAAGCCAGTGTATCGAGGGCATCAGCCGCCTGATCTGCACAGCCAAGCACCAGCAGAACATGCTGCGGGGTGAGCACGGTGGCCGGGATGTCGGGTCTGGTCTGTGACCCATGGTCTCATTTAGTTCTGTGTATAGAACAAAAGCAGAGCAGAGGGTGGCTCTTGGGGTGACTTTTAAAATCCAGCACAAAAACTGCCAGTTTTGCTACAAAACACACATTACACAGTTCATACTCAGAATACCTCCCAATGAAGCAGGCACTTGAGTGCACCAAACAGCTTTTCCAATTTAAATAATTTTTAATTCTTTCTACATTTTTCAAGAACTGATTTGTGCATTTCCAAGTGTTTGACAGAGGGTCCTCCCAAGGAACCGATCCAGAACATGGATCTCTCTGTTTTCCTTTCTGTGAGCCAAGTCTGATGGCCCCTAGATGGCGGCCAGCCCGGTCTGGCCATAGCAACTTTCAGGTGGAGGTGTTTTCAGTGGGTTTGGGGGTCTCACACCTGACCCCTATGGGCAGGAACTTGTTGGCAGCAGCTTCTGCTTAACCGCTGGCCAAACTTCTCTTGTTCATAGAGGGCAGGCATCAGGAAGGGCCTGGCAATCAAGGCTCCTGGGCAATCTGTGCCTCCAGGTTTGGGCTCCTTCAACTTCTGGCCCGCAGGGAGGCCGTGGGCTGGGTGGGTAGGGTGGTCAGGCAGTCAGGCAGCCCTCTCCCACAGTCCTCATCGACGGCGTGGAGTGCAGTGATGTCAAGTTCTTCCAGCTGGCCGCCCAATGGTCCTCGCATGTGAAGCACTTCCCCATCTGCATCTTCGGACACTCCAAGGCCACCTTCTAGCCCTACTCACCGAGAGGCCACCACAGGACCACACAGGACCACGGAGAGGCCCATGTTTCTGTTAACATTTGAGTTTACTACAAAGACAGATCCTTAAAAACACAAAGAAACAGTCTTAAGTCCGAATGTGCTCACAGCTGGAAACTAAGGTCAGCTCCCTGCTGGGTGCTGAGTAATCGCTCTGCTTATTAACCAGACATTTGGCCCAGCAAATGCAAGGCTGTGGGGCCCAGAGAGGTTTTGCTTCATCTGCAGGAGCCCCCAGAGCCTACAGCAAGGAGGGTTCTGCCTGAGTCCTGCCCTTTCCAGAAGCCAGGATACTGCTTCCTCTGGAAGCTTTGAGCTTGGTGGCAAGAGGCCAAAGGTTGCAGGCATGCTCAGCTTCCTGACAGAGGACACCCCCAATCCCAGGACCACCCATGTGGGGCTCCCAATAAACTCCAGCCTCCAAGCAGAGGTTTTATAGTAGCAGATCTTTCTAATGCTCTCAAATACACGTTACTGTATAGCTGCCAAACAGTTGCTCTTCTGAAGTCCCCAGCAGGTCTTGCCCTACTCCAGCCCCTCACTGGTCAGAGACTGAGGCTGTGCAGACTTTGTCAGTCCCAGAGGTTCCCTACAGATAGCCCACTGTCCAGGCTGTTCTGCTGTACCATTTGCACACCCCACTTGCCTGCTGTCCAGGACTGGTTCTGGTTCTGCTGGTATCTGGGTTGGGATCCAGGACTCTGGTCACCTGGTGAGCAGGTGTCCATGGAAGACCTTCAGCAACTGTGTGGGCAGAGGGAGGTCAGGCAGGCTGGCCTGTCACAGGGCCAGGCACACTTGCAGTGCTGGGGCCCTCCTGGCCAAACTCCTGAGAGCAGCATGTTGCATTAGGACCCTACCCTGGGGGAAGCCCTACCCTAACTCGCCCATGAATGAGAAGGCTGTCCACCTGACAGCCAGCCCCAGCAGATGACAGCTCAGTGCTGCCTCCCCCACGAAGTTCACACCTGGGGTCTCCTAAGAAAGGCCACCTAGCCTCTTCCTTGGCTATGAACACTAGTGACCCTCCCTGCCGGGGAAATAGCTCAGTAGAGTAAGTGCTTGCCTGGCAAGTACAAGGACCTGAGTTCAATTCCCGGTTCCGCAAAAAAAACACCAACTAGTGACCCTCCCAGAAGCTCTGGGCCTGGTGTCTTGAGAGCTGTATAAGCTTACTCAGAAAACAGTGCCCAACTGCAGGACTGGCTTAGTCACAGAGGAGTCTCCATTTTCCTGGGAAGAGGGTGGTCCATTTCCTCACCAGTTATCTACCTGCTTACCTGTTCCCTTCTCAGGTGGCTGAACAGTTTGTCCAGGGGGGGAACCCTGGGGATAGCAACTAGGTCTGGGTTCTGCCCCAGTGCCCTGGATGCAAATCTTGGACAGCCTGAGAACGTCCTTCTGATTAACCCCTGTGGCTCCCCGGTCACCTAGGAGTAGAGCCTGAGGCACTGCCTGGCAGATAGCCTCTGGAGAAAGGGATCAGGCTAGCTCAGTGTCAAGGCCTTCAGAGCCTATTGTATCTTCTTACCCAGTTTCTTCCTAAAAATCACATTGGTAGGAAAGGAGCTGCCTAGGCACCTTGCTGTGGGCAGCCCTTCCTGGGAGACCACCTCCCCTGGGATTGGCTCCACAGCCCCACCCTTGCTCAGGTAAGGAGAGTGGAGAGGGTCTGGGTGGAACCTGCGTCCAGCAACTACAGAGAAGGCGCCCCTCTGTCCTCGTGTCGAGTGCTGTGAGGTCTCAACTGCAGCAGTGCGGATGGACACCTGGGCTATGCTCCCCTCCCCTTGGTTCCGTCAGTTGGAGGGATGGTTTCATTTCCCCTGCCTACCTCATCGAGCTGTTCTACGGATTCATGGAAAAGCACTTTGACCTCTGGAGGGGTGAGAAGCCAAAGCCATCTGACAGCTGATGTGACCGGGGCAGTGGGAGGCGGGAGGTGGGCTTCCCAGCCCTACCAGTCACGGCCGGGCCGGACCGGGCCAGGCCGGCAGCCGCTGACCATGGCCTTGTCTTCGTCCCTTCCGGCGCCGAGGTCCCCGGGGGCTCGGGCTGCGCCCAGCTCGCAGTGACTGTTTGGTGTCTACGGTGTTACGTGTTGCTAATTTTTTTAATGGGAAGCAGGATTAATGTAAATAGCAGACGCTAATCTGTCCCATGTGGACGACTCTAAGGTGCTGAAGCGACATTAATAAACTGAAGGCACTCTTGCCGCTCGCTGCTCTGCTTCTTCTCTGCCACGACACGAGGGCGCGGGGCGGAAGCGGAAGCTCGGGCGGGGCGCGGGGCGCGGGGCGGGAGCTCCTCGGGCAAGGGCCCTCCCCGCGGGCCGCCGTTGCGCGGCGCTCTTGGCCTGCCGTTTGGTGCTCCTCCGTGGTACCCGCTTCCTGAACCGCATAGACTCGTCCTCCTCTGTCTCCCGCCGCACAGACTCGGCGCTGTGTCGCGTCCCCGCAGGCTCGGTCGTCGTCCCCAAGGCCCCGCCCCCTTTGTCCTCGACCCTATAGGTCCCATCCCTCTCCGTCCCTGGGACCCCTCCCCCCTCTGTGAGTCCGCCGGGACACTCCCTGGCTTCCTTGTACCCTCCGCGGAGCAGACCCCGGGAGCGGGTGGGAAGGAGGGTTGTGGCCCTGGTTGTAGGTGTGTGAGTTTGGAGGAGAGCTCATAGGAGGGAGGGAGGCAGGCAGGCAGGCAGGCAGGCAGCTGAGGGCTGGCACCCCTCGAGGGAACCGGGGAGGCCGTGCAAAGCTGGTCTGCGGGTCTGCACTGGGCAGGACTGAGGCACTGAAAGGCAGTATCTCCCTCCACCTCAGGGGTCAAGGGCTGTGGGAGCAGATCACCCCGAAGCCCCCTCTGGGGGCAAGGAACTGGGCAGGGGCTGGAAGATGCTCACAACAGAGTTTCACCTTGCTGCCTCTTGGGAGCTGGGGACCCACCCCTACTCTATGCTGCTCCACCCCCAGAGTCCCAAGGTGCAGACCCACCTGCAGGAGTAGAGATGGACAACAGGCAGATGTGTCCCCCGGGGAGGACCTGGCAGTCACAGCATCCTGAGGAGTGCAGGCAGCCCCCTCACCCTTGCAGCCCAATGGCAGCCTGGGGCCAGCCTAGAGCCCAGGGCAACGCTCAACAAGGACTGCAGACACAGGACTGGGTAAGCAGGAGGCTCTGGAAGGAGGCTGGGGCGGGGCTGGTTTCAGGGAATAGACGAGGGGCCTCGAGCCCAAGGAGAGACCCGAAGGGTACTGTGGTGAAAGGTGAGAGGCTCTGCCCATTGCTGGATAGGCACCAAGATAGCTTATACCCTGTTTGCCTCTCCCTGCTGAGTACAGTGAGGCCAGAAGAGGGTGCAAGACAAACCTGTCACATTCCTCACCAGTGCCTGTTATCACCCAGTGCCCACCGCCTGCACCATTCTTAGTACAGAAGGTGTTCTGAAGTGGCAGAGAGAATGAGCTCGCCACAGCAGAGTGCCCTCCTGACCAGGTAGGCAGCTGTGACTGAAACACTTGGTAGCTCTGCCTGTGACAACCCCAGGCTAGAAGCAAATCCCCTGTACCCCACCCCTGGACAGCAAGTAGTGAATGTGGTTTACACATAATAGTAGTGGAGAGAGGAACAGATCCAGCTGTGTACACCTGGAGACATGCCATAGGCAGAAAAAGCCAGACCGTCTGTGTGGTTCTACTTTGGGAGGGGTCCAAGCCCAGCCAGATGGTCCAGCCTGGGACCAGACAAATACTCAAGAAGCTTCTGATCTTGTAGCCAGGCCACTGTGGGGAGCCTGCCAGGCCGTGTGCTGCTGTGCATGTGTCTGCAGATGTGATCACTAGGTTAGAAGAAGCAGAGAAAGAATCTAGCTCCCAGCTGTGTGGCCATGTTACGCCTTCCTAGGCGTGTCCTCTATTACCCAGTGCCTTTGAGATCTCTGAAAGGGTGCCAGGCTGACCTGTGTGACAACCAGCTAGGAGATGCCTCAGCTTTTGTGAGGCCAACACTCTGTGACAGGCAGTCTAGACCACAGGTGCCAGCACAGCCACCTGGTGAGGACTGCTCAAGAAGATGGATGTGTGGCTTCCATCCTGAGTGGTGGGGGTGAAGAACACAGGGCCCTCTGGCTGAAGAGGCAGGGATAGAAGGAAACACTAGATCTACACTGGGATGCTGCCTGGGACAGGGAGTTGCTGCAGTGTCTGACACCATGATCCTCCTCTGAGTTTGGCTCCTATGTGATGTTCCTGGGCCTTGTCCCTTCACTGTCCTCTAGCCCTGCTGCTGGCTGTGGCCCTGAGAGGTACCTAGGTTGTACTCTTTTCATCTTATGAGGTGTCTCGTGTTTGTTCCCCAGGCGTAGAATGTTCTTCAGGGTCTTTCCACAACGGGTCTCCTCTTAGGTGTCACCTCCTCAGGTACCCTAGCCCATCGAGTATAAGTACTTCATCCCTCCCTCTTTAAGTCTGAGCCCCCAGAGCCACCTCCTCTGCTGTGCTTGACATGGGCCTCAGTGCCACACACATAGCTGGACGCATGTTCACAGAAGACAGCAACCTGGAGCTGAGGCTAGAGGCCAAGGAGACCACCCCAGCAGGTGGTCCCCAGCTGTCCAGCCCAGAGCAGTGGGCAGAGCTCCAGACACAGGACTTATGCTTCCTGACAATCCAGCCACGTGCTTGCAGAGAGCTTGAAGTGAGATGGGAGCCACAACACAGAAAACTGGGGGAAGGGTTGAGTGGGAAGGAACAGAAGTGGGGTACCTCCCTCCACCCACATACCTAATTCCAGCCTCATCTTCCCGAGTGAGCGAGCAGCCCAGGAGCACTGGCCTCCTGAAGCCCAGCCCATTGGAAGATGTGTGACTGTCTTGGTTAGTCTGGAAGAACTGACTGGAATCTATGCATGTAAACAGACTTAGAAGGAGAAGACAGGTATAGTCCATGTAGATACAACAGCAGGCTTGAGGAGATTAACTAGTGAAGAAGGCCTATTCACATTGGACAACAGGAGTAACGTTAGAAACTATGCAAAACCTGTTAGAGAGGAACTTTAAAACTTCAGAAGAGGGGACAGGGAGATGGCTCAGTGGAATAAGCGCTTCCCTGGCAAGCGCAAGGGCCTGAGTTCAATCCCCAGTTCTGGAAAAAAAAAAAAAAACCCTGCAGAAGAAGCAGCGATGTTATGTTCATGACCAGAAATACTTGCCAGCATAGGTTCTCTGGAGGCATTACATGATTCTGTATATCACAATCAAAATATTAAACACTTAATTCCTGTTTTGATCCCAGCAGACAGGGATTTGTGTCACACACCTTTGACTACCAGTCATGAAAACTAAGGTAGGGGGCTTGGGAGATGGCTTAGTGGAATAAGCACTTGCCTGGCAAGTGCAGGGCCCTGAGTTCAATCCCTGGTTCCACCAAAAAAAAAAAAAAAACCACCCTAAGATAGTATAAATATCTGGATAGGAAAGACTAAATTGTCACCATTTACAGAAATGTATTGCCTACTTAGAAAATCTCAAGTCAGTTAAATATATGCACATGAAAGAGGAAGGTTGATTGTATGATTACCATTTGAAATTTAGTAATTTCTTTTTTTTTAAACAAAGTTTTTTTAAAAATTTTATTTATTTGTGTGTGTGTGTGTGTGTGTGTGTGTGTGGCCAGCTCAGCCCACCAGGGGGCAGGGCTGGCTGGCATGTGGTACTGGGGGATTGAACCGCAGTCCCTGTGCTTTGCTAAGCTTGTTCTAAGTAGGTGCTTTAGTCCACAGAGCCATCTCCCCAGCCCCGAAATTTAGTAATTTCAATATACTAAAAATAAGCAACCAGAAACCGCAATAGGAAAGGATCCCATTTACTGTAACAACATGTACTATGAAATCCCTAAAATCTGGTTGTTTCAATGTTGCGGTGCTCACCTATAGTCCCAGTTACTTAGATAGCTGAGGCAGCAGAACTGCAGGTTTAAGGCCCACCTGAGCCACTCACTGAAACCCTATTTCAAAAAAAAAAAATTAAAAAACCAAAAAGTGTTGCAGATATCACTTGATGGTAGAACATTTGTCTAGCATGTATAAGGCCCTAGGTCCAACCAGGCATGGTGGCACACATCTATAATCTCAGCACTTGATAGCCTGAGGCAGGAGGGTCACTGTGAGTTCAAGGCCAGTCTGAACTGCATAGTGAGACCCTGTCTCTAAAAGACAAAGTGAAAAGGCCTCAGGTGCAATCCCCAGTACCACAAAAGATAGAAAAAAGGTGGGGGAGGGAGGAAGAAAACACAAAGCTAACACGAAGTACTACTGAATAACTTAACAAGATTTTGTGGAAATGTGTACCATATTATTGGATGGGCATACTTAATTTGGGGAGGGGTGCTGGAGATAGAACTCAGGACCTAGCACTATGCCACATATACTTTTTGTTTGTTTGTTTGTTTGTTTGTTTGTTTGTGTGGTGCTGGGGATTGAATTCAGGATCCTGTGCTTGCCAGGCAAGCACTTATTCTACTGAGCTGTCTCCGCAGCCCACACTTTTATTTTTTTGAGTTAGGATCTAAGTCACTAAATTGTCCAAGCTGGGCTTGAATTTGTGATTCTCCTACCTTCAAACTCTCAGAGTGCTGGTATTATACTACTACATCTGGCTA
>NW_004524802.1:122270-132295 GCF_000260255.1 Octodon degus | reverse complement strand
TTATTTATTTATTTATTTATTGTGTGTGTGTGTGGCCAGCTCAGCCCACCAGGGGGCAGGGCCGGCTGGCATGTGGTGCTGGGGGATTGAACCGTCCCTGTGTTTTGCTTAGTTTAGCTTGTTCTAAGTAGGTGCTTTAGACCACTGAGCCATCTCACCAGCCCTGCCTCAGCCTTTTGAGTGCTAGCATTACAGATGTACACCACCACCCCGAGCTATTATTTTTTGTGTATATGCCAAGAATTGAACTCAGGACCTTGTACTTGCCAGGCAGGCACTGTGCTGCTGAACTATATCCCTGACCCCTATTTAATGTTTTAAACTTACCAAGCTTCACAAAAATAATTCAGTGCAATACATACTGATTTTTTCATGAATCTTGAAAATTTTACTCAAAATGCACAGTTTTTCTGTAAGTCTTTGCCACATTAAAAAAAAATGCCTGCAAAACTTAGTACTTAAGGCAATAATAAGTAGTTTTGCATCCGTTTCTGTAGGCTGGGAATTTGGGGGCTGGTTAGCTGGATGGCTTTGATTTAGTCTGTCAGAACATTTCAATCAAAATGTCAGCCTGAGCCACAGTAATATAAAAAATGTGAGCATGGCTGGAGGCTGCTTTCACGGTGGTTCCCTCCAAGGGTGGTGGGAGGCCCTCAGTCTGGCAGCCCCTCACCCTATCTCCAGAAAATGGAGAGAACCAGTGGAAATCACTGTGGCTGTACTTCTGTGGAACAGGGCAGTGCAGGATGTGACACTGGAGGGGAGGAGGCGGGGTGGACAGTGTGTGGTTTCCTCAGAGCCATCACAGTAGAGCTGCAATCCCAAAGGCAGTCAAGCAGAGAGGCAGAGACCCTTCAAAGGGGCAGCAGAGAGACTGACAACTGTGTTTTGGCAGCCAGGGAACTTGTTACAGAAAAGGGTGGCATGCGTATGCTGAGAGAAAAAATGGTCAGCTTTTGATTTTTTTTTTTTTTTTTTCCGGAACTGGGGATTGAACTCAGGCTCTTATGCTTGCTAGCAAGCACTTATTCTACTGAACTGTCTCCCTGGCCCCTCAGCTTTTGATTTATGTCTAGAAAAATTATTTTGTACAAAGAAGGCAAAATAAAGTTATAAGCAAAAAAGAATTTCTTCCTTGCAGACTGTCACCTCCATTCTGTTTGGTAGACATCAAAGACTAGCAGTGATCTCAGCATGAAATAGACAAAGAATGAGCCATTTTTTTTTAAATGCAGAACACGGAGGTGCACACTTGTAACCCCAGGTTTTTGGGAGGCTGAAACAGGCGGATCCCAAGGTTGAGCCTGTCCTGGGCAACTTAGTGACCCTGTCTCAAAATGAAAAGAGAAACAAAAAGGCTGGAATGTAGCTCACTGAAAAAAACAAAAAGAGGTGGGCAAATTGGAACTAGCACTGATGAGTGGCAGCTGTTCCTAGGCAGCCCTCGTAAAAACCCAGGATGGGATTGGGACAGGCCTGAGAAGGGACTGTGATGGAGCTGCAGGGCTTGGAGTTCCTTGTGTCACTTGAGAACAGAATGGAGATATCTGTTGTGTAAGGCTCTGATGCGTTTGCCCGCGCACCTTGCTTACATCAGAACAGAAAGAGCCACATCCCACAAGGAGAAGGGGGGTAGAATAAAATGACACATAAAGCTAGAAGAAACCAAAAGAGGGCCGGGCATGGTGGCACACACCTGTAATCCCAGCACTCGGGAGGCTGAGACAAGAGCATCATGGCAAGTTGGAGATCAGCCTGGACTACAAAGTAAGCTAAAGGCCAGCCCAAACTGCATAGCGCGATCCTGTCTCAAAGAGACAAAAAAAAAGGAAAGAGAAGCATAAAATAGCAAAACAAATACAAGACATGTAGCAGATAGAATTACAGATGTAATTTATTTATTTTTTTTAATTTTTATTTATTTATGTATTTGTGTGTGTGTGTGTGTGGCCAGTTCAGCCCACCAGGGGGCGGGGCTGGCTGGCATGTGGTGCTGGGGATTGAACCGCTGTCCCTGTGCTTTGCTGAGCTTAGTTTGTTCTAAGTAGGTGCTTTAGACCACTGAGCCATCTCACCAGCCCTACAGATGTAATTTAATTCAGTAAATGAAAATGGATTAAATATTCCAGTTCAAAGACACCATCAGGGGGCCAGGGAGATGGGCTCAGCGGAATAAGCGCTTCCCTGGCAAGTGCAAGGGCCTGAGTTCAATCCCCGGTTCTGCCAAAAAAAAAAAAAAGACACCATCAAAAAAAATAGGGGTTGGGGAGATAGCTCAGTAGAATAAGTGCTTGCCTTTGGAAACGAGTTCAATCCCTGGTTCCAAAAAATAAATAAATAAATAAATAAATAAAATTTAAAAAGACACCATCAGGGGCCAGGGAGATAGCTTCGTGGTCTAAACACCTGCCTGGCAAGCACGAGGACCCAGGTTTGATCCCGGTACTGCATGCCGTGCCCAGCCCTTATGCTGAGCCAGCCACAGAAACCATGCATGGTGGCACACACCTGTAATCCCAGGGCTGAGGAGGCTGAGACAGAAGAATCACTGTGACTCCAAGCTCCATAGTGATATCCTGTACCAAAAAAATAAAGATTTTAAAAAAGACACCATCTAGGCTGGGGAGATAGCTCAGTGGCACAGTATCTGCCTGGCAAATGCAATGTCATGAGTTCAATTCCCAGTACCAAAAAAAAAAGAAAAAGAAAAAAGACACCATCCAAATAGATTGAAACCCCAGTTCAGCAATGTGCATGTGAATGAGGGTGGACTGAAGCAGATCTATTCCAAAACAGGGCCATGAAGATGAACAGTGAGCAGCCACACATCTGCCCACATTGTATTTTTGTGTCCAGTTCAGCATACTTACCTTTTTGGGGGGAACTGGCGCAGTCTCGGGGGTGGGACTGTGGTCCCCTGCACACCGGCCTAAGCTTGCCTAAGCAGGTGCTTTAGAGCACTGAGCTGTTTTGCTAGCTCTCAGCAAACTTACCTTGCAATTGTGGATGTAACTATACCCAGCAGCAAGAGTGGGTCTACCAGATAGACACCCTTCAGTGAAGGCAGCAAGTTGGAGAACTGTCCACACTGGGTGTGACTTTGTTTACTCACAGTTCGAAAACATGCAAGAGTGTTATATTTCTAATTTATTCATGAAGATATAACTTGGAGGGCTAGGGAGCTAGCTCAGCGGCATAAGGTCCTGCCTGGCAAGTACAAGGACCTGAGATCGATCCTTGATATATTGGGATATAACTTGGAAAAAATAAAGATACTTTCAAGTCTTCCTTTGAAAAGAGATCATGCAGTGATTTTGAAAATAGAGCAAGGCCCTGTCTGTTCTAAGCTCTAACAAAATTATGTGGTATTAAGACAGCCACAATCTAGGACAAATAATTCAGAAATCAGCCCATGTATGTATCATTCTGGAGATTTAATTTGTGTTTAGCATAGAATTCAAACTAGTAGGAAACACTTTTCAATAGATGGTGTTGGAGTGATTATCTCTCCATTTACCAGATGAAAGGGTGCAGCCACTGGCTTACACAACATTAAACCCAAACAGCAGGAGCCTTGGGAAAGTGTATATGAGCTGTATTTAAAATCCCAGAAGCTGGACGTGGTGGCTCAGTCCTGGCTGTCTAGTGACTGTGCTGTTGTCTACAGCCACAGCAAGACCAGGGGAAGGGGGTCCTTCCTTGTATTGCTTTTTGTTTTCCTTGGAGGCAATAGTTGTCTCTTCTGTGCCTTTTCTTTCCCCCACTTCCTCCTCCTTTTCTGTTTTCTGTTATCTTTTCCAAACTAATGCATCTGTGACTCTTCTCTCACAAATAGCCACACATGCCAGGTCACTGGGGGCTCTTCTTTCCTTGGCAGCAGCCCTCTGGAGGCCCCGGCTTTCCTGCCCAAGCTAGCCCAGCTGCTCTCCCTCCTTATTGTCTCAACACCACCTGTGTCTTGTGATTTTGTTTTTTCTGTTTCTCCCAGAGCACACCATGGAGCTTCATTCAGAAGGGCTCACAGGATGTTAATGTTTTAAAGATTTTATAGCTGGTGTGATGGCGCACACCTCTAATCCCAGCACTTGAGAGGCTAAGGCAGAAGGATGGCTATGAGTTCAAGGCCATCCTGGGCAAGAACCCATTTCAACGCCTCGCCCATAAATACATAATAAAAACTACATATATGAGAACACGTTTTGCTACCTTCACACTTGCATAGCACGTGGGATTGGTCCCAGGGCCGTGTGTGTGTGCCCTGGCACTGAGCAACACACCTCCAGCCCCTAACCATGTTCAGTAATGCTCATTATAGCCTCATTTTTCACACTAGTATGGTATGATGGTGTATGCCTGTAATCCCAGCACTCTGAGAAGCTAAAGCAGGAAGATTTAAGTTTGAGCTCAGCCTGGGCAGTGCAGAGACTTAGCAAGATACTGCCTTAACTCAGTGTGAAGGCCCTGGGTTCAATCCTCAGTGCTGGGGGTGGGGTTTAATATATACATATATAATGTATACATGTTTATATAAAAAGTATGTATATCTCTACATTATTGTGAAACAGACTTACTCTGTTTCTAATCTTGTGAGTCTGAAACTCTGCACCCACCACCCCCAGTTAAGCTGCTCTTGGCTCAGCAGCCCCTGTGAAGCACAGGGAATGCCATGATCTCTAGGACCTCATGCAGGTGGGACTCTGTACCCACAGGTGTACGAGCCCCAGGTGCACCAGCATCCCAGCCGGCACTGGAGCCTCAGCATCGAGGAGCGCCGGCGGCTAGCCTTGCAGGGCGTGAGGGAACCGCAGGACTCACACTGCCAGGTGCTGACATGGGTGGGTGGTAGGGCCCCCCTACCCTCCGATCCCCATCCGACCCTGACGCCAAGGCCACCCACAGGACATCGCACAGGTAGTGGCCAAATTGGTGTCCGAGGATGTGGACAAGGATGTGCTCCTTCCCCAACCGCGGAACTCCTCCGAGTCCAACCAAGCCTTCCACTTCCTGGCGGGGAGCGCACCCTTCTGGCAGAACGCAACGTTTCAGGCCCTGGCTTCTAGGTCACCCCGCTCCTAAAATCTTATTCAGCTCGGAGTCTGTAGTCTGGCACCGTTCTTTGACTTCTTGCACTCTGTGGCCCACCCATGGAGGGGAAAACAGGCCTCCTGGAACCTGGGAGGGGAAAGGAAAGCCCAGCTGGCCAGTTCTGCACTGCCCAGTGAAAGCTGGGGAATCCCTAAGCCACTTGGACCTGGGCACCTCTGGGAGTGGAAAGGCACAAGGATTGACAAGGCTTTCTGCACAGAGGGGCTGAAGTAGCTGCGAGAGGCTTCCAAACTTTGTCTCAAGATTCTAGAGCCTGCAGAAGGTTCAGAACTAGGGTGAGTGCAGGCTGCATTTGGTAGACCAAGGTGGAGGGCACTGGAGTGGGAGGAAGGAAAGGAAGGAGGTGAGCCCAGCCTTTGGCATAGGGAAAAGTGCCCTGGGTACAGGGCCTGGGGTGAGGGGGGAGCACTGGGCTTCTCTGTTGTAGGGGGGTACTGACAGGCTTTTAGGCTGAGAGGACAAGATTGATCCCATCCCCCAGAGGAGTCCAGACTCTGTAGCTACTTGACCTTGCATGTCCAACAAGCCGACAGTACTGTTCCTGAGCCACTGCTGAGATGAATCCCCTTGCTGTGCATAGACTCCGGGTCCCTAGACGAACTCTGATCTCTCTCTCTCTCTCTCTCTCTCTCTCTCTCTCTCTCTCTCTCTCTCTCTTTCTCTCTCTCATCTCTCATTACTGTCAGACTAAAATTCTCTCCTCTAGGAGACCTGCCTGGATTACGTAGGTGGACATCCTTCCCAAATTCTGTCTGGAGTCCCTCAATGTAAGTTTGTCCACTGTAGGGGTCTTCTGCATTTTTAAGACCTCCAGAGTGGAGGAGGAGAAGCCATGGAGCCACAGAGCCCAGGGGAACATCAACCACCCCTCCTCCTCCCAAGGTCTCTGACAGGATAGGGAGGTGCTGTGCTCTAGGCCAGACCCTTGCTAGGCAGCAAGTTGCATGTAGTCCTGTCTCAGTGCAGAGTAGGAGTTAGTGCCAGCAGTCCCCCACATTGTGGTAACACATGCTGGGTAGTTCTTTGTTTTGAGTGACTTTGGAAGAGTCACCTCCTTTTTTTTTTTTTTTTTCTGAGATAGGGTCTTGCCATGTAGTTCAGGCTGCTTTGAACCCACCAAGTGGCCCAGGCTGACCATGAATTCACCGTGACTGTCGTGTCTCAGCCTCCCAAGAGTGGGGATTGCAGGCATGTGCTCCAACTCCCAGGTCTGTTGTTATTCATGTTCCTGACTGGAGGATGATTACCTTCTTCTGAAGTTCTCCTGGCCTGGCCTGGGTCTCCTGAGGCTGCAGCCAGAAGGTGGGACACTGGGACCACTAGTCCTGTTTTTTCCAGAAGGCTTCCTGCTGGAAACATCCCTCATCACAGCCACACCTTGGTCACAGGCTGGGGCCTGGAGCCGGCCATGGCTGTCTGCTTCTTATTGGTGGTAACTGTATCAGCCAGGGTTTTGATAGAGAAACAGATATAACACAAGATACATAAACACATAAGAAATTACAAAATTGGCGTGTGAGGGTCAGCCGCAGAGTTGGATATGGAAGCGTGCAGAGGGCGTCTGCACACTGGAGACTGCAGGGTTCAGTCCAAAGTCTGGAGCTCACTGCAGCATACTCTGCAAGTCTATGAGGAGGCTGCTGGGTCTGTCTAGAGAGCTGAAGGACCCCAGACAGAAGCCAGAGATTCTACCCTAGAAGACAGAAAATGATGTCCAAGCTGAGGGCAAAGATTAGAGCTCCTCCAAAGAATGGAAGCCCACCCTTCCTTCCTCATTTCCCTGTATGCAGTCCAGGCAGTGAGCCACCCTAAGGTACAGAATTGCGGAGCCAGTTCAGTTGAGCTTCTAACCTTCTCAAGTTGACACAGTCGATCAACCACTGCACTGTGGCTGTGGACAGCTTGGCTCAGCGTGGAGTGCGAGGGCACAAGTGCCACCTCTCAGTGGGAAACAACAAAGCACATGACTCCAGTAGCTTGCAGTGCCAGGACAGGTGGCAGTGACTGGAGACAGTCTGGTTGTCACAGACTAGAGGACGTGTGTTACTTTTCTACTGCTGCTGTAACAAACTGCCATGTGCAGTGTTTTAAACTCACACAGATTTGTTACCTGTAGAATTCCTTGGCTGGTCTGGGTCTAACTGGTCTGGGATGAAGATGTGGACAGGGCTCTGCAGAGGAGCTAGGCCTTTCTCCATCTTCAGCTTTCCTACCTGCATTGTACTCGTGCTTTCTGCGCCTCCCCTGCCTCCCTCTCCCGTGGTTTAAAGACCCTGTGACCACACTGTTCCCACAGATAACCTGGACAAACTGCTTTAAGATCAAAGAGTAACTTTAAGTCTTTTCTGTACTATCACCTAGCATGTCACAGGCTCTTTAGCGTGGGAATGGAGAGCCAGATACCTCCCACAGGAAGCTGCCGGCCTCTAGTGGGTGGGGGCTAGAGTGCAAGTCCACCAGTACACACCAGTACATGGCTCCCCACAACCACACATGATCAGCCCTCCTATCCATGGCCTGTCTGGGAAACCCCAGAGCAGAGGAAGCTCTTGGAAGAGGAGGAGTCTGCACAGGGAGACCTTTCTTGGGTTGTCCAGGGGTCCACAGCAGAGTCTTGGGAGGCTGTTGCAAAGGTCTTGGAGACTGTCGTCAAAGGGAGGCTAGAAGAGCTACCTTATGCATAGGAAGGCACGTGGGGACTGGCCTGGGCCCAGCAAAAGTCCCCAACATAAATGTGGCTAGGACAGGCCCTGGCCTCTGCAAGCAGAAACAACTGTAAGGTCTTGATTCTAGGTTCCCTTCACTCCTGCTTCGCCACTGGGTCAGTCCTGTCCCTGAGGACCACGGGCACTATCCCCACGCAGATGCCCCCTCCTGCAGAGTACCAGCAATGCTCTGCTCCTGGTCCAGAGTGGTGGCTGAGCAGAGTTCAAAGCCTGATGGCATACTGACACAGCCCACTTGGTGCTGGCTTCAGGTTTTTTCCAGTCAAGTGAGGGAATCTATTTAGGCCCCAAGGCCACAGTGCTTGGGCAGGTGGTGCACTTCTGGAGGAGGAGAACTTTACTTGACCTTCTTGGGCACAGGTTATTGGTGTGGCCACACTTCTTGTGGCAGTTGACAGGATGGGGATCCAGGCAGGCATAGCACTTGTAGCAGATCATCTGCCACAGTTGCCCTTCTGTGTCAGCTGGTATAGAGATGTTCAGTGGTACTGCACCACAGGCAAAGCACCAAGTGCAGGGTGTACTCTTTTTGTATGTTTTAGTCAGAGTCTGACTGTCCTCCAGCTGTTTGCCAGCAAATATCAGATGCTGCAGGTCAGGTGGGATGTTCTGCTTTTCTTGAATTTTGGCTTTGACTTTTTTTTTTTAATTTTTAAAAATTGTTGTTTATTTGTTTGTTTGGTACAGAGTCTTGCTACGCAGCTCAGACTCATAGTGATCTTCCTGTCTCAGTCTCCCCAGTGCTGGGATTACAGTCATGCGCCACCACGCCCAGTTGCAGTGGCCAGCATGGTGCACTCAGGGTTCCAGGGCCAGCATGCTATGTGATACCACGCATTGAACCCAGGTCCTTGTGCTTACAAGGCAGGCACTTAGACTACCAAGCTGTTTCCCCAGCCCAGCTTTGACATTCGTGGTGGTGTGTCAAGGGGCTCAACCTCAAGGGTGATGGTCTTGCCTGTCAGGGTCTTCATGAAGATCTGTGTCTCAGTGTGTCACTCAGCTGCCTTGCTGAAGAGAAAGTGCTAGTTGTAGAGTTTTATGAGTCCCAACACTGTCCTTTGGTGACTGTGGCTCAAACTGGGAGCAAGTCCACTGGGCTCCTGAAGCAGAAGAGGTGTGTACTGTGGCAGGGAGGTGGGCATTGACCCTGCTGTGCACAGGACCAGCAGGGTTGCCTGGGAGACATAGTTGGAAGCCTCACTTAGTGCAGCCACACAATGTACACAGTGTTTAGAAGAAATGAGTTCTTTGGGGGCTGGAGGGCTGGGGAGATTGCTCAGTAGAGTAAGCGCAAGGGCCTGAGTTCAACCCCTGGTTCTGGGAAAAAAAAAAAAAAGACTTCTTTGGCTTTTCAGAAATACTTGCTCATGAGTAAACAATACAATAAGGATAATACAATACAATACAATACTTCAAACCTTGTCCATGTATAGTCCCTGAGATGACAGCTGTTGAGTCAGGTGGAATCCATCACAGCCACTTGTTAGGTGTTTGAAGGAAGGACCAGGACATATAAATGCAAAAAAAGAGAGAGAGCTACCACATACACTTTTATTCATGTGACCCTGGAACCCTGAGAACCAACCCAGATAAACCCAGCCTGCCCGGCGACCCTCTTGGCGGCCCAGCCTGGAGTGAAGTGCTGGCTGCAGGACGGCTGTGGCCACGTGGCATCCAGGCTGGACAGGCACCACATACACTTTTAGAGACAAGTTTTTTGTTTTTTTTTTGAAATGGGGATTGAACTCAGGCCCTTGTATTTGCCAGGCACACGCTTATTCTACTAAGCTATCTCCCCAGCCCCTGCAGAAACAAGTTTTATCAATGTGATGGTGCATACCTGTAATCTTAGCGTCTGGGAGGCTGAGACAGGAGGATTGTTGCAAGTCTGAGGCCAGCCTGGGCTACATAGTGAGTAGCACAACCCAGCCTAAATTACAGTGAGACCCTATTTTTAAAAAAGCTAACATTGGGGCCGGGGAGATGACTCAGTGGAATAAGCGCTTCCCTGGCAAGCGCAAGGGCCTGAGTTCAATCCCCAGTTCCACATAAATAAATAAATAAATAAATAAATAAATAAATAAGCAAGCTAACATTGGGGCCAGGGGGATAGCTCAGTAGGATAAGGATAAGCGCTTGCCTGGCAAGCACAAAGGTCTGAGTTCAATCCCCGGTTCTGCAAAAAAAAAA
>NW_004524802.1:116321-121480 GCF_000260255.1 Octodon degus | reverse complement strand
GGGCTGGCTGGCATGTGATGCTGGGGGATTGAACCGCGGTCCCTGATGCTTTGCCAAGCTTGTTCCAAGTAGGTGCCTTAGACCACTGAGCCATCTCTCCAGCCCCCTAAAAAAATTTTTTGATACAGGGTCTCGCTATGCAGTTCAGACTGGCCTTAAGCTCATTTTGTAGCCCAAGCGGGTCTCAAACTCTCAATGATCCTCTTACCGTAGCCTCCTGAGTGCCGAGATGGCAGGCATGTACCACCATACCTGTTTAAATGTTGGAATTTTGATTCTCTTCCCAGATGACTGGGAGTCTAGGCATGTGTCATCATATCTGGCTCTCTTGAGTTTAATTGTTCTAAGGCCAGAGGTGGTGGCACATGCCTGTAATCCCAGCATTGGGAGCCTGAGGAAGGAGGATCATCATGAGTCTGGGGGCTACATAGTGAGTTCAAGGCCAGCCTAAACTACATAAGGGAGACTGTGAAAGAAATAAAGAGAAAGGAGAGAAAAGAAATTTCTCCTAGGAAGAAGGTTATGACTGAGGCAGTCTCGGTAATGTAGTGACTCAGTGAGACTTTGTCTCAAAAAATAACAAGGGGGTGGGAGCTGGCGGCTGGGGCTTGGGGAGTGTAGTTCAGTGTAAAGGCCCTGGGTTCAATCCCCACTGTGGCTATACAAGAACAATTCTCAGGGGCTGGGGAGATAGCTCAGTAGGATAAGCACTTGCCTGGCATGCACAAGGTCCTGAGTTCAATCCCCTGTACTTCAAAAAAAAAAAAAAAAAAAAAAAATTCTAAGCTCACTTTTAGAAATTACAGGAACACTAGGAGATAGCATTGTTCTTTAGCAGCATGCTATAGTGCAGGCAGGATGGACTGACTGCTGGCTCTTGCATGGTAAGGGCCAGAGAAAAGCCTCTGCCACTCCTGCTGTTTCATGTCAGCAGGGTGTGTATGTGTGTGCGTGCATGTGTGTGTTACTAGGGACTGAATTTTTTTTTGTGTTAGATACAGGTCTCACTACACAGTTCAGACTCATAGTGATCCTCCTGTCTAGGCTCCCCAGAGCTGGGATCATAGGAATGTGCTGCACAGCATACCTAGGTTCCAGGGCCAGCATGGCATTCAGTATCGGGAATCGTACTCAGGTCCTTGCGCTTGCCAGGCAGGTGCTTAGCCCTCTGAGCTATTTCCCCAGCCCCTCCAGCCCTCTATTTTGAGGTGAGCTCTCACCAAGTTGTTCAGGCTGGCCTAGAACTTGGCTTGGCCTCCTGTGTTCTGGGGTTGCAGGCTATGCCACCACGCCCAGCAAAATTCCGGGACGTTTTCATCCCATGTCAAGGCTTTCAGTATCCCTTGCTATGAGCTTGCTTTCTGGACCTGGGTCAAATTCTTTGCTTTTATCTTTGTCTTTATTGGCTAGACTTAAGGCCAGGTTTTAAATGTTTAAAGAACTTTATTCCTTATGTTCTTATGTTTGAAAATATTTCTGAGACATTTTTACATGCATGAGACCTGACTGGGCAAAGATTTTTGGGTTACACTTTTGTCCCTAAGGGAGACCATGTCTTCAGGCTTTCAATGGTACTTGAGAAATCAGAGGTCCCCTCTGCCGCCAACAAAGCTGTCACACTGAGTAACATCCCCAGGCCTTCTTTTATTTGAGAAAGGGTTTTGCTTAACTGCCCAAGACTAGGGTCAAACTTGCAATCCTCTGGCCTCAGCTTTCCAGAGTGCTGAGATTATAGGTGTGTGCCACTTTGCAGTTTTTGTACTTGTCAGTTAAATGCTTTTTCTGGGAAAATGGCTCCATTCAACTTTAAAGTTCACTAACAGGTAAGACAGATGTTAGTACGGATCATATCATGATACAGTGATTTTCTAGAGTGCTGTGGGTCTTTTCTATACATGCTTTCTCATTTATTTAAGACAGGTTCTTGCTCTGTAGTGCAGGCTGACCCTCAATTCACTATGTCGCTCGGGCTGGCCTGGAACGTTCAGCAATTTTATCTTCCTACCTTAGGCTCCTGGGGATTAGAGGTGTGCACCACCATGCCTGGCCAGGCTTTTGCTCCAGGGATCCTCTTCTTTGTGTTCCTCCTTCTCCATTTTTTTTTTTTTCTGAGACAGAATCATGAAGTTGTCCAGCATGGCCTCGAACCCCTGGTCCTCCTGTCTCAGGTGCCCAGCCACCTGAGATTATAGATGTGTGTCACTGCCCCAAGCTCCAGGGAGCTTTCCTTGAAGCCTATCTGGATCTCCCTCTTATCTTCCACCCCCACCACTGTGCCTCACTTAGGGACTCTACTCTTAGCAGCCTCAGGTCATCCGAGCTCGCAGAAGCAAAGCCAAAGTCCCCACAGGGCCTGCAGATTCCTAAGAAGGGGCTTCCTACACCTCCATCCTGAGATAAGCAGTCCCTCTGCATTATTGTGGCTTTTACCCTCACCATTTTGTCTTGAAAATGGGCAATATCACATACTCTCTGCATCTCCACTCCTGATAGGCTGTAAACACCTCAGGCCAGGCTCTGTGTCCTTACCTCTGGAATGGTCTGTACCATGAAGTAGGTGTTCAGGAAACAGCTGAATGAGTCAACTGCTGTAGTGGCTTTTTCTTTTCCTGAAGTTACCCAAAACCTTTCTTCCCATAGCACTTTGATGTTCTAGTCCTTACTGTTTCTTAGCCCAGCAAAAGTGTGACATGGAAAAAATAAAATACAAAAAAGTGTGATGTGGACCCTCAACAGAGTCCTTGGTGCTTATGTCTTCCCTTCCCAGAGCTGCTTTGTTATTGAACATTGGGCCTTGATTTGTGGAACCCAAAACAAGGGGCCTAGAAGTGCAGAACTGTGTAGCAGCCCCTGGCCCTCCACTCACGTTGTCTCTCTGTAGGGTTTTCACCTGCCCTCCCTGCACTCTCCCTTCCTCCAGGGTTTCTGTAGAATTGTGTGACATGGTTGCTGTGCCACTTCCTGAGGCAGCAATCCTCTACACTCTGCTACCAGCTGGACAGTTTGCTTCGTCCTTTCTTGGCTCACCTGAGCTCCTCTGATTCCGAGTTAGGTTACGGGCAGGTAATGGATCTGGTCTGCAGAAGTAGGCAAAGTGCCAGGGCTGGGGCAGCAGACTGCTCTGCCCCTGCTGCTCAAGGAGGGTATACCCTCAGCGCTGTAGGACCAGCTCCAGGTTGGGATGCCGCCCTTAGAAGTTGGCCAGGGGAGATTATACAGCTCAGTGGCACAGGACCTGCCTGGCAAGCACAAGGTCCTGAGTTTGATTCCTGATCTTAAAAAAAAAAAAAAGGCTAGAGACACAGCTTGGAGGCACAACACCTGCCTGGCAAGTGCAAGGTTGGGAGTTTGATTCCTGGTGCCAAATAAATAACATTGAAAAAAAAAGTTGGCCAGGACCCTCTACCTTCTGACAGACATTTTTCTTCTTTTTCCTAACCCTGGCAGAAGGTGTGTCCTTTGGCAGCCAAGGATTTTTTGAGATGTGTTTGGTGGATGTGCCCCATTTCTGCTGAAGACAGATACAAATGGTGTGTGTGGGGGGGGGGGTTCCCAAGCTTCTGAAGGTTATCTGGCACTGTCCAGCCATTTTTTTTTTTTTTTTCTTTGTGGAACCGGGAATTGAACTCAGGCCCTTATGCTTGCCAGGGAAGCACTTATTCTACTGAGCCATCTCCCCGGCCCTGTCCAGCCATTCTGACTGCCCTGCTGGTCAGTCTGTTGGTCAGTGTGGGGGGGGTGTTTACCCTGTGGGTGAACTTGAGAGACAGCCACCCCACCCTCTCCATGCTAGGGACTTTTGCCCTGTATCATCACTGTACTCCTGTACCCACACATCTCTGACTCTTGGTGGCACTTTCCATCTGTTTTACATAGACCGTGGCCTCCATCTTTCTTGGGACCCCAGCTTCCTGCCGTGCTCACCACGGTCATGCAGGCGGCACATGTGCCAGTTACACAGGACTCCTGACTGTATGTCCAAACCACATGCAATGACCCAGGCTCACTTTTGCTCTTTGTCTTTTTCAACGAACTGAGAATTAAACCTAGGGCTTTTGTACTGAGTGACATCCCCAGTGTTTTTTTGTTTGTTTGTTTCTCATTTTGGGACAAGGTCTCACTAAATTGGCCAAGTGGGTTCCAAGTTGCCGTCCTTCTGCCTCAACCTCCCAAGGTGCTGAGGTTATGGTGTGAGCTCCAGGCTCTCTTCTGAGCTCCTACTCCCAGGCACCCCTTGGCATTCCATGGGGATGCATTTCGTGTCTCTATCGCCACCAGGCTGGCCCGGAGGCAATGTGGAGGTCCTGCACACCTCCTCATCTCACACCAACCTGACAGCATGATCCCAACTGTGAAGCCAACTCTAGTCCTCAGTTGAGGGACTGCCTAGGTACCACACTTTAAAGAATCACAGGATCAGACACATGGTCGCAAATTCTGAGAGGTGCTGAGGAAAAAGTGCAGATGCCAGTCCACAGAAGGAATTTCCCTGGACACGGGCGCCTTCTGGGCCAGATTCTGCAGCCTCAAACCAGGCCACCAGCCAGGAAGGCCTTGCCAGCTCAGGACCCTGCCCAGGTGGGGGAGGAAGGAGTCAGTCGTCAAGTCCAGGAATGGTCATGGAAGCTGGGAGAAGACGGGCAGGACCCTGACCATCTGGTGTTGGGTCAGCTTAGGAAGGAAGGTGTGGGACGGGAGTCTTGGGGCCAAGGCTGGGCTACTCAGCTTCTGGGTAGGTAGGGGACCCAGAGAGGCCGGCTGAGAGGGCTCAAAGCGCCAAAGGACCCTGGGGCTGCAGGGAGGGCTCCCACCCTGAGTTGGGGCGAGATCCTGCTGAGGGGTGTGGGAGGAGCTCACTGAGGACCTCAGAGGTTCAGAAGACCCTACCAAGAGCCCAGGAGGGACGCCAAGGGTGCAGAGAATGTCGGGAGGGTGACCCGCCAGGGTGGCGCAGATGGCCCGCAGGAGGGCAGGGAGCGCCGCTGGCCCGCTGATGGAATCGAGGACACTCGCCTGGGAGAAGCGCTGGTGATGCTGGGGGACCCGCGGCAGGAGTGGGGCGGGGGACCGCTTGCCGGGGGCTCCCGGGAGACCTGCTCGCAAGGGGCGTCAAGGGTGCCCGCCGGGGGAGGGGGCGCAGGGCCGGAGGGCGGGGGCGG
>NW_004524802.1:94331-115844 GCF_000260255.1 Octodon degus | reverse complement strand
CCCCCTCCCCGTGCTCACCCCAGCTCAAGATGGCCCCGAGGGCCGCCCCAGCCGGAGTGGGGCGCGGTGGGGGAGCTGGCACCGTGAGCGGGGGTTCTGCCCACCTGTTGGGGCCGGGGGCAGCCTGGGTGCAGGCGGGAGGCGCCGGGGCTCGGGAGTATTGGGGTGGCTGCTGGCGGGTGGCCCCGAGGCCCGCCTGGCGCCGACGGAGCCCCCAGTAGGAGCACGTGGCTTTGGCGGCGCTGCCTGATGGCCTGGGAGCAGGAGTTTTGGGGTCTTGGGGATATAGGGTCGGTCCTTGGGGGCCATGCGGCCTGGCTGCTAGTACCAGGACTGCGACTCCATCGGAGCGGCCACATTCCTGCCCATAGCCCCTTCCCTCTGGACGGCCCAGGGGCTCCCCACAGCGGGCCTTCTGGGGTGGTCTTCCATGGGGCCTCATCGTCCTAGTAGTGCCCCTGAGACACTCAAAACTTTTCCCTGCCTCCTATTAACCTCCAGTAGGGAGGCACTTAGCAAACCCTGGACAGAGTCCTAGTTGGTGTGTGGGTGTTGGGGGTCCTTCTGCGGTTATCTGGGGGCTGTGGCCTGACTGCATTTGGCACTTTCACCAGGGCCCAGGATGGCCTTGAACTGTCCAGGGCCATCCATGCCCTACATCACCTCATCTCCCAGCTCAGTGTGGATAAGCCTCCCTAGGCCCCTGCCCTTGCCTTCCCCACCTGCAAAGTGGGCTGGGCTGTGAGAGTGTCAGTTAGCAGAGCCCTGAGGACCAGGGTGTTCTGAGGACCCAGTATGTTCTGTCCAGCCAGGCCAGATCTGGGACTGTCCTCCATCCAGTGGGTTGTCTACCCCCCAGCAGGAGCTCTGTCCCACCCTCGCCAGACCCACACCTTTGTCCATTACCAAGTCCAGGGCAGATGCACCCATCAGAGTGCCCAATCCTTGATGCACTTAGGCCACAGGTCCCAGCACATCCTGCCTGCCCTACATCCCCCTCCTGATGCTGTAACCCTGTGCATCCTTGTGAACATGAGGCCCCCTGTGGCTCCTGAGGACGCTTGTCTCATTGTCCTGGGCCTCAGACTCTTCTTCCACCCTTACTGTGAGTCCCTGGGTGTCCTGCTGTGGGTTATGGCCTGGGATTATGCCACTATGGGCTGAAGAAATGTCAAGAGGGTGGCACCGGCTCCTGGTTCCAGTCACTAAGCAAGAGAGGCACTCCCAGCCAGCATCCCCATGCAAGAGCTGTGTGCATGCCCACATGGCACTGTTGCCTGTGTAGCTGGGGCTGGGAGTGGCCAGGACCCTGACTTGGTTCTTCCTTTGCTGGCTCCCTTGGCCTTTGGGCCTAGCACCCCCAAACTGTCCCATATCTGTTTCCCTCTGATGTGGAAGAGAAGTTGTCTCTGTCCTGTGTTCTGTGGCACCTCCTACAGGGGATGCCTGATACCTACGTAGGCATCCTGTGATGAACCAAAGCAGGTGCCCAGTTTGCCTTGGGCCTTTTTGCACCTCATCCCTGCCTGTCTGGGCCTCACTGTCCCAGGCCGAGCCTGGGTTCTGTGGGGTGGAGGGCTGAAACCCAAGCTGCAGAGCATGGTGGAAGCTGTCCTGTTTTCTTGTTTCTGCAGGGAAAGGTCAGAATTTTTGTCCCTTGAGGCACATGCAGTGCTGGCTCCACTTTGCTGCCTGGTGTGCACCTGGGCAAGCTCACCCTTCCCTAAGGAAGGGTATCAGTGCATACCACTGGTGGGTCTTCAGGGCCCTGTGGCTTTGGTGGCTGTGGGTTGATAGGTTGGGTTCCTACCATGGGACTGCTTGCTGGAGTCTGATTCTTGGAGAGGAAGCTGTACCTGCTCCCGATGCTGGCCTCTTGCTCTGTTGGCTGCAGCCTGGTGTTTGGCTGCTTGGGCAGCCTGTTCTAATCTGGGGGAGCAGCTGGTGGGGACTGAGCCTGTGAAGGGGCTCACTGCTGATGTTTCCTCAGGACCTGGGTTCAGAGTGTCCAAGCTGGTGAACATCCATGTTTTACTGTATGTCCCCAAGTGCAGCATGACAGATCTGAGATATGTGGTGTCTTGAAGTCCCAAGACCCAGTCAGGGAATGTGGTGGTGGGTGATTGCTCTGTGTGCCAGCTCAACAGCTGTTGGCCAGCCACTACCTAGCATGGTCTGGTTCATCCCCGGGCAGCGGCCTGTCATGGACAAGGCCTTGTGTTGGCAATGGCAGCATGAGGTTTGGGCAGTATGCTCCTTGGAACCTTCAGTGGTGATTCTAGAAGCTGCCTAGGCTGCAAGAAGGCCTTGGTGACCCAGTGTATCTCTGGTTTGGTTAATACGAGACGTTCAGCCATGTTTCAGAACAGGATCCACCAACTGCCCGTGCACATGCTTGGAGCTTTTGTTATATTGAAAGCCTGCTAGCTTTTGGGATGACTTTTGTGTTTTGTTTAATGCTGTACACTTGTAGATGAAGACAGAAAGTGGATTGGTAACCTGTAGGCCACCTGTGACATCAAGAATAGCCTGGATCCTCTTGGTGTGGTGTTTTAAATGGTTGAGAGGAAGCTCTCCTTGTGTTTTTCATTTCCATCATAAATATTTTGTTATTTTGAACCCAGGACTTTGGGTGTGCTAGGCTGTTGCTGTATCCCAGAGCTCCATTCCCAGCCCTTTTTATTTTTTGAGACAGGATCTCATTAAGTTGCCAAGGCTGGCCTTGATTTTTTTTTCCAGAACCAGGGATTGAACTCAGGCCCTTGCGCTTGCCAGAGAAGCACTTATTCCCCTGAGCCATCTCCCCAGCCTCCGGCCTTGATCTTGATTCTCCTACCTTGGCATTTTTCATAGCCAGGCTGTTATGTGTATGTGTCCATGCGCAGTTTATTTTTTATTTTTTGGTGGTACTGGAGGTGGAACCCAGTGGTGCACATTCAAGGCCAATGCTCTGTTGCTGATCTACATTCCCAGCTCTGGTGTCTTACTTTTTTATTTACACTTCCCAGTGCAGAGTTCTCTTGGGAGGCTATGGGGCTACACTCATGTCCTGAGGTCTGTAGTCTACCCATGCTTGTAGAGGCTCTGGGTCTGTTGAGGCTTTTGAGTCCTGCTCCATTTGTTTTGCAGTAGCACAGCCTAGGGGTGACCTGAGAAGCTGTGACCCTCATCCTCCAGGAGTCCGTTGAAGTATCAGGAGTTGTAGAAGCAGGCTGGGGCTGGGGCTGGGGTATAGGGCTGTCCCTGGAAAGGGTGAGGAGGAAACTTGGGCCACACAGCCTCCTAGAGGGCTGAACTTCTGCCTGCCTGCCATCAGCAGTAGCCCCTTATTCCCTAGCCACAGGGGTGGGGAGTTCTGAGTCTCACTCCTGTAGGTGTGGCCACCATCACCTGCCAGCACTCCTGGGGTGAGCTTGATGTCTGTTTTTGACTTTTCCTCATTGTTTTGAGACAAATTTGATCATTCAACCCTTAATTTAAAAAGAAAGAAAAGCAGGAGCCAACATTCAGAGAAGCTGGAGTAATGGTTCTAAAAAGCAGTTCTTAGGGGCCAGGGAGATGGCTCAGTAGAATAAGCTCTTCCCTGGCAAGTGCAAGGGCCTGTGTTCAATTCCTGGTTCTGCCCCCCTCCCCCCCAAAAGCAGTTCTCCCCTGCGGACCTGGGATGATGCTGTGTCTTCCTTGTATGTGGTGGGCTCTGGGCCAGGACCTGACAGCAGTGACCCCCAAAGTCATCCTGCTGAGCAGGGTAGGTTGGCATCATAATGTCACATGGCCTAGGGAGGCATTGCATGAGCCCTGGTGCATGGGTGAGGACAGGTACAGTCCCCTCCCAAGACTGCCTCCTGCTGGGTATCCTGCTTCCACTAGGGTTTGGGACCCAGTCCTGTCTGGTCTTTTGTTCCTGCTTTCACAGCGGCACCTGCTTGACAGGCCTTAGTTGGGCTTGACACAAGCCCTGCCTGATACCTGGTCTTCTCCAGAGTGTTAGAAGCCCAGGGAAGTGGTCATCTTCCTTTTCCAACTAGGGCTTTCACTGGATCCTGTGTCTCCTGGTGTCGCCAAGTGTTTGCACCTGACTGCCACACACAGTGGGCACAGCCCACTGGTGCTGGGGCTGTCTCCACTCTGGATCACAGGAGGAGGCCTGGGGTCATTGACCTATGACAGGTGATAGCAGTTGTGGCCCCACACTTCTGGCCTGGGTCCCCTGAAGGCCTTGTACATGGGGCGCCCTGGAGCCCCCATAGGTGGCTGTGGAAAGATGATCCTCCTGAGGAGCAGATCCGCTCTGCCTGCATTGCCTGGCTTAGGTGGCTTAGCAGCTCATACCCGTGTGGGAACCCCATGGCACCTTAGGGCCCCATAATCTGTAATCTGTCACGTGCTCTCAGCCATAGTGTACACTCAGGCCCTGCTATCCCTCTACCAGGACAGCCACTGCATACCTAGATCACAGCCTGAGAGCGCTGCTCGAGCCCCAGGGTCTTCTGTGGTATGCAGAGCTGGACGTTGCTCACTGAGTTGAGCAATGCAGGTTGGTGCATGTGAACTTGATGGGATCTCCAGAGCCCATAGGAGGGCATCTGGAGGGAGTGTCTGCCTCCTGGGCTCCAGGCACTGCGGAGAAGGGAAGGGACTGTGCTGCCACAGTGTCCTGCAGAGGACGGCAGCAGAGCTTGGTTGGCTCGTGGTGGACTTGCTCCTGGTGAGGACACCTTGGAAGTAAGTCCTGAGGCCTTCCCTGGGGGATGGGTGTCAGGCTTCCACACTACCTCTAAGGAAGGTCAGGGCAATCCTGTGGCCCTCTTGGAGGGAGCCCTGTTCCTTCGGGTCAGCTGTCCTGACCCTGCCTTAAGGAGGCCTCATTGGCCATGTGTTCCTCTATGTGGAGTTTGCTTCCTGTCCCTTTGTAGACCTATTATGTGGGGATAGCAAGATGGCATTGGGGACCTGGTAAGGGAGACAGGTGAGGACAGAGAAAGATGCCTGAGTTAGGAGGTAGTGTCCACGATGCTTGTGTGAGACTGGACATGTCTCAGTCGCTGTCTCATTACTGAGACCCAGGACCTGAGAGCCACAGTGTAAAGGAGGTTTAAATAAATAAATAAAGGAGGTTTGTTTTGGCTCACATTTCAGTCTGTGGTCAGCTGGCTCTAGAGAACTGCAGCAAGGACCTGCACCCATCCGGGTCATGCCCACAGTGACTGCCTCTTTCAGCAACACTCCACTTCCCAGCAGCAAGCCTGCTCGAAGCCCCATTATCCAGTCTCTTCCCAAAGCTCCTGCTTATGAGCACATGAGGCTTCACGGCAGTGACAGAAACCCTGTCAGGGCTCTCAGAGATACAGCCTGTTGGGCCAGGGAGATGGCTCAGTGGAGCAATGCCTGCCCGGAAGGGTGAGGTCTTGAGTTCAATTCCTGGTAGAAAAATACCTCCAGCCTGTCGCAGCATGTGTGTCGTAGCTTTGCCACCACTCCTTTAGGACATTTAGATCTAAACCATAATAACGTGTCATGTAAGAAGGGCTCAAGAGTGGGATCCTGGCTCTCCTGAGGACTGGCTCTTCGTCCTTGGATTCTGTTCCCGTACTGCAGACAAGTGCTCTCATGCCTATGGTGGCCTCAGCCTGGGAGTAGGTCCTAGAGGGGTTACAAGTGTGTGGCTTCCTCTGCTCATGGAACCTGTGGTCCTAGGGGTTATGTTTCATTATCTTCTTTGTTCTGTGCCCCCAACCAGCTAAAATGAACCCGTAACCTCACATCCATACTCAGCACTTCTGGCAGTTATTTGTGACATGAATGCAAGTGTCCCCCTGAGGCTGGCATGAGGGCCCTCTTCTGGCCTGTTCAAGGCCATGTGTTCTGTATCGCATGCTGTTTGTGGGTGACCCCTTCTCTAAAGTGGTCCCCCAGGCATTGCTGAGGGCTTCTAGTCCTGAGCCTAAGGAAGAACACTGAGGGCACGGGTGACAGCACTGGCAGAGGTCCTCTTGCCCTAGTGTTCCAGTCTGCTGAGATTACAGTGGTACACCACCGTGCCTGGCGCGCGCGCACGTGTGTGTGTGGGGTGTGTGTGTGTGTGTGTGTGTGTGTGTGTTTATTTTGTCTTTGAGACAGGGTCTCACTATGCAGCTCAGGCTGGCCTTGAGTTCACTTTGTAGCCCAGGCTGGTCTTGAACTCACTACAGTCCTCCTGCCTCAGCCTCCTAAGTGTTGGGATTACAGGTGGTCACCACCATGCCTGGTTTATCTGTATATTTTTAACTTGACATTAGGTATATTTTGAAGTGTATTACAGAGCCAACTCTTATGTAGGAAGGTCTGTGGGGGTTTTTTTTGTTTGTTTGTTTGGTTGGTTTTTTTAATGTATTTGGTACAAGGTCTCACTATGCAGATCAGACTTGTAGTGATCCTCCTGTTTTCAGCCTCCTCAGTGCTGGGATTATAGGCTCGTGCCACTACCCAGTTGCTAGCTCAGCCTGTCTCGGGGTAGGGCCGGTGCAGCATGTGGTACCCAGAATCAAATCCTGGTCCCTGTACTTGCCTAAGCATGCACTTAGTCTACTGAGCTCAGTGCCCGGTCTTTTGTTTTCTGGTTGAGAAGAGTCCTTAATTTTACTCTATTGCCCAAGCTGGTCTTGAATCCCTGTGCTCAAATGACCCTTGTGCCTCACCTCGCAAGTAGCTGGCCTACATGTGCATGCCACCATGCCTGGCTCAGGTCGGTGATTGTATTTTTTAATTTTTTTTCTTTTTGTGTTTTGTAATTTTGATTTTCTCTCTTTTTCTTTTTTTCCTGTGGTACTAGAGATGGAACCCAAGGCGTCACACATGCTAGGCAGTTGCTGTACCACTGAGCTACTCCAATCCGTGATCATTGGCAGTATGCACTGCTAGGCAGCCACCCTGGGCCTTCAGGGTTCTCCCCTTTCCTGTGTTGGTCTCCCCTTTTCCCGCCCCCTCCTCTAGGCTCTGTCCCTGTCATGTTGACGCGGCTTGGTCCCTGAGCATTCTGGCGGACTGTTGCTCAGCCCTTGCTCTTACTGAATGGGATTCCATCCTATGGGTGTGTGCCATTTGTTACCAGTGCAGGGTACGGTAGTTTTCTGCAGTATTTTGTGGGTCTGAGTGAAGGTGCATGTTGGCATTGTGTGGAGCTTGTTGAAGCTGGTGGTTGCTTCCTGCAGTGGCCAGGTGATTGGCTCAGCGGACTAAGCATCCTTCCCAGCCAGCTCCCACTCCTCTGTGCCCACCCGACACCTGTTCCCTTCAGTTTTCTGTTGTTGTGTGGTGTTCAGTTTTGGGTTTTCTGGCCTTGAACTTGAGATCCTCCTGCCTCAGTCTCCAAGTAGATGGGATCACAGGCCTGGATCACTGGCTTGGTTCAATAGAGTTTTGATTTGCATTTATCTTTTTGTATTTGTTGTATGTCTGCATGGACTGTTTCTGAAGTTGGGCTGTTTTTCTTCTTACAGTCCTGTGCATTGTACCCCAGGCCTTGAGCATGCTAAGCAAGTGCTCTACCACCTTTTATTTCATTTGAGACAGGGCCTTGCTAAATTACCCTTGCAAGGAGTAACTTAAAATTCAAGAACTTTCAACTTTAATGCCTCAGCCTCCTGAGAAGCTGGGGATTTGTTGTTTGTTTTTGATTTGCAATATGGGGGATGGAGCCCAGGGCCTTGAAGTGCTCTTGGGTTTCTTCTCCCCTCCCCCTTACCTCAGCCTCCAGAGGACTGTGCATGTTCAAGACTAGAGGTTAAACCTTGCGCCTTCCCAGTGAGCCATATTCTCAGTTCCCCGCTCTTTAAAAAATTTTTTTTGAGACATTGTCTTGCAGAATCATGAATTATCCAGCCTGGGCTGCTAATTACACGAGAGTAGCACCATCTCTGGCAAGAGATTATTTTGTACTCCTTTTTTTCGGACAGCTAAGGTTATGCATCTTATGTGTCCTAAGAAATTTACCCCACCAAAGTGACAGACTTTTGCAGTTGTGAATTTCATTATTCAACTCAGCTTGGGTTTGTGCAAAGGCTAAGATTCCTCTTGGTTTTCAAATGGCTCTCCATTTATTCCAGTGCCACTTATGAAGAACATTGTCTTCTGCTATTGTTCTAGCCCCTGGGGGTGCGCTTTCCTGGTGGTCTGTGGGTCTACACGCAATGTCTGCACTGTATCCATTGCTGGGACTTTGTAGTAGTGCCATGTGGGTCCTCCCATTAAGTTAGTTTCCTGTCTCTCCCTTAAAGTTGAATGAGCCTGTTGAGTGGCAGGTGTGGTGGCACATGCCTGTAATCTCAGCAGGAGGAAGACCTGGGCTTCACAGTACATTCAAGCACTCAAGGCTAGCCTGGAATACCTAGTGAGACCCTGCCTGAAAGAGAGAGAGAGAGAGAGAGAGGTGGGAAGGGAAGGAGAGAGGAAGGGAGGGAGGGAGGGAGAGAGAGTCAGAATGTTGATTTCCATAAAACAAGTGTTGAGCTTGGGGTTGGTTGGGACCATTGCTCTACCTGGGGAGGGTAGACGTCATGACCACACAAGGCTTCTAGACTGGCAGGTTGCACTGCCTAGCCTGGTGACTCATGAGCTAAGAATGGCTTCCACATTTTTAAGTGGTTGAGAAAAAATAAAAAGAGACTACTTCAGGAAATGTGAAAATGTTTCAAAATTCAAACTTCAGTACCATAAATAAAGTTTTATTGGAACACAGCTGTGCCAGCGCTAGCACATGGGCTCCCTTGGCTGTTTCTGAGCTGTGGTCTCAGTGCTCTTCCTTCACTGCACACCAAGGCATAAGGGGCAGCCCCGCTGCAAGCCTTCAGCCTAGCCCCTGCCACAGGCCAACTGCAGGCCTCAAGTTAGTGCACTTCCTGAGGCTCTGCTGGTGTTCAGGAGTAGCTTGCGCCCCGGTGGGACGCTGCACTCATTTACCCTCACTGCACTGTTTCCTGCCCGGGGCTCCTGTGCATCCATATCCTTCCCTGAGAAGATGCTGCCCTTGAGTTGGCCGTGATGTCCAGCTCCAGTCCTGGACATTACCCAGGACTTGGCCAGCAAGCAAGCAGACCCTGCCTATCTCTCCACCTGAAGGACTTTTTTTTTTTTTTTTTTTTTTTTGCCATTTTTGGCAGTAATTCTGAATTTCATGCTTTCTGATTTGTAAGAGTGAAAGCTCAGATGATCAATTTGAAGATAGTGTATTTGTTTACTTACCTTGTGCCTGTTAGGTAAGCACCCTACACTGAGCCACATCCCAGCTTGAGACACTTAAAAATCCAATGTAGTGTGAGCCTGCTGTGCATGCCTGTAATCTCGGCACTCAGGGATGGGGCAGGAGGATCTTTGCAGGTTTGAGGCTAGCCTGGGCTACATAGAGAGACCCTGTCTCAATGTGTCCCCTCCAAAAACGTTTAAAAAGCGAGTCACTTTATCTCAAGGTGTGGTCAGTATGTTGAGGTTCCCCCAGGGAGTGTTTAATTGAGTTAATGTGGTATCTTCGCAGGGTGTACCATGAGGGCCCCAGGCTAAGTTCAGAACCTTCCAGCCACCATGGAAAGAACCCTGCACCCCTTATGTCATGGGCCTTGGGTTTTTCCAGTTCACTGTTTGCTGTGGTCTGTGGCCCCTCCATGGAGCTGTGAGGGCTAAGATGGAGCCTGTTTCCCCCAAGTGTGTACCAGTAGCCACACAGGTGCTGGTTCCATGGCTTGGCATGGGGACAGAGCGGCCTGGTTCTGGGCCTACTCCTGTAGCTGCTTTGGCCTGCTTATGGGCATTGAGCTGATTTTAGCCACACTAGGCATCCTGATCACCCTGGTTAGAGCAGGCACAGGGCAGGGGTGTTGAGGGCACCAAAGTACAGCTTCATGGAACTGGTGGTAGGTGGCTGGGCTATCCTGGGTCTTCCTTCTTCCAGGCCAAGCACAAGCCCAGACTGCTTGTCATTCTACACATGTGTAGTTGTGAGCTTTGTGCTTTGACCAGTGGGCATGTTCATCCCAAGTTAGCAGTGCTGGGAGGTCCCACACTGTACACCTTTAGGGTCTGCTCCTGGACTCTGACCCATTTCTGTGCATGCGTTAGGCTGGGAAGCACCAGCCTGTGTTCATCATAGTTGCTGCTTCTATTGTTTTGGGAGAAGATGAGCTGGACCCGTGCATCCTCTATGCCAGGCTGGTCTCTGAAGGCTAATGGTGACTTCACCTTCTAGGCCTCAGCAGCCCCATGAGGAAGTGTCCCCGATGGCTCTGTTGAGTCCCAGACAGTTGGAATTGGGCTGTGCCAGTGAAGCTGTAGCCTAGTGCCCCAGCCCTTCCATGAAGATGGAAGCAGACCCTGCCTGTCTGCCATCTAGTCCTTCGGAAGGCACAAGGCTTACCCTTCATCTCTCTTCCCTCCCCTGGGTTACAGAGCAGGGGTAGCACCTCTTCAGGGTTAGTCTCCAGGGTGGGGGAAGTGGGGGCAAGCATGTCTGCAGTGGGGCTGCCAATGACTCTCTTTCTGTTTGCAGACTATGTCTACTTTGAGAACTCGTCCAGCAATCCATACCTGATCCGCAGGATTGAAGAGCTCAACAAGGTAGTGTGGCTACTTGTGGGGGCCTGGGCTCTGCATGGCCTCTGCCCTTTGTGGCTGGCCTTAGAGTGACCTTATCTACCTATAGCAATGTCTCCCCATAGATGAGGCTAGGAGTGATCCCTGGTGGCCTCTTTCAGGCTGTGACCAGTTTTCTGTGGGGACATGGACCTCTTACAGACTGCTACTGTGCCCAGCAGGTGCCTTCCTTTTGGGGATGGTGTTCCCTGGGGCCTGAGTGGAACTCAGCTGCTCAGGGGGATTGTAGGTAGACAGTGCTGGGGACCATCAGAGTGCAGGGAAATGGCATCAGTGGTGGCCCATGGTGGCCACCAGTGCCCCTGGTGGCAAGCCACACCTTCCTCCAGCTTCCTTGCCCTCACCCAGCTCCTTGTTGGCCCATGATGGCTTACTGACCTTGAGAAGCCTGTGGGAAAATGCAGACTTATCTGCATTCTGGGGTCCCCTGCTGTCTCCTGCCCTGGTCACTTTATAGGTGCTTGCTGGTTGGTCAGGGAAAATAGTCATACCCATAAACCAAGATGTAGTGAGTACCCAGAACCCACCTGGCTGGAGACTAGGGTGGGAGGAAAGGCATTTGTGGATTCCACAGCATCTGGCTCAATTCTATCTAGGCTTGGAGGCACATCACTTGGGGGAACCATGGGTGGCTAAGTGGCTTGGGAGTATAGGCCACCCTCGCCTGGTCTCCTTCCTCTCCAAGCTGCTCCTATTTGGAAACTTTTTCAGGTGCTGGGGCAGGTGCTCTGCTTTTCATGAGGCTGATGAGCTGGGCAGGTCAGGGACCCTGCATCCCCAGCTGTCCCCTCACAGAAGCTCTACCCCTCCCCCTTGCCTGGGGTGACCTGAGCCCTGGGGGCACAGCAGCCCTGTCTGCACAGGGTGAAGAGGGGTAACTTGGGATTCTTTGGGTTAGGTAAGATGGGTAGGAGGTGGCCGCAGGGTGGCACCATGCCGAGCGTGGCCTAGGAAATGGCCTGTGGCTCCCCTGGGCCACCTGCCCAGGTCTGTGCTGGCTGAAGGCCTGGGCTGTAGATCTGTTACCACGGGGGGGGGGGGGGGGCACAGGCAGGTCAGAGTGACTTGGCCCAAGATCATGGTGGCAGGGGTGGTAGCTAGGGTGTCCTATGTGCAGGTCGTGCCTGTTTCTGGGGGCTGCTGGGACCCAAGCCCTGGCAGGGACTCAGATTGCAGTGGGTATATGTTGTCAGTGGAACTGGAGGCCAACCCCATGTGCTGGTCTAGCAAGCCCTCCTCGACATGCCTCAGCATTCACACACAGGGGATGCGAGGAAGTAGGTTCAGAGAGAGGCTTTTCCCTCTTCCTGCCACTTGCAAAGGAGCTACTCACAGAACAGGTGCCCCTCCCCCCAGTATTCTTCAGATGCCCCTGGGGAATCTGTGGGGCTTCTACTGAGGGGTGAAAGTGGCCAAGCAGCTCTGCATGTGGGCACCGTGAGATCCTTGGCTTCTGCCCTGCTGCTGGGGAGTGGAATTGCCAGGCAGGCTGGTGCCACACAGCCTGGGAAGCAGAGAAGCTCTGGCTCCTGCCTGGAAGGGAGGGCAAAGGACCACTTTGGTGACAGGTTTCTACTGAGCTCAGGACAGGCTGGAGAACTGCACGAGTCAGTGGAGCATGCAAGTAAGTCTTGGCCTATCTCCATGACCTGCTGGCTGGAGCAATAGATGCAGGACACTCACATTGGGGGTCTAGAAGGCATTGTGTGTCTCCTGGGCACCAAAACACCCTCTCTGGTATTGACGCCCCATCAGGATGCTGGATCCCCATTGTGGCCCATGTACCTGGCTTTCCACTCTTTTTTTTTTTTTTTTAATTTGTGGGGGGGGGCAGCTCAGTCCACCAGGGGCCGGGGCTGGCTGGCATGTGGTGCTGGGGGATTGAACCGCAGTCCCTATGCTTTGCTAAGCTTGTTCTAAGTAGGTGCTTTAGACCACTGAGCCATCTCACCAGCCCTGGCTTTCCACTCTTAACACAACTCCCCATGGGCAAGAGGATGAGATGTCTGAAAATAACTTTTCATGAGAAAACAGATCACAGTACACATGGAAACAGCTAAAGGCAGAAGAGCCTGTGATGAGGGAAGAGGCGCAGGAAGGAGTCACTGCTATAGTGACACAGACTGGGAGGGAGAGTGCTTGACCCAGGGCCCAGCACCCACTCCCTACAAATGACAGAGACAAGAGCTCCACCAGAGGGACCTGAGAAAAGATGGCATCTGGAATGAAAACAAGCCTCATTTGAGGCACCATGTGAAATTTCAGGACATGGGGCCACAGTGCTTCCCAGGAAGGGCAGGTCCCATGTGCACCAGGCTGGGCAGCAGCTGCAGAGTGCCTCTGCACAGCGGTTCTACAGGCGAGTGGTGGAGGCAGTGGAGCCATGTGGACCCTATGCCTAGCCAGATGGCCACCATTGGAGAGGTCTCCTGGGGGCACTGTACTATAAGGCAAAGTCAGGGTCTCCCAGCCAGGACACTCATCAGCATGGTGCTGGGAGACTTTCTAGGAGACTGGACACTTGGCCAAGGGCTCGCTGCTCAGGGAGTTAGCAGAGCTCATGACAATCATGTGGAGAACTAGGTAAATGAAAACCTCACAGTGACAAACTCAGGAAACAGTAACACAGGAAAGAATGTCACCAGATGGGCTCAGCCATTCATATGTAGTCATACATGGTTAGAATACAAAGACAGAAATTAGTTGAATCCAAATGTGTATTTTAGAGCAGGGCAGTGTTGGGTGGGTCGGTGGGGAAGGGTGGATTCCTGGTCTGCAGCAGCAGGGCTCACATCTGTGTGGCTGCCACAGGGTACCAGCTGCTGTGTGTCAGTGAAGTCTCAAGTGTGCTGACATTTCAGGCCTTATATGTGTTGCTTTGGTCATCCCTGAATTTGAAAACAAGTGCTTCTTAACTGTACTGTGGTCATGCCTTATCAGACCTTCCCTTAAGGCATCCTGAGCCAGCCAAAAAAAAACAGCTGCATTGTGGTGTAACCTGTCAGGCAGGGAGCCAGCTAATTGTGTGGATGCCCTGTGGAATGTATAAGGGGACAGTGGACTGTAGCTGCAAGTGCCACAGGTGTAAGGACCACTCTAATGTGAACGTGGGGCTAGACAGACAAGGGAGGCAAGGAGACAGATGCCCTGTGCAGCAGAGGCCCTTCGGGGTACATAAACATTATGCTCTGTAATTTAGGAATTTTCTTAAAGCGTTTGGTTTAAGATTATAAGTGATATACACTGGTCACTTCCATAGCAGTTGGAATTGTATTTCTTGGATTATTTAGCATTTTACATAAATTCCTGTTATGAGAAGATGGTTCCCAGTAGGACATTGTGATGCATACCTGTAATCCCAGTTATCCAGGAAGCTGAAGCAGGAGAATCACAAGTTAAAGGCTAGCCTGGGCAATTTAGCAAGGCACTGTCTCAAAAAGTTAAAAAAAAAAAAAAAAGGTGGGGGATTATATCTTCGTGGGGAGCACTCCTGGGCTCGACCAAAGCTTTCCTGCATGGAGCAGCTCTGTCTTTGGCGCCCTTCTGCCTGCCTTGTGCCCTGCTAGGGGAGCCTGGTGAGGCGCAGCAGGGCTTGGCTAACTGCAGCTAACCCTGAGTGGGACACTTGGCAGGCCCTGGCCGCTTACCTGTTCAGGGCTACCGTCTGGGCGGGGACCCCAGCAGCTATACGGTACCTTCGGTGTCTGGGCTGCAGCCGGAGTACTCTGCCCCAGAGCCACCAGGTCCCGCCTAGCACAGGACCTTCCTCTTGGTATTGGCAGGAGGCTCACCAGGATAAGGGGAGAATGAGATGTAAATGGGGATGGATCACGTGTGCATCTCTGTCCTCAGTCCTCTTGGTTGCCCTGCCCTAGAAGAGACCAAGGTGGAGCTGCCCTGGACCCTGTGTTTCTTGCCCTGCCCCATGGCTGTAGGTGCTGGGGTCTTCCCCCTCCCTTGGTATGCCTGTTACTGAATTTACAAGAGGTAGATTTGGGTGCATTCATGGCCCTTGGGAGATCTGGACCTCTCTAGGTGGCCATTCAAGGTGGCTATTGCTCAGATGCCCCTCCTTGCTGTTATAGACGGCTAACGGAAACGTGGAAGCCAAGGTGGTGTGCTTCTACCGCAGGCGAGACATCTCCAGTACCCTCATCGCCCTGGCAGACAAGCATGCAAGTAAGTCTCCATGACCTGCTTGGGGGGAGGGTTGGGATGCCAGCTGCCTGGCCCCCAACCCTGGGGCCTGGCACCTCAGCTACCTGGTCTGGCCTTGCTCTGTTCTACAGCTAGGCTCTGGAGAGGGCCCCTGCATTCCACACCCATGTGCATCCTGTCAGAAACCTGGGCTGGGGTGAACAGTGCCTCTTACTGTTCTCATAGCATCCCATACCCACTTGTCATAGACCAGCCTGGAGTGTCAGTGGTGCAGTGGGAGGCACTGGCCCAGACCAGGCTGTGGCTTCTGCCTGCTTCTGTAGATACTCTGCTTGTCTTCACCTTGCTGAGAAGTTTATGTAGGCATTCTGAATGGTGTTCAGAAGACAAATCCTTCTCCCCTCATCCTTAAAACTCAGGCCTAAATCCGATGAACACTAGTTGGAGAAGTGGAGCCTCATCCTTTTCCTGGTTACTGTTGGTGTGGGCTTCTTACCCTGAATAAGTTGCCCATTGACCAATGATGCTTTGTGTACTTGCAAGTCACAGCCTCAGAGTGAAGGACTGCCTGAGCCCCAGGGCTGCTTATTCTGAGACCTCCATACGTCAGGCACAGAGGTGGTAGGTCCTGATCCCAAGCTCATGCCCATGGTCACAGGCAGTGCCCCTTGACAGGCCTTGGGCTCCAATAGAAGCAGATAGGAGGTTTCAGCTGCCACACATATCTGACTGGTCATCTGAGGTGGGATCTACCTGAGCCTATGGCTGTGAGGCTGTGATCAGTGTGGGATGACATTTTGTATTGGGCAAGAAACATAGCTCTAACAGGTGGCCAGGACTGTTCACCAGGAGAGCTGGCCCCCAGTCTGTTCTTATTGCAAGCCAGTGGGAGGGGGAATATCCACCTGTAGCCTCCCGATCCCAGCTCCCAGCAGGAGGGGCCTTTCCTACAGGGGCCAGGGTCTCCTGTGATGTGTGGTCAACAGTGAGCCACTTTCCTTGGCTCTGAGCAAGGTTGGGATGGGGGTTCCTGGCTTATACATGAGGGACTGTGGACATCAGCAGGGTAGGCATGGTTATAGGATGATGTTCCTTCCACCCTGCCCAGTGCCCTGATGTGTGGCTTGGGAGGTTCATTCATGAGTATGGATGTGAACTTCCCTTGACCTCTGGCCCCAGCATGTACCCTCTCATGCCTTACAGCCCCCAGGTGCCAGGGAGGCCTGGGATCTGGCACGGGCCACATGTTCTTGAGGTGTTTGGTGTAGGGTCAGGTCTGCAGCAAGGTCAGCCACTATAGGGGTAGTGATTGCTAGGGACCACTTGCCAGAGTGGGCTGGTCAAAACCTCACTAGTGGTGTAGTAGGCCCGAGTGGGTAGGGTCGTCAAGAAGGACAGGGAAGGGCAGGCACAGGTGCTGGGGTGGGTTTCCCTGGGAAAGCTATGTGGGAGACCCTTAGGGCACTGCTACTCTCTCTGTTTCCCCTGCCTATTGAGAGGGTTCCTCCCCACCCTGCTTACTTCTTTTCACCCTGAGTGCCTGCAGCCAGTGCAGGAGAGGCCCTGGTTAGCCAGGGAGGCTCCCAGTCCTCTTCAGTGGGTCCCTGCTTTTTAATCCCTGTCAAGTAGACAGGCCTCAGGCTGGAGTGTAGAGCCATTCCTCAGCCCTGTGGCACAACCACAGCTTGCGGCATGCTCCTGAATAAGCCCCAGCTCCTGGCCATCTGGGGTCTGGTAGTGGGCTGCAGCCTGTAAGCTGGCTTTGGCAGGGCCTTACCCTGCAGACAGCACTGTTCCCAGACCTGGAGAAGTGGGGGCATCGCAAGGCCACTGTCAGCCTCAGTTGGAGCCAGTAGTTTGCCTTGGTGGACTTGAAGCTGATGCTATCCTTGGGGATAACTCTGTCCCTCAGCATGCTGCCCATCATAGGCCAGTTTGAGCAAAGGTTGCTATCCTTGTGGGGTGGTGGATGGCCATTTCTCCAGCTGCTTCTTGGCAAGGAGATGAACAGTTCACTGGGTCTACTCCCCAGGGCACTGGGAACCAGCCAGGCTGCCTGGAATGACCTACACCCCCACCTGGCCTTTGAGCTTGGCGTAAGGGTACCAGGACTTCTTGCAGCCACCACATGGGGCCAGCAGAGAGCTACAAGTCTGGTCCGCCCAGTGTGACTGTGGGTCCCCCTGATGGCCAGCACTTGGCACGCGTGAGCCACAGTGCAGAGCCCATCACACACTCTAGTTTGGGGGCTGAGATGAGCCAGAGTGTTAGGGGGATGTTTGTTTCTGAGATAGGCTTTCTCTAAGTTCCCTAAGTTAACCTTGAACTTGCAACCTTCCTGCCTTAGCCGCCTGAGGAGCTGGAATTACAAGTGCGCACTGTTGAGTATTTTTCTTTGGTGTAGAGCAGGAGCAGCAGCCAGGCTGCTCGAAGTGCTGGCTAAGGCCCTGGTATAGTTTACGTCCTTCTGGTGGCCAGTACCTCAGGGTATTGAGCCCCGCAGCTGGTCTGTTGCTCCCTCAATCTAGGCGGGCCACTCCCAAACCCTCCATTTTCTGTCATTTTCCCTGGAAGAAGGGCTGGCTCCTCACTTGTGAAGTGGGGTGGAAGAGCATGGCTTGGGGACAGGGAGTAAGGGTGGGCAACCGAGGTCGGCTGGGTGGGATGCCAAGGCTTGGGTGATTGGTCTACAGCCGGGTGGTCTTTGTCCCCACCGGGAGGCCTGTGGCCCCCGTGTCTCCTCGGTCCGGGCCCTGGGCAGGGAGCAAGCAGCCGGTGCTGGCGCTAACCTGCCATCCGGCGCTGTCTATCTGTTATGTAGCCCTGTCTGTCTGCTATAAAGCCGGACCAGGGGCGGACACCGGCGAGGAAGGTAAGAGCCGACCTCTACAAGGAGGGCGTCCTGGTGTCTGTGTCCTGGGGCTGGGGGCGGGCGGCGTGCTGAAGGACATAGCCTGACGGGCCGCTTGCATGCCCGTCCCTGCATGCCCTGCCGGTCCGACCGAGGAGTGGGCTTCCCCATGTTAGCCCCCAGTTGGCCATGAGTCTGGCCTGTCCTGGGCCTGTCCTGCTGGTGCCTACTTGGCTCTCCTGCCTTGGTAATTCTTCCCATTTCCTTCCTTTCTCTGGCTTGCTTCTTCCAAGGTAGGCCCTGGATGCCACGTCTTCCTCCCCATCCTTTCCTGATGCCTGGGGCCTGGCTCTGTAGGGGCCTTTGAACAGGGATGTGCCAGACAAGGAGACAGCCCTCCTGGGCCTGAGCTTGTATAGCTGGCCTGGGGCAGGTGTCAGCTGATAATCTGCAGGTCCAATTGATGGATGTTTTGTTCTTCAGGGGAGGTGGAGGAGGAGGTGGAGAACCCAGAGATGGTGGACCTACCCGAGAAGCTGAAGCACCAGCTGAGGCACCGGGAGCTCTTCCTGTCCCGGCAGCTGGAGTCACTGCCTGCCACTCACATCAGGTAACTCCCGTGACTCCTCCCCCAGGCCTCCTTGCTTGTTTCCCCTCCACTTGTGTGTCCTTCTCTTCCAGGGGCAAGTGCAGTGTCACCCTGCTGAATGAGACCGAGTCACTCAAGTCCTACCTGGAACGCGAGGTGAGGCCTAGTCCATGTCAAGCGTGTTCTCCTTAGCAGACCTAGGTGTCTTCTAACTAGGCCCTTGCAAGGGCTTGGTGGGTGTCACACAAAATGGACAGATCCCTGTGTAGGCCATGCCTGATCCTGGCCCAAGGTAACCTGCATGCTGGCCAGCCTGTCCTTGGCCACTATTGGTGCTTAGGCTAGGTTTTTGGTTTTTTTTGGGGGGGGGGGGGCGGGATGGGGGGATATTGGGGATCGAATCCAGGACCTTGCACTTGCCAGGTAGACACTTACGCCATTGAGCTATCTCCCCAACCCCTGTTTTTGGTGTTTTTGAGACAGGGTCTCACTGTGTAGTTTAGGCTAGCTTTGAGCTCAGGCTGGCGTGAAACCACAATTCTTCTGCCTCAGCCTCTTGAATGCGGGGATTATAGACATGTACCACCATGCCTGGCCTGGGGCAGGTGATTCTTAGGTAGGAACTCTGCATTGTGGGGTAGTAACTCCCAGATGCCTCACCCACGTTGTGACAACCTGATTCCCAGGAAGCTTTGTGAGCCTGGTGAGATCTGGTTTCCTGGGGCTGGGCAGCAGGCCAGGGCTCTGTCACTTCTGTTGGAGATGCATGTGGTCTGAAGGATGCTTGGGTGTAAGGGAAGTATGTCTCCTGGGCTGTGTCATTATGGCTTGCATGAAGTTCATCCCCATGTGGCTCTGCACCCACCTCAGGTCCTGGTCCTTCCCATGTGGAGTCCCTGAGAAGACTGGAGTTTGCCAGTGGGAATGCCACTGAGAGTTTGGGTCCAGGTGCTCCTGTCCCAAAGAGTCTAGAAGCTCTGAGGGCATGAAGAAGCCATTGCAGTCACTAGGCCTTCAGATCAGGAGCCAGAGCAGCTGGGAGGGCCAGTGGGCAGGGGTCCTGGAGTTGGCATCCCCAAGGGCTGCCTAGCTGTCCAGGAATCCAGAGTCTTGGGAACCTCCTCACTGCGCATCAACGGGTACTTGAGAAAAGCCCTGGTAGAGCCATATGGAATAACACTGAGAAAAGGTAGTGAGGAGGCGTGTAAGCAGAGGGTGGTGTCAGTTATATGGTGCTAAGCATGGTGGCCATGTGGGTGCTGGTGCCTTGTCCTTGAGGACTAAGGGTTCTAAGCCATGAGCAAACCCAGGCTGCCCTGCTGGTTCTGACCACTGGGCAGCTGGACCTTTCATGTGCCTGGGAGAGCCCTGCTTGGTAAGACCTCAGGGCTTGGCTTAAGAACACCAAAAGACCTGGCAGGTGCCCATGCCCGTGCTTGTGATGGGCATCCTTACGTATTCCCCGTGAACAGGCTCGTCCAGCAGTCACAGAATTGAGGTGAGAAGCCAGCAGAGAAGGTGCTTAGAAGCAGCCCCATGATCACATGGGTCGGGAGGAGTTAGGGCAGGGCCTCCTGCCTCTGGCCAGCCATGTCCCCATGTCCCTACACCCAGCTCTTATGTCTGGATGTATGTGGCATGCCATGGGAACATCCAGATATAGCCAGCTGAGCATGGCACCTCTCACTGGGCTCCTGTTGGGTCCTTGTTGGCTCTGAACAGAGGGGTACCCTTGGTGGCATCTTCCTGCGCCTTCTCTTGACACTGTACTGCTCCTGCTGCTGTGGTGACCTTATCCACCCAGGTGCTAGGGCTGAGGGCATTTCTGACCCCTGTCTTGTGTGTGGTGTTTTTCAGGATTTCTTCTTCTATTCTCTAGTCTACGACCCCCAACAGAAGACCCTCCTGGCTGATAAAGGGGAGATTCGAGTGGGAAACCGGTACCAGGCTGATATCACTGACCTGTTGAAGGAAGGTAGGGTGTGGCTGGTCTGTTGGGTGATGCTGTTGTGGGGAGGAGGCTGAGATGCCCACCAGGAGGGAAGCTTTGCAAGAGCTGGGGCCAGGGTGCTCGAGTCCCGTCAGGGCAGCTCGCCCCAGAATTCCAGTGCCATACATGTCAGTCCTGCCATTGCTAATTAGTGGGTTGATTTGCTTTGTTTCCTTTTGATAGCTGTTATGACCCTTAAACCCCATTTTTCCCTCGAAGACCCTCGGGGTGTGCATCTGAATCAGGATGTAGCTTTCAGGTGTCCTGCAGTATCTGAAGGCTGTGCAGGTGACAGCACCTCTGGGCATCTTGGGCCTAGGTGGGGTGCCCCTCTGTTTTGCCCCTGATCTAGGGGGCACGGGAGCTCAGAAACTCTCCCACACACTAGCCAGTTCTGGGTGCACCAGTAAGTGGAGTCTGACTCTCGGGCCATTAGAGTTGCTGCCAAGCAGGAGAGCCTCAGCCAGTGTGTGCTGTCCTCCCAAGTAATGATGGGATATTTAGTTCCAGCCTGGCTGTCCTCATGCTCCAGCCACCTTCAGATCTTACATTCCACACATGTTCCTCTTCCTAAAGTCCAGGGCCATTCTGCACTGTGGACACACCTGTTTGGCTCTGTCTCCCAGGTGGCTGCAGTGACCACCCCTACAGGTCTTGGTCCTAGCCTCAGTTCTGCATCCTCTTGGTGTGAGATGCTGGTCTCTGCCCACAGTCAGCCTGGCTTTAGGCCTCCCTGTACCTTCTGGGCTCTGGTTGCTGGGTGCCCACTTCTTCCTCCACCTCTGCAGCCTTCTGAGGGTGAGCCAGCTCACCCTGCCAGCCACCCATGGGTGTCTGTTCTGCATGTGGATAGTGAAGGTCATGGCAGCATGGGGACATGAGGGTCAGAGGGTCAGTGCTAGCCGGGGCAAGTCTTGGGTCTCTGGGTCCTTTTGGCTGGCAGGGCTGGTCCCCAGAAGGCCCCTGTGAAGCTGCCTGTGTCTTCTTTGTCCTTTGTGGAGACCACTTTTTTCTTCTGTCTCCTTTCTGGATCTCCAAGTAGCAGATGTTGGACTATAGGGTAGACCACGGCATGCCTCTGCCACTCTCTCATTAAGGACATACTTTCTACTACTTCTTAACTTAGTCATCTAGTGTTTTGTGCTATTAGATTTATCTCTAAGGGCGGGTGTGGTGATACGCACCTGTAATCCTAGCACTTGGGAGACTTGAGGCAGAAACATTTCTGTGATCTCAGGGCCAACCTAGGCTACAAAGTGAGTTTAAGGCCAGCCCAAATTGCAGAATGAGGCTCTGTCTCAAAAA
>NW_004524802.1:90222-94163 GCF_000260255.1 Octodon degus | reverse complement strand
CTCCCTCCCTCCCTCCTTTCCTTCCTTCCTTCCTTTCCTTCTTTCTTTCTCTTTTAGTGGCCTTCTGATCCTGTGGATTTAGTACCTAATCTCCCTGGGCAGTTAGATTCTCATGTGTGTGTCTTGGGATCAGTCCACACTGATCATGCTGACGTGGTCCTGGCAGGGCATGTTTCTGATCTCACTGTTTGTGCCTAACCCTTTCCCTGTTGCCTTCTATGGGTTTTTGTCTTTGTTACTTCTGGAGGGGGATCCGAGAGAGGTGCTGAGCCCAAGAGGCAGCTGTGTGAGGCAGGCAAGTATCACCCCATGCCTGTAATCTGGAGCATCCTCATGGGGTATCCCCTTCCTAAGTGGATCTGGCCCAGGGGCCTTGTAGGCTGAAGACTAGAGGTGGGAAGATCTTGAGGGTCACTGTCTTCACTGGGGATATCTGTCCCCTCTAATCCAGTGTACCAGATGGCCACCCTGGTTCCCTGTGCTCAGTGGAGACTGGGACAGTGGAGGTGGAGAGTAGTGCTCACCATGCCCTGCTGCAGGGTAAAGGTAGGAGCCAGGAGAGGGGCTGGCTGTGAACCCCAGTACCTTCTTCCTTGCCTCACAGCTTTGCCACCTCCTGCTCATGGCAGGCTTCTGCTGTAAGATAGCCTCACTAACTGGTCTGTATTTTATTTTCTTTTTGTAGTATTGGGAAACGAACCTGGGTTCTTCACACTGAGCTACATCTCCAGCCCTGCTGTTAGATTATTTTCTATCTTGCGATAGGGTCTTGCAAAGTTGCCCAGGCAAGGCTGAAAGTTAGGATCCTATCTTCTGCCTCAACCTTCCAGAGTGCTGGGATTCTAGATTTGCACCGCCATTCCTGGTGTGGTGTCCTTTTTTTTTTTTTTTGGCAGAACCGGGGCTTGAACTCAGGCCCTTGCGCTTGCCAGGGAAGCACTTATTCCACTGAGCCATCTCACTGGCCCCTGCTTTCTTTTTTTATTTTTTTTATTTTTATTTTTTAATTTTTGTGGTGTCCTTTTAAGTGATATGAAATTGTGTACTTGCTTTCAATGTATTTTAAATTTTAAAGGGTCCATGAGAAGATAGCTTGGGGCATGGTGTGCTGCCTCTTAGCCTGAGAACCTGGGATGCCAGGAGATGGACCTCAGCTTCCTCAGCGTGTCCTGGCCTTAGCAGGGTGGTCTCAGATCAGTCTATACCAGGAAAGAGACCTACCCACAGCCCTGGAAAGTCTTGCTGGGTCCATCCTGCACAGCCTGGAAACAGCCCCAGGGCCATGAGTTCAAGGGCAACAACTACAGACTTGAGTATTTAATCCTCCTGCCTCTGGCACACACATCTGAGCTCTGGGCTTCCTTTCCAGGACCTGTTTGTTGACCACTGACTGGACATAGGGTTGAGGCTGTCCAGCCCTTCAGGGAAGGCCCAGGAGATTCTGGTCCCCGGCAAGGATCAGATGTTATCTTGGAGACATCCAGCTCAGCTGCAGCCTAAGAAATTGCCCAGTGCCCCAAGCAGGGCACCTTACAGGGTACTGTGCTCAGGCCATCCTTGATCACAAGGCGCATTGCTGCCAAGAGCCAAGGGGCAGCTGATTGGATCTTCTGTGGAACGTGAAGCGTGATACCCTGTTAAATTATGGATGCAGCACTCAGGAGAGTTGGACAAAGGCCAATTGTGGGAGTTTTCTTGGGGCCTCCCCAGAGTTGGGCCTGGCTGGCTCAGGACACAAGCACTCCTAGGCCTCTCCCTTGCAGAGTTAGTGTGGCCATTCTTGGGGTGCAGGGCTCACCTTTCCCATCAGTGTCCTGCAACTGTCTCCAGTGGCTTTGGCAGAAAATGTGCACTGAAGGTTCTGTTTGGAAGTGCACAATCTGGTATTTCTTACAACTGCATGGCTATCTGTGGTTTCTCAAAATAAAAAGTTTGATTAAAACTTAAGAATGAGTGTTTCTCTGCCCCTTTTGATGGCAGCTGCCAGAGCCCACCGGCCCTCTGCTGCTGCATCTGTGAGCAGGAGGAGCCGAGCCCCAGTGTGAGGGGTACACGTGCACCTGTGTATAGACTCAGCCCCTGTGATCAAACAGCTGTACTCGCATCTCTACCTCCTGGGAGCCGGGGACCACATGGAACCTGGGCAGACAGACTGGCTCAGAGTGGCCTTCTGGGGTCCTCCTGGCAGCCTTCTCCAGCCTTACCATACCACACTTATTCTATGTAGGGGAGGAGGACGGCCGGGACCAGTCCAAACTGGAGACCAAGGTGTGGGAGGCTCACAACCCACTTGTGGACAAGCAGATTGACCAGTTCCTCGTGGTGGCCCGGTGAGTGCTGCCTGGTGAGGGCAGACAGCAGGGGGCTTGGGCTGGAGCCCCGAGAGGGCGCTGGGGTGAGGTTTTGGTTCTCATAATTGAACAGAAAGCTCTGCCCCAGCCCCTGGCCCCCTGATGGCCAGGCCACCACTAGTTTTGATCTTTCTCTGGGGATGGACGCTAGCAAGCATTATGATTGTGGGGACTGGGCTGGGCTGTGTCTTGGCTGTGTGCTCCTCCCAGGGTCAGGCTGCCACTTCCTGGCTTGCTAGGGAGAGGATGGGGAATGATGAAAGGAAGGAATGGGCTTGGGCCTGGGCTAGCAGCTACAGTTTGGGAATTTTGGCAGGACCTGGGCCGAAAGGCCCCTGCCTTTATTGTAGCTAACATGGCCTCCTGGCCCCCAGTCCAAGGCAGCTCCTGAAGTAGATATTCTCTTCCGACCTCATAGGTGGGGCCGGGGAGATAGCTTAGCTGTATAAGCACCTGCCTGGCAAGTGCAAGGTCCTGAGTTTGATCCCTTGTAGGTAGAGAGTTCCCCCAGCTTTCTGCCCCTGGGCCCATGTACTGTGTGGACCTCTATGTCGCTGCACTGACTAGGCTGTCCTCACAGTTTCCCAGGCTTCTGGGAGTGGAGCCCTGCAGGCTTCTGACCCGCCTGTTTGGGTCCTGGTCCATCCATTCTGGTGGTCAGTTTGTCTCCTCTCCAGCTCTGTAGGTACCTTTGCACGGGCCCTAGATTGCAGCAGCTCTGTGCGACAACCCAGTCTACACATGAGTGCTGCAGCAGCCTCCCGAGACATCACTCTGGTAAGTGGGCTCCTGCTACCTCCCCGTCCTTGCCAAGCTCTGCCAGTTTGTGAGGACGGTGTTGGGGACAGTGACACCCCCAGGGCCTGGGGACAAGATGGGCCCAAGTGACCGTGTTGTCTTGCCGTAGTTCCATGCCATGGACACGTTGCACAAGAACATCTATGACATCTCCAAGGCCATTGCAGCCCTTGTGCCACAGGGTGGGCCTGTGCTCTGCAGAGATGAGATGGAAGAGTGGTCGGCATCCGAGGCCAACCTTTTTGAGGAAGCCCTGGAAAAATATGGGAAGGATTTCACAGACATTCAGCAAGATTTTGTAAGTACCTCAGGTAGGGATGGGGTGATCAGCTGGGCCCCATGTCCTTGTGCACTGTAGCGGACACCATGTGGAAAGTTCTGTGTGCCCCTCAGTAGCTGTGGCCTGGCACCCTATCCTACCCTCCTCTTGTCCCTGCCTGCCAGTGACAGCATATGACAAGGACAGGGTCCCCTGTGCACTCACTGGGTGATACCCTATTGGGGACTTAACAGTGCTTCTGCCTAAAACTTGTTTCACATTGTTCTTATTCTTTCCTCATATCCATCCTGCAAGCCTTGCAGTTCTTTAGTGGGGTGCCTGCCTTTCCATGTGGGCAGGATCTGTGTCCTCTAGGACCATACCCCTAAGTGTCTCTCAGGACTGAATACATTTGAATCCATCTGAAAGAACCACTGTGGTGGGCCAGGGAGATGGCTCAGTGGAATAAGCGCTTCCCTGGCAAGCGCAAGGGCCTGAGTTCAATCTGGTTCCGCAAAAAAAAAAAAAAAAAA
>NW_004524802.1:72866-90122 GCF_000260255.1 Octodon degus | reverse complement strand
CCCACCAGGCCATCTCAGAGAAGAGCATATCTCTAGGTCGTTGGGCTAGTCTGAATACCTATTCTGAGGAGGCCAGGTCATCAGAGCCCAGGACTTAGTGGGACCTCTGCTGTCCTGCTCGGAGTGGCAGGAAATAGTCGCAAGCCCAACCCAGGGAAGCAGAGATAAGGATGAATAGTACCAAGGAAGCAAGCAGCATGAGGCATGCGCCTGAGTATGGCCCAGGTACCTGAGGGGCCGTGCTGCCCAGGTGAGGCAGGGAGAGCCTTGGCTATAGTGGTGGCCTGCAGGGAAAGGACTGCTGAAGGAGGACACCACCTGCTCCCTACCCAGCCCACAGTGTCAGTGGTGTCTTCCAGGCAGAAAGATACATAATATGGCCAAAAAATAAACAAAGGAACAAAACTTTCTCAGAAAAAAAAGTAAGAAGGTAAGGGTAGGAATAAATTGCATCTACTAGATTCGTGGTGGATCTGGGCAAACTATGACTGGACAAAATTTGAAGGTAAAAAAACTTTTGAAGGGAATGCTACAGGCTGTGAGGCGGAGGACCCTTGACCACTGGAACCTAGGTATGCCCCCTGCCACTCAGGAATGTGGGGCTGCCTGTAGAGGGGGCACCTTCTCTGGTGTCCTTGCTGTCGGGCTTGGTAGCTGAATACAGAAATTGAGTTGTGCATTACTGAGATGGCTCCCTGGGTAACCGCTGCCACAGCACCCACTGGTACATCTGTTCATAGAGTGTAGTGGCATAGCCGATGATGAAGAAACAGTGTCACAGGCAGGAGTACATGTTCGGAGTGCTGGATGGAAAGTCTGGAGCCCAGGGTTGGATCTGTAGCCCTCTGGTAGAGGGCTTGCTGAGCATGTGGCCACCTGACTCTGCCTGTCCTGCATTTGTTCACCAAATGTACCTTCAAGTCCTCAGCGAAGGCAGTGTTCTAAACAAGAGCTCTGGTAGAGTCAGGGATGCCTTGGTGAGAAGACAACAGACCCCAAACAGCTGGGGTTGTGATCTGGGTTGCACAGGAGACACACGGCTTCTGACCTTGCTGTGTACAAAAGGAAGAAAAGCTGGCATCCAAAGCAGTGAAGCTGAAGAATTCTAGGAAGGATGGAGGCTGTGGAAGGAAGCCATGGAGAAGAGTTGTGAGGAAATCAAACCTGGCCAGGATCCTCAGCAGCTCTGAGACAGACTGATGTAGAGGGACCCTGCTGGCCTCTGTCTAGTTTCTTGCCTGTCTGGTCTCCCTGTCTGCTGTGAAAGGATCTCTCAGGCTAAGAGACAAAATGAACAGAAACTTAGAACCCGGGCTTCGGGAGGCTGAAGCCCAAGATCAGGGCCACATCTGGCAAGGACTCTTGTCCTCCTGTGACTGTAGGCAGAGAGGGCAGCAGTCACATGCCTGAATGCTTCTCATCTGTGATCTTCCACCATGGCAGTGCCCTCAGACTCTGTCACCCCTCAAGGTTCCACCCTGCTGGTTCCTCCTGGTGGTGGTCAGATTCCAGCTTTAGGTGGGGCCTGGTCAAACTGAGACCCTTCCCTGGATCTTCTTGGATCTCTGTCCCACACTCAGCTTGAGGGACCCCTGCTCTTGTGTCCCCATTAGGTAGGGCCCAGCCACAACACCCCAGCACTGCTGCCCCTGCTAGCCTCCTCTGTGGCCTGGTGAGCAGCAGCCCCTCCCTGGCCCTTATGATGCATCTTTCTCGTCCCAGCTCCCATGGAAGTCACTTACTAGCATCATCGAGTACTACTACATGTGGAAGACCACCGACCGATATGTCCAGCAGGTAAGGCCAAAGGCAGAGCCCTCCAAAGCCCTTATAGCTGAGACCCTGGGGTGGTTCTTTGTCTTAGATGCTGTGTAAATTTTAGGGTAGCTATTCACAAAAGTCTTCCAGCAGGAGTCAGAAAAGCAGTGATCCCTTCCCACTGCTAAGCTGTGGTGCAGCCAGCCTGCTGACCTGTCTTACCCTCTGTTTTGTTTTAAGAAACGCTTGAAAGCAGCTGAAGCAGAGAGCAAATTAAAACAAGTTTATATTCCCAACTAGTAAGTACTATCCCTGTGTCCTGGGCTGGCAAGGGTAGGTTGTAGGGGACAGCTTGGGGATCCATTGGTACATTAGCAGGCTTGGAGTCTGGGGAGGCCCTGGAGGGCGCTGTGGTACCTATGTGTTGGTTCTTTAGCCCTACCAGTTAGTTGGGCAAGGTAGATCAGGGTCCCAGTCTGTGTGGCCCTCTGTTCAAGCTGAGCTTGGACTTTGACATGCTTTGGATATGGAGTAAAGGTGCTACCCCATGGCAGCCATTCTTAGAGATGTGCAGGGCAGGGCCTGGGTTGTGCACATAGGGCTCTGCCAGGCTACTGTGACCCATGCCCCACCCCTTTTCAGCAACAAGCCAAACCCAAACCAGATCAGCGTCAACAATGTTAAAGCCAGTGTGGTGAATGGCACCGGGGCACCAGGCCAGAGCCCTGGGGCTGGCCGGGCCTGCGAGAGCTGTTACAGTAAGTGCCTGGCCAGTACCTGCCCCAGGGCAGCAGGGTCATGGGGACACTACTGCTGTCTCTATGGTCCCTAGAGGACTCTGTGGCCTGTCCTGGAGGGCCCACCTATGATGGGGCTGTGGCTGTGTTGGGTATGGTTGGGTGGATGTCTGGGAATGGGGGCTCCTTTGGGTGGATATGGGGGATCCTGCTCCTGCCCTGGGCTGGGGGGGAGGATCATGGCAATGGGTGGGGGGACACTGTGGAATGCTCTCTGCATCGTTGGTTCTGCTTAAGAATCCGTCTATTTCCAACTTTGTTGTCCGTAGCCACACAGTCTTACCAGTGGTATTCTTGGGGTCCCCCTAACATGCAGTGTCGCCTCTGCGCATCTTGTTGGACATATTGGAAGAAATATGGTGGCTTGAAAATGCCAACCCGGTTAGATGGAGAGAGGCCAGGACCAAACCGCAATAACATGGTAAGTGAGACACACCCACCTGCCCTGAGCACTGGCCTCGAGTCCTCGGCCCCCAGTCATGGCGCTGTGTCTGGGCGGTGCGCCCCGTTCCGCAGAGTCCGCATGGCATCCCAGCCCGGAGCAGTGGGAGCCCCAAGTTTGCCATGAAGACACGGCAGGCCTTCTACCTGCACACCACCAAGCTGACACGGATCGCCCGGCGCCTGTGCCGTGAGATCCTACGCCCATGGCATGCTGCCCGCCATCCCTACATGCCCATCAACAGTGCAGCCATCAAGGCTGAGTGTGAGTGTCAGGTGGGGGAGGGAAAGGCACTACAACCCACCGTCCTGAGAGTGGCTGATTTCCAGGGCACCTCATCCCCCTGGGGCCAAGTCAGGGTGTAGGTATAGCCCTGGCTCCTGTAGGCGAGCCCTTTATCCTCTGCTTGGTCCTTTACAGGTACTGCCCGGCTGCCAGAAGCTTCCCAGAGCCCACTGGTGCTGAAGCAGGTGGTGCGGAAGCCCCTGGAATCTGTGCTCCGGTATCTTGGTGAGTGAGGGCCACCCAGCTGTGCAGTCCTAGCCCACAGCTCCTCCGTTTGCAGGGACAGTCTTTAGGGCTGCCCTTTATGGTACGCTGCCCTGTGCCAGGCTCAGGCAGATTCACCAGGGCATATACTCCCCCGAGCCCTACCCTGGCAACCTCTCCTAGGTATGGCAGGGGTGGTCACCTACAGCCCACAAGGGAGTCCCTAAGGCCCTCACAGGGACCCTGAGACCCAAGCCAGAAATGGTGTGCTCTGGGGGCTGGGCTGGATTGTCCAGGGCTGAAGTCTCACTGAGTGGAGGTGACTGTCCAGAAAGAACATTCCAGAACTGTGAGCTAAGTGTACTTCTCATGGATACAAGTGGCTTTGGCACCAGCTCCTGTCCACAATGGTCTTGGGCCCCAGGGCCAGCCTCACCCTGTTCTGCAAGGCAGTCTGCTTGGCATCTGACCAGCAGCCGGCCTCTGCCTCAGCTCTGGTGGTATGGATGTAGAGCTAGCTGATGGACCTGCTGTGCTTATAGTCACGTCTGGACCCTGGTACTGCTCACCCTTCCTGAGTAGGCTGGCTAGGTAGCAGGTCATCCCTGCCAGGTTGCCACCCTGTGAGGTGAGCCTAGAACCCCTCCTCTAGTGGACTTTCTGAACCCCAGCCTCAAGGTCTCTCTGTATGAGTTTGCCCCTGGTGTGGGTAGGCCAGTCTTCAGCATGAGCCTTGTGGGCTGCCATCTCTGGACCTGCTGGATGACATCCCTCCCTTGCTATCTCCTCAGAGACTCACCCCAGACCCCCAAAGCCTGACCCTGTGAAGAGCACATCCAGTGTGCTCAGCAGCCTGACCCCTGCCAAGTCGGCCCCTGTCATCAACAATGGCTCCCCCACCATCCTGGGCAAGCGGAGCTACGAGCAGCACAATGGTGTGGACGGTGAGTCCAGTGGGCGCCCACCCTTGCACAGAGGCTGGGCAGGGCCTGCTGGCCCTCAGCTCACACAGCCTGGTCTTGTCTGGCTCCTATTGACCGTGTTTTCTCTCCTCTCTCTCCCGGCCCTTGGCGCTGCCAGGCAACATGAAGAAGCGCCTCTTGATGCCCAGTAGGGGTAAGGCCTGGGCGGCCACTGGTGGGTGCTGTGGCTGAGCCCCGTCGTGATGCCTGTGTGTGCTGTCTGCTCGCGTGGCGGGCGGCTTGGGGCGTATCCAGGGGCAGTCCACACAGGCCCAGTGAGCTCTACTTGCATTTAGTAGAATGCCCGTGAGTCTGGGATTCTGGCCCTCAGCCTCTCCCAACCCATGCTCTGTTAGTGGACTGTCCTTGCATGCGTGGCCCTGTTGTCCCTGCAACCATCGTGCTGTGATTGCCCGCATGCCTAAGCCTCGCTCATGAAGGTACCTGCGCTGCCTGCAACCCCCTTTCCACACTCTGCCAGTCAGGATGACAAGGATGAGTAGGGTGTCTGCAATGGCTGTGACGCAGCTGGAGGGTGCATGGTTTGGCACCTTCACTCTGAGGACTTGCCTTAGTGCTGCCCTGCTGGAGTGGGGGCTACAGGATCCCTGCCCCCTCTGAGAGGAAGTGTAGGGTTGAGTGGTATTGTGACATGGGGGATTGGGGGGCACTGTTCGAGATCCATGGACGCCCAGGAATGGGGCTTCTGTGTGCCTCCTGTAGTACGAGGGTCAGCAGAGTGGGCCTGCCTAGGCTCATCTTGGCTTCAGGCCAGCACTATGGCTGAGCGAGCCAGCCTAAAGCCCAGGAAGCATTGGCCATCCAGCCATATCTGTCTTTGGATGCTGCTCGGGAAGCCCTATAGATGGACTGTGGTGGCAGGGTGAGCTCAGGCTTCCACCTGGACCCATGCTTCTCTCTCTGCTGGCTGCCCATCACAGTAGAAAGTTGGGGAGGGTCTTACCAAACCCTCAGATCTTACAGACACAAAGCAAGTTCTCAGTAGCTGGTCTTTTTTGTTGTTTAAAAAGCTTTTCATAAACAAGTTAAAGGTCCAGTTGCTCCTATTGAATTTTTCAAAGCCTACATATTTTAATCCCAGTGTATATTCCCTGAGATGTGTCCTGTGGTAAGCAACCCCGGGAAATGGCCCCTGCCTGCCCTTGTGGAGTACTGCATTGGCCTGTGCCTGGGTGGGACAACTCCCAGGTCAGAGAGGCAGCTACATGAGACTGTCAGTTTTCAGAGGCTGAGAGCCTGGCCTGGCTGGGTGGAGATAGCCCCAGCCTGAGTGGCCTGGCTTCTGAGGGCTGCTGCAGGGAGGGCCAGGGCTAGGGGTTTTTGGCACGGGTGGCCCTGTCTAGCCTGGGCAGGGGTGAGCTCAGGGCAGGGGCTGGCCACCTGCACCACGGGGCCTTAATGCACTAACTGGCGCCCCACCCCATTTGCTGCTCTGTCCCACATGCCTGGGCTGCCTATCACGCGTGCTGCTCACTAACACTAGCTTATGTCTTCTTTCTCTGCCGCGTTCCCCTGGCAGGCACTTACCTGGGTAAGTAGCTGGTCACAGGCCTGGTTGGGGTACCTGCAGGCTCCATGAGCGGCCTGTCCCACCTGCCCTGCCCTTGTACATATATATCCCCAAGGAACTGAGCCAGCCGGCCAGAAGGACCAGGCTAGCATAGCAGTCCCTAGAGAGTACCTTATATTGGAGTTGGTGTGCTTTAGAGGAGGGTGGGGAGCATCCCGTTTTTAGGTGGTATAAAAGTGGAAGAAGTGGGGAGAACCCTGTATTGGTGGAGAAGGGTGAGGAGCACTGCATATTGGAGACAATGTGTGTGGGGGGGTACCCTGTGTTGGAGGTAGTAGAGGGGAGGGACTACACCATGTGTTGGAGGTGGTATATGGTGGAAGAAGTGGGAGCACGCTGTGTTGAGGTCAGTGGGAGGGCTGGATAGACTCCTCCCTTGAAGGGGAGACCTCAGTGCTTGGGGAACTGAAGGACCCACACCAAGTGAGGCACCTGTCCTGTCTTGTATGGGGTAGACCCTCCAAAGGCCAGTGCTGGGTCCTGCTCTCAGGTGGCCTAAGAGTCAGTGGTGGCCCTGGGTTGGCCCAGCTGGAGCTCCATATAGGGCTAGGAGCCCAGGTCCAGTGACATCTCTCCCAAGCTCTTCGATAGCACATCCCTGGGGGCTGTCTGTGGGCAGCTCTGCTTTCTGGGGTGTGAGCACCTGGAGAGGGGCCCAAGGTGTGTTGCTGGATATGCAGCTATGCCCTGTGGCACCTGCTTACTGTGAATGCCAGGCTTCATCTGTCCTGGCTCCACTGGGGGCCCGTGGACAGCCCATTTTGGCCCATGGAGCTTCCTGCTTACAGCCTGAGCTGCTGTGCCTTCCACTGGCCAGCACAGGGCTAGCCTCAAAGCCTGGCATCATCTCTACAGCTGCCTGGCTAGAGAGCTGAATACTCTCATCCCCCATGTTCCCGTTGTCAGGCTGTGTCCTCTGTCCATGGAGAACCATCTGTGTTGTCAGGAAGTGATGCCCCTGTCTCAGCCTCAACTCTGCCCTTTTCTCACCAGGTCTGACAAACCATGGACAGACCAGGCACATGGTAAGAGGAACAGGGGGCAGCATGGTACTGAGTACGCACTGCAGCTTGCTCCATGCTCGGTAACATCTGGGAGGCTGGGTGGGACCCAAGAGGCTATGCTAGGCCCATCTGTTTGGGGCCCAGACAGTCCTCAAAGAGCTCCTGCTTGTCCTGGGTGTGGTCTGCTGGCTGCATATTGGCAAAATAGGTTGGCTGGCCCTGGCTCCCTGGGGCGCTGCTCCTAGGGTGTGGGTCACTGCATGGAGGCCCAGGGGCTACCTCATACCCTTCCTTTGCTTCAGGGACCAAGCCGTAACCTCTTACTCAACGGAAAGTCGTACCCCACCAAAGTGCGCCTGATCCGGGGGGGCTCACTGCCCCCTGTCAAGCGGCGACGGATGAACTGGATAGATGCCCCAGATGATGTGTTTTATATGGCCACTGAGGAGACCAGGTGGGGGGCTGGTTTAGGGCAAAAGGGGGTGGGCAGGGACCATGGTCGCCTTCCAGCCCTCACCCCTTCCTCCTGCTCACAGGAAGATCCGCAAGCTTCTCTCGTCCTCAGAGACCAAGCGTGCTGCCCGCCGGCCCTACAAGCCCATCGCCCTGCGCCAGAGCCAGGCCCTGCCACTGCGGCCACCCCCACCTGCTCCAGTCAACGATGAGCCCATTGTCATTGAGGACTAGGTGGCCACCTGCCCCTGGCCTGCCCAGCGCTCCGCCAGCCCCATGTCTGTTTCTGTGAGGCCTGCACGGCTGGGTGGCCTTTTCCCCTGCCAGCGCTGCCCACCCACCCTGGACCCTACACCCTGCGTTTCAGTAGTGCCCCACCTCCGCCCTCCCTCACAGACCGCTCCTTCGGCGGACATTGGGGAAGAAGTGCGCTTTAACTTATTCCAAGAATGCCAAGGAGTCGGGTTTTTTTTTTTTTAGCTTTGTGTTTACTTTTTGGCTGGAGCAGAAAGGAGGAGTGGCCCCAGCAAAGTGTGCTGTGGGGCTCTTGCCTGGGGCCAAGCCCAAGGTTTTTGTTGTGTTCTGTTGAAGGTGCCATTTTAAATTTTATTTTTATTACTTTTTTGTAGATGAACTTGAGCTCTGTAACTTACACCTGGAATGTTAGGATTGGTGCAGCTGGTGATGGCCAGGCTGCCTGGCAGGGTTGGCCCCTTGTCTTTTCAAGTAATTTTCATATTAAACAAAAACAGAAAAAAAATCTCATAAAAAGGAAAAACCCAGCCCTACTCTGTCTTTCGTTCCTCTGGCCATAGGTTCTCCCTGTCCCCAGCACCTTAGACAGTTTCAGGGCCTGCCTTGTCAGGTTGGGACACCTTCTCACATGGTGGTCCCAGAGCCAGGCCCTCTGGGGCATGAGGGCACACTGGGCCACTGGCTCTGCCCTGGAGGAGCCCGGCCCTGGGCAGATGAGCTGAGCCAAGACTGCAACAAGGGAAGCCTGGCTTGCACAGGGAGAGGAGGGAGAAGGCTGAGGCATGAAGATCCCCATAAATTCAAGGCCAGCCCAGACTGCAAAGCAAAACCTGGTCAAAACAAAAAGGCTGACCCTGCCACCAGGATCATGTCACAGGGTTGGGGCCTACCCTGGAAGAGCCCTGCCCCAACGACTACACCTGGAGCTTTCTCAGGCTTGCTGAGATGTCACAGCTAGGCCCTGCTTGGAAACCCTCCTTTTGCTTGTCCCGTGCCCACCCTCATAGAGACAGGTACTAGCTAGACCAGCTTAAGGCTTTGCCCTGGCTGGCCCTGTTCTGGGGGACAGTGGGCTCTTCTCCCTTGCCACAGCTCCAGGCACTTGGGATGTGTGGAAACCTCCAATTAAAATAGAAACCACTTCTGTTCCTGGCCTGGAACAAAGATAAGGGGGTAACCGCCTCCCTCTTCCAGCCTGTGATGGGGCCCAACAGAGTGACAGCCTCAGGTGTTGGGGACAGGCTGCATTGCGCACTACCCATCCTCCCAGGAGCTTTGAGTCAACAGTCTGCCCCCATGGTCTTGGAGAAAGCCTCTCAGGCCTCTTCCAGCTTGGGGTTTGAGGGAAGGGAAGTGGCTCTAGGCTGGTGAGCCTGGCATCCTTCTCCTCAGCCATGAGAGGAGTTTCTCCCAAAGCTGGCCTTTTCTGGACATACTGTGTGTGGACAAGGACAAGTTCAGCTTTGCTGAGGAGCCAGGGGTACCAGGCTTTGTCCATTCCACTGTGCTGGCTGCTGTACCCACTGTGGGGCCAAGTTCCTTCTGCCTGTATCTGTCTCCCGGTGGCTTGGGGGTCTAAGGTTAGGAATGGGGGCTGGGCACAGACTGGGATGGCAGGGTCCCAGGAATGGGTTTTCCACTCTGCTTCTCACTGTTCCTGCAGCCCAGGGCAGGCCCTCCCAGGGGGGCAGGTAGACATGCTCCAAGGGATTAGGGGGGATGTCAGGGGACCTGCCAGTTCCACCTGTCCTGCCAAATCTACCTCAGTACCACCTAGTCTGGGCTTCTCCATCCACCACTGGCACAAAGCTGGGTTCCCTGCAGCAGAACAGGACTGGGCAGCAGGGCACCATGTCTGGGGGGGGGGGGGATGGAGACTGCCCTGTGCCTGGCCACCTAGGTTCCTGCCTGCTTCCCCTGCACCTAGCCCTTTGCCATACCAGGAGTCCATCTGGTCCTGTTACTGCCCAGCCTGTTACCATGGCCTTGAGATAGAGGCCCAGGCTACTGTACTGGGTCCACTGACCCATGGCCCTTTCTACAAACCCAGAATAGCTCCTTAGCACCAGGGAGCCTGTAGCCTTGACCCAAGGACTGATAGGGTGCGGGGGGAGCAGCACTCCCGACCCAACCCGCTCCTCTGCTGCTACCCTTTGAGCAGGAACTCTCCGAGCCCCCTCCTAGAAGACTCCTGTGCCCAGCCAGCCCATGCCATCCTACAAATGTCATTTGTGGAGTGCTCAGGAGAGTGATGCTTAGGGTTCCAGCATTCCTGGACCAGGCGGACCTAGAGGACACAGTAATCGTTACTGAGTGGGGCCCAGGGCTATGAAACTAGCCCGAGCAAGGAGCAGGCTGTGGGTGAAAGGCCCTGCCCATCATCTCCAGCCTTGGCTGGCCTGAATCCAGAGGTGCCTAGGGGGAGCTGGTTAGGCTGGTCAGTCAGGCTTGGGGAAGCATATTTTTCAGGCTGCTGTCACCATGGAAATGGCAGTGCCTGCAGGCCACTTAAGGAAGGACAGGGAGACCAGGAAGGCAGAGTCACCTGGTTCCTTAAGGCTCACGACATACTATACCAGGGACCTGCAGCAGAAACAAAGGCCACTTGGTCTGTGTCCTTGGCTGAGCAGGTGCACCAGGCAGGGGGAAACTAAGTCGACCTCAGCGTTTGCCAGGGCCTGGCAGACACTATGCAGTGGGGCAGGGGCAGGGGACAAAGCTGTTGGTTGCCCAGACTCGGCCTGGTCATCAGGGCTTTCAGTGGGTGGGGGATGTTTGTTCCACTGGCGCATGGCCCAGCTTGAACTGGGGAGTGCAGAGAAGGTTCTGTGAGTCCAGGGTGGGTCCCAAGTACCCATCCCTTGCACGCTGGACCTGCCGGGCACCAGGATGGAGGAGGAGAGATGGGAGAGGTCAGTCAGGAAAGGCCCTCGGGAGAATTGGGAGCCCGAGGAGTTCCTGAAGGTTGGCAGGGTAGGAGCCGTGATCTGACTGGCTAGTTTCCAGCTCTGCTGCCTACTGCATGCCTGAGGCCGGAATGGGTGCAGCTGGGATTCTGGAACCCGGCATCTCGGCAGGTGTCAGCTCACACCCATGGCACTGGTGGGACTGCGTGGGAAGGAGCTTCGGCTAGAGAGCACCCCTTCCCGCCTCCCGTCCCCTCCTACGCTGTCCGCTCTGATTTTGGAACTCGGCGCCTCCCAAGAGCCCGAAGTCTGTCTTCAGCACCACAGACAGGACCGTGGCGCCCAGCCCGCCCACACCTAGACGCTCCGCTCCAGCGGCCGTTGCTATGGAAACTGGGCAACAAAGGGAGGCGGCGCCGCTGCAAGGCGGGCTGGAGTGAGGATAGGGGTATGGGGGGGGTGCGCACAGCCACCGCCCAAACGCCAGGGTGTGTTCCTCGAACCCGGGGGCAGCTCGCGAGGGGGCGCCCTAGGCGAAGCCTCGACGTTGCCATGGAAACTCGAGGGTGAACTCTTGGCCGCGGCCTCTTAGCCTATGTCGGTGGTGCCCAGCTGAGTCTCCCGTGTCCTAGCCAGTTGCGCCCCGCCCGCGGTGCCCCCGGCACCCAGGCCAGCCGTTGGGGGGGTAGGGAGGAACAGGGTCCCGAGGCCACGCCCAGGACACGGAGCCAATGGCAGGCCCGCAGGGGCGGGGGCGAGGGGGCCGGGCGGGCGGGCGGCGGCGGGGGGGGGGGGGGGGTCCGGGCGGGCGGCGGCGGGGCGGGGCGGGGCGGGGCCGGGCCAGGCCGGGCGGTGGCGCTGAGAGGAGAGCGGGCGTAGGGCGCGGGCTGACCAGACGCACGGACCATGGCCTCCAAATGTCCCAAGTGCGACAAGACCGTGTACTTTGGTGAGTGCCAGTCCTTCCATCCCGCCCTGCCCACGCGTGCTGGCTCGCCGCACTGCCCACACGGGCGTGGCAGGGGTGGGGCTGCCCACGCGGGGACGGCCGAGGCGAGTTGCTCAGGTTCTTCCAAGACCATCGCTGTACTGTACGGGTGGGCCCGGCAGAGTCGTGGGGGCGGGCGGGCCGTGATCTGGGATCGGCCCGGGCTCTACCGTCTCGGGACCCGCTTACCGCCAGCGCAGGATTCGAGCCGTGACCCAAGCCCCTTCACCGTCTCCCCGGGACGCGGGGCCAGGGCCAGTGGCGTCTTGATTCTATCCAGGCGGGGGCGACCTTAGCCTACGCCTCCCGCGTGTCCCAACGCGCTCACTCTCTGGGCGAGTTGCCCGGCGGCAGGTTCCCAGTGGAGGTGGATGGGGTGGAGCGGGGATGAACCTGAGTTGTGGGTCCCGCGAGTTTGAGAAAGCAGCAGGTAGCCAGGATCCCGGGCTCCTGGAGTTCTGGATGGCCGAGTGCAGGTAGGCGGAAAGGGCTGATCCTCCCTCCCACGTCCAGGAGTTTCCCGTCCCCCGCGCTCCCACAGCCCCCTGGCCTGTTTGGTGTAGTCCTTGGTCTGCACCTCGTTTTCTGCTTCTTCTTGGCTGACCCTCTCCACTTCGCTACGGAGGGACAGAGGGGGCCAGCCAGACTAGGGGGGTGGCAAAAGGGCTGGACAGCCAGGGTCCCTTCCCTGGTCATCTTAAGAACAATGGTCGTTGGCCTCTGAGTTTCCCTGCCAGTTGGAGGAGGGGAAGCCACACAGTGGTTTGCTGTTCCCAGGAGGAAGATCCGGATTTGCTGGGAGAGCTTCTGGCCTGGACGGTCCAGGGGCTTCCTGCTGCCTCTTCAGGAGCTAGCCCAGACTTCCTCCTTGTTCCAGAGAGGGCTCAGGGTGGGGATAGTCTCCAGGCCCTCCATGTCTCTGCCCTGGGCCTTGCCAGCTTGGAGCTCTTGGGGCCTGGTCCAACAGGCAACCCGGAAAAGCGCTGTGCTTGGGCTCTCATTGGGAACACAGGCCCTCAGACACAGCTGGCTTCTGTCCTCCTGAGGCAGTGGCAAGGTACTGGCAGGAGTTCCAGGATCTTGTGCCCCAGTAGCCCACCCTGGAGTGGGAACATTCTAGGGGACCTCAGGGTGCCATGCTTCTGTGTCCTGTAGAGCACAGGCAGCTGGGGAGGGAGCTAACTCCTCAAAGCCATTAGCCTGATCGATCTTCTGTTCCCAAAAGATCCTCTGTTCCCAACTCCAGCCTGTAACGTAGTCATTGACCCAGCCAGCGGTCTGCAGGTCAGCTGTCTGCCCCAACATGGCCCATGTCCCAGAGCTGGCTGGGGCAGCATAGTTCTGGCAGCCTTGAACTGCAGCTGCCACAGCCACCGATGGCCATCCCGACAACCTCCTTATCACAGTGCTACCAGAGGACACCAGGGCAGTATGGGAGCCAAGTCTGACTTCCTCCCAGCTGGCCCTGCCTACCCTAGTCCAGACAGAGCCTTGCAGAAAACTGAGCAGATATTGCCCTGTATTGTGGGGACATGCGTGTGGGGGTGTTCCAGGAGGAGGCCCAATGGGCCATGCCTAGCAGCTTTCCTCAGGGCCTTGGAGAACAAGACTCAGACCCACTGGGGCCACTTGGAAGATCCAGGTTTGCTGTCCTTAGATCAGTACCTCTGTGCCTCTGAGGTAGACTGTGTCCTGATGGGGGTGTCCAGGAGAGGCCTGGCCAGTGAGAGGACACTTTGCAACTTAGAGAAGAGCCCTATGCTACTGCTGCCCAATGGGGTGGTTTTATCCTAGCTGGTGACGCCTCCAATCTGGCCCCTTCCCTGTGGAATTCCAGCCCTTCTTCCTGCCCTACTCTCCACCCTTTTCCTGCCTCAGCCCCATGAGGACGCCTGGTTTCCGTCCATTGGGAGGTGACTGAGCATCCCCCCACAGGCTGGGGATGGCAGGCACCTGGTCCTCAGCAGCTGGCCTCAGACCTTTGGCGCCCAGGCGGCAACTGGAGGCGGCTGGGTGGGGGAGATATCTGGACTTAGGAAGAGGAACCAAATATAGACAGATGGGGTCCTGCTTGGGGTCCCATGGGAGGAGGATTAGCTTTCCCAAAGCCCAGGCTGGAGGCCCAGGGCCTCCCCTCAGCTCATTTAGGGCCTCTTTGGGGAGGGGCTGTCGGGGATGGATGTGAGGGAAGACAGGTATAGGGAAAGCAGATGTGAGGGCACAAGTGTCAGGAGGCAGATATTCCAGGGACAGCAAGCAGATGTTGAGGAGGTGCAGGTGAACCCAGGAGTCACGCCTGACATGGAGGGGTGACAGATGCCTGTAACTGGGGTATATAGGGAGGACAGTCCGGGCCAGTGGGTACAGAGCAACCTGACCCCCACCCCTCTACAGCGGAGAAGGTGAGCTCCTTGGGCAAGGATTGGCACAAGTTCTGCCTCAAGTGTGAGCGCTGCTCTAAGACGCTGACACCGGGGGGCCATGCAGAGGTGAGCAGGGAAGGGGGGGTAGGAGGAAGTGGGAGGGTCTGGATCTGCGGCCTGACCATGACTGCCTTCCTCCCAGCACGATGGGAAGCCTTTCTGCCACAAGCCCTGCTATGCCACGCTGTTTGGACCCAAAGGTGATTGTCATAGGCTGTGACCTCTGCTGACACCAGCAGTCCTGGTGGAGGGTGGTACTTTGGTCCCATGGTTCCCAGAAAAGCCTGGGTGGGGTGAGGTTTGTGTTCCCCAGCCACTGACTCCCAACACCTGCAGGTGTGAACATTGGTGGTGCAGGCTCCTACATCTATGAGAAGCCCGTTTCTGAGGGTGCACCAGTCACCGGCCCCATCGAGGCCCCTGCAGCCCGTGCTGAGGAACGAAAGGCCAGTGGCCCCCCAAGGGGGCCCAGCAGAGGTGGGGGGTCCTTGAGTGCCAGGGTGGAAGTTGGTGGGGCTTCATTGTGCCAGGGTTCTTTGATTGCACTGACACCACCTGCCTGCAGCCTCCAGTGTGACCACATTCACTGGGGAGCCCAACCTGTGTCCTCGCTGCAACAAGAGGGTCTACTTTGGTGAGTGAGCTTTGCCCTGCCCTGCCCCTGTGAGTCTGTGGACGGCCTTGTCACCTGCCCCTCCCTTGCAGCTGAGAAGGTGACATCTCTGGGCAAGGACTGGCACCGGCCATGCCTGCGTTGTGAGCGCTGTGCTAAGACTTTGACACCAGGGGGTCATGCAGAGGTGAGCATGGATGGGTTGAGTCCCCAGGAGAGTTGGGGACCAGGAGACCCCCAAGGTGAGCAATCCTGAATTGACCTTGGAGCTGCAGGGCTCTTGGGAGGCCACAGGTCATGGCATGTCTGTTTCTGGGGAGTGGGGAGAAGGGCTGGTGCCCAGTGCTCTTGTCCTCATCCTGCCTGCAGCACGATGGCCAGCCCTACTGCCACAAGCCCTGTTATGGAATCCTCTTTGGACCCAAGGGTGAGTGTGGCCAGGGGTGCAGGGTGCATGTACTCCTTCCTCCTGTCCAGGCCCCAGTTGGTCCCTGGTGGACCACTCAGCTTCCTGTCTCCATAGGAGTGAATACTGGGGCTGTGGGCAGCTACATCTATGACAGAGACCCCGAAGGCACCGTTCAGCCCTAGGTCTCCGCCTTCTGTGGGCTGGGACCCATCTGCCTCCAGCTGGCCCTGCCTGGACCCCTTGCCTGACTCTGTGGGGGACAGTAACCTGCTGCCTAGCCCTGCCTTAGTACAGCTCACCTGCCAGGAGGAGGCAGGGACCATCCACAGAGCTGCCCAAGCCCAGCCCATACCCTGGTGTGTCCCCCATCCCAGGGCCTTGTGTATCCCCACACCCCCTTGTGTGTCTGCCTGTTTTGTGTATTCCCCTGCCCCAGTATTCTCTGTGTCTTGTGTGTCCCATGACCTCGATGGCTTTATGAGGTGGCTTTCCTGTCCTCCTCCCGCGCCTATACTTGCCCACCAGTATTATTTATGCTGCAGCTTGCCGGTGATGGCCACGTGCTCACAGCATCTCTCTGGCTGGGGTCACCCCTCTCTTTGGCCCCCATGCCGTCCCCCTGTCACATAGCTCACACTTCATCCTAAGACTTGCAGTTAATAAAGGTTTGGGGATCACAGGACTCAGCTGTGTGTCTGTGGTTGTAGGTTGCGTGTGACTGTAGAGTGTCTCTTCCTCTTGTCAGTAGACATCTGGGAGGGTTGGACTGGGTGGAGGAAGGGGTATCCCAGGGAGGGCCCAGGCTGAGGGCAGGTGGAGTAGGGTCATTTCTGAGGCCCCAAGGAGGTGATTACTGCAGCTGGATCCAAACTTTGAAAAGAGCAGGGAGCATAGATTCAGGAGCATGAGGTAGGGCAGGTGATCAGTGAGCGGGGCACCTTGTCCAGAGAATGTCAGAGCTTTTAAACTGATGGATTGGGGAGCAGGTGAGGGGTAGGTGGGCAGCTGAGGGGCAGGGTCCCAGAAGGTTGGAGGGGTATATGCAGGACAGGCCTAGCCTCTCCCAGGATGACATCTTCTTTACTTGACTGGACTCTAGTGGGTGGAGATGGCTTACCCAGGTGAATGATTGGGGTTTGCAGCCTGTCTCTGCCCAAGTAGCAAGGTCTAGAATGATAAAGGAAATTGTCTTGGCTCCACACGTCACCCAGATTCCGTCCTGGATACCTGGGGGCCTACAGCCTCCTCACTGGGTGCTTCCTCCACCCACCACTCTGAGGATGCCCACGAGAGGGCGCACCTGTCCTTCACTGAGCAGCTGCTGTGGAGCCTGACCTGCCCTGGGCTCGGACTCCTGCTCTAGTGGGCACCACACACCGTTGCCACCTGGGGCAAGGGGCTTCCACATCTGGCCACCCCACAGCAGTGTCCTTCAGGCCTGTGCAGCCATCCTCCAGACCACAGGCTGGCATGGCTGAGGCTGGAAGCCAGGCCCATCATCCTTCGAGCAGCACATGTGTCCCTGTCCCTGCATGTGGGGCATGGGCTGGCTCTGTCTGGCAATGCCCCTGCTGCCCCCCAGGCAGCCTGGATTGTAGCCAGCACATTTCCTCTGCGAAGGAGAGGTAGAAGATGGTATCTGCATTAACTCCTGCTAAGAGATGCAGCTGGGACCCCTCCCTGCAAGGAGTCAACTTCTGCTCAGAACTCACCACGCAGGAGCCCACCCCACACTCCTGGTGCAGGGGAATGTTCTGATCTCTGCTGGATGGGAGAAAACCATAGAGGAGATGCTCTCTGAATCCAGGGCACAAAACCTCATTGGGCTGGGTGGAGCTGAGAGACTGTGGTCTTGCCTGCAGATCAGCAGATCTGTCCCTTAGCCCTGTGGCCAGCATTGCTCCCCCACCCAGGCGGGAGCAGACAGGACCAGGCCATTTCCTGCTGGGGAAGATGACGCTGCTGTGTTTGTTTCCCAGGGGTTGCCATGGAAACCAGGGCGTTGCTGCTACTGTTTGGGCTTTGTTGCTGGGTGGTGGCCCGTTCAGTGGCATCAGCTCCTGATTCCCCCAGGATGGAAAGGAGGGGGACTGGATGCTTTTGCCCTGGGATCCAGCTCTCCCCACCTCTCCAGGAGGTTGCCCACAAGCCTTACTCTTGGACCCT
>NW_004524802.1:45780-72746 GCF_000260255.1 Octodon degus | reverse complement strand
TAAGGACCCTTAAGGAGTCTTGCCCCAGCTCTCTGCACAACATTGTCCTAGGGTTCTGGGCTCATTGGGGCCTCTTCAAGATGTTCTCAGACACACCCCAACTCAGACACCTCTCTGCCTGGTGCTGTTCCTGTGCTGGTGGAGTTCTAGCTGGAGTTCCCATACAGACACCTCAGGGTATCTGAGTGGGTGGGATCAGTCCGTGCTCCTCTATGTCCCCACTCTATAAGTACCAGAGCCTCTGACCCTAAACTCATGCTCTAGGCCCCACCCAACTTCCTTTGGGCAGTGACCCTACAGCAGGCCTGGTATTTTTCCCAGCCTTGGCTCCTCCTTACTCAGGCTCTTTCCAAAATCTTTGCAGGACTTGGGATGGTCACAAAATGCCCTGCTGCCCTTACGTCCAGTTTACTGGCAGCTGATTTTAAACTAATGGATTGGGGGGCAGGAAATCACCATGGGCCTGTAGCTTGAGGCTGCTGGTGGGCACAGGCTAAGACTGGCCAGAGACCAGGGCAAGCAGGTGTGGGTAGCTATTTTGCAGGGCCTGGCTGGCTGTGCAGTGGGCTTGGGGCCATGGATAGGACCTCAGCTGCTGGGTGGTGAAGCTGGAATTTGATGCTTTTCTGCCAAGGCTTTGGTTCCAGGAAGCATACTAGGCACTAGGCCCAGCCTTGAGGGAGGCTCCTGATTCCCCCAGGATGGAAAGGAGGGGGACTGGATGCTTTTGCCTTGGGATCTAGCTCTCCCCACCTCTCCAGGAGGTTGCCCACAAGCCTTACTCTTGGACCCTTACCCAGCCAGTAAATTGATTTCAAAATACCATCTGACCACCTTTGTTTTTCAGGTCCTCTGGGAGTTGCATGTAAGGACCCTTAAGGAGTCTTGCCCCAGCTCTCTGCACAACATTGTCCTAGGGTTCTGGGCTCATTGGGGCCTCTTCAAGATGTTCTCAGACACATCCCAACCCAGACACCTCTGAGGAGAGGAAGGGTATCCCATCTGGCCAGGTTCAAGGTCAGGCAGGGCTGTAGCCCTGTTAGGGAATGATGGGTTGGGGAGCCTCCACCCCTCCGCAGCAGCCTCCTTACCTGTCTTCTGAAGCAGGGCTGAAGGATAAAGTAGCCTGGCTGGGAAGTAGCATCCGACCCTCCCACCCAGCCATGGGCTTTGGCCCAGCAGGCCCAGTGGAGGCCAGATCTCCAGCCAACTCAAGGTCCCCAGAGACAAGCTGCTGAAAATATACCTTGGGAACTGTGACTGTCCTAGACTGCTCTTTGGAGGAGGGTGGGCGTTGGAAAGTGGACTCAGGGGCCTGATCAGGTTTCCCTTCACCCCTGAACACTTTCCTGTAGCCTGTGTTGGGCACCTCAGTGCCAGAGGCTGGCCTGAAGTCCTGAGGGATCTTCATACCTGTGCATACCCTCAGCAGGGCTCTGGGCTAGATGCTGGATGAAGGAAGAGTGGAGGACAGGAACCTTGCTCTGCAGTCTGAGGAGGTCTTTCTAGGTGGGGATGGTGGGGATTCCTCAGTGGTCCCTGGAACCAGCCCTGCCTTCTCTAGCTGGCCAGTTGGGGGCGCAGGGGTGTGTGTAGACAGGAGGCCAGGAGCCTGGAAAGAACCTTAAATTACCCTAGGTTTCCATGCACTCAGCATCCTTAAAAGGGCTGAACTTTTAGGCCCAGGCCCTGAGGCAGGCCTCAGGGAGCTCAGGGTCTTGTTCCTTTTACTCTACCTTCCCTGTGTGTAGCCTCCAACACAGGTGAGGCTGGGATGGAGTAGTCTAGGGTTACTTCTGGCAGGAGGAGCAATAGACCTACACCTGTGTGGGTACCCAACAGGTACTGGTTTTGGGGTCGACCGCTGGGTGGAGGATATGGGTGGGGCTGCCACTGATTAGAGTCCCACCCATATGCAGGATGGTAGGTAGGAAGCAGAGGGAGAAAGCCACTGAGGTTGTGTTGGCCTGTGGCTGGATTTGAGAGGGGTTCAAGGATGGTGTGTGTGTGTGTGTGTGTGTAAAGAGTATGCTTGTCTTCATGTCTCTGTGAATCTACATGTGTCTGTGTCTCTGTGTGTGCCTGTGTAAGTACGGTTGTGTGTGTGTGTGTGTGTGTGTGTGTGTGTGTATGTCTTTGCATGTGCCTCTGGAAAAAATAGTGTACCAACATGGGCATGGTCCATGGCCTTTGCCCCTGTTGCCATCCCTCCCCTGCCATGTGACCATGGCAATGAGAACAATAGCAGAGGTGGCTAGGAAGGATTCATTGAGTGTTTCAGAGGGCTTCCTGGCAAGACAGGGCTGCAGTGTGGATGTGAAAGGAGTCTTCCTTCAGGTGGGGCAATAGAAGGGGCTGAGGACTGAAGCATTGTTCACCTGCCCAAACAAATATTACCTGGGTGAAGCTTTGAGACACCTCTCCTAGAGTGTGGGTGGGTGAGGTTGGATAAAACATCTGACCATGTGTGCTGGGACACGATTTATGACCCCAAATCCCTGAAGGAGCCACATAAGATGCCTTCAGGAACTAGGACATGTATGTATGTGTATGTGGCACCCAGGCTCTGGGCTCAGGTGTACACAGACCTTAAGTAGAGCCACATGCTGAATGCTTCAGGCTCCTAGAACAGTAAGACTGTGGGTACTCTAGAAACTGTACAAAGAGGACTTTCACCCCTCCCTGGCCCTTGGGCCATTTGTCTGCATTTCCCTGTCTACCTAGGGCTATTCTACTCTCAGGGGTAAGGGGATTAGGAAGTCAGGATTTTCCTCCTACTTAGTAGACCAATGAGGAGACCCCAAGGGATGGAAGAAGAAGGGAAGCAGCACTGGGCTGGTGGCCTTGAGACCAGGAGCCACCCAGTGGTACCTGTGCCCAGCAGAACAAGCGGCAACTCGCTTCAGGCAGAGCTGTGGTCTCAGAGAGGGGCTGGGGGGAGAGCGGGGAGGAGTCCTGGTCACATGGGTGAGGACTCCCTGGAGTTGTAGCCTCTACTAAAGACATGTGGTCAAGGGGCATCTTGGGATGGGGCCAAGCAAGGCTTCCCTCCCTCTGAGCCAGGCCTGGAGGCAGGTGGGCTTTAGGGAAGGGAGGTGGGCTTTAGGGAAGGGAGGTGGGCTTTAGGGAAGGGAGGTAGGCAGGTGGGCTTTAGGGAAGGGAGTATGGGGATACCCAGGTGCAGTATGGGTGGAGAACAAGGGTCAGAGAGTGGGCTGCACTGCTGCAGGAAGGGGTCTGGACAGCCTGAAGGGACATCTTAGTTTTGTTTTGTTTTAGGACAGGGTCTTGCTATGCCATTCAGGGTGACCTTAAACTGACTATGTGGACCTTCTACTCATGGTGACCTTCCTCCCTCAGCCTCCTGAGTGTTGGGATTGCAGGCTTGTGTGCTGCCATGCCCAGTCAGACTTTTTTTTTTTTAAATCAAGAATCAAATTCAGTTTTGTGCTTGCCAGGCAGGTGCTATACTGCTGAGCTACATCCTTGGCCCTGCTTTTTTTTGAGATGGGTGTATCTGGCATGGAGGAAGCTGGCAAGAAGTGGCTGAAGGGAGTGGGATAAGATGAGGGGAAGGACTTGGGGGCTGGGAGTGTGGGGAGGGGGAATGGCTCTTTCAGGTAGGGTGTCCACAGAGCAGGAAGGTGAGGGTCTAATAATACGATGCTCGGCTGTGACCCAGCCCTGGAGTGTTAGACAGGAACTCCACCCAGGAAGAGGCCTGAGCTAAGGAGGCCTCCCCAAGACATCGCTGCCTGGCACCAGCTGGGCAGCCTCCGCCTTAGCTGAGCCTGGACTTGGACCGATCTGAGTGCTGGGCGCGTCCCAGAGATAAGACACACTCCCCACCTAAGAATCTTTGAGGCAGCCTAGGTGTGGTCTTCTGTCTTCTGCCTCCAGCTCATGGGTCCCCAAATGTCCTGTGGAGGAGGGGCTGTTCTGCCTGGAGTTCCCTTTTTAAAATTCCCCAGGGATGTCCCTGCTGTGAGTTTCAGAGAGCAGTGGTGTGAAAGGAGCTGGTAGTGGCTGGATGGCCTCCTGGTCCTGGTGGGCTGGAAGACCTAAGCATTGTTGAGATTCTGTGTCATCAGCCTCTTATTAGGGGAACACGAAGTGTGAGAAGACCTTCTCACATGTTGATTCCCTTCACGCACTTCCGAAGTGACTTTGTTCCCTCCCAGGTGCAGCCTGTGGCCTGGGGAGGTGGGGGTGGGAGACACACGTTCCTGCCGGTTGGCTCTCAGGGACCTCGAGATGCGCCCGGGCGGGTACTCTGAAGCACCCCGGTCCAGAAATCCCCTGTCCCGCACCCCGCTCTTCCCTCGCTAGGCCGGCCCCGCCCGGGGCGCGCGGGTGCAGTCCACAGTTCGCGGCTGGCCCGCCTCCATGTGAGGTCCTGAAGTCCAAGTCGGGGCTCGGGGGCGGGCACAGAGGCGGGGCATCAAGGGCGGGGCCCCCTGGGTCCCTCAAAGGCCCTGACCCGAGGGTTCCACCCTGTCCCCGCGCCCGCAGCCATCTCGAGGTCCGCTGTAGTTCCTGTCCTGTACGCGCCGCCATGCCCAAGTGCCCCAAGTGCGAGAAGGAGGTGTACTTTGGTGAGTGCGCCGCCAGGCCCGATGTAGAAGCTTCCCGGGGTGACCCGACATGAAGAGGAAGGCCCGGGGCTAGGGCCGACCACTGGGTGGGCGTGGGGTGGCGGGGCCGGGCAGCGCCGGGGCGGGAGGATAGGGACTCCTGCCTCGACTGTCCTGCCGCCTCTGCCCACTCGGCATCTCTGCCTGTCTTCCGCTTCTACTCTGTCTCTGTGACCCTCTGTCCCCAGTGATCCTCATCTTGGGTCCGCTCATCTCCTCGTCTCCGGTAGTGACCCCACGCACTACCGGTCTCTGGGGCTTTTGACCACTAATCCCCTGTGTCTGGGTCCCACTGTGTGCCCCCCACCCCTCTGCGCGCCCTTCTTAGCGCGCCCTAGGCTGGGTTTCCGCTGGGCGGGAAGGGGCAGGCTGGGCGCCGCCTAGCACTAAACAGAAACAGGAGCAGAAACCAGCGCCCCCGGCGCAGTTCGCCAAGCTTGGGTCCCCAGCCTGTCTTCCTGCCCCGTGCGCCTCAGAGCGCACGCGGAAGGGCGGAAGCGGGAGAAGGGCGTCGCAGGCTCCACCCTACACCAGGCTGAAGCCAGAGCACTTAACCTTAGTGTTATGGGTCAACTCTGCATAGGAACCAGATCAGCCAGATAGAAATTTGAATAGAGCCTTTTATTTACTGAGCTCAGGTCCCTCAGCCACTTCTCACGCAGGAGAAGGCTGATGGGCTCCGAATGTAGGTAGCAAGCGGGTATTTATAACAAATCACATCCAGTTTGGTAAGCAAATTTGTTATCTAGCACAGAACAACAGAAACTACATTCATTTGACAGAGCTGCAAACTATAACTAAAAGGTGTTTTATAGCTTAGTGATAAGTGTATCTTTTTATAAGATATCTTAAGCTGACTATGTTATAGGAGATGGTTGGGGAGGGAGTTTGTGTTAGCTTGTTGGCTCTATTCAAATTTCTATCTGGCTGATCTGGTTCCTATGCAGAGTTGACCCATAACACTTAGTAGCCTAGCCTAGACCCTGGGGCTGGGCACTCCTACCCAGCCCTGGGGTGTTTCTCTGCCTCATTACCCCTTGAGATTCCCAGGAAGTGGCCCAGAAGCCATCTGTCTTTCTGGTTTGTTAGTATTGTCTGAAGGGACTGGAGGGCTCCCCGTGGGACAGGCTGGCAGGAGGAGAGACCAGTGTGTGGATGGGAGCTGGGGTGTGCCAGGGGTGGATGTGCCTACCCCTCAGCAGGGACTCAGGGTATGCTTTGCAGCGGAACGGGTGACCTCGATGGGCAAGGACTGGCATCGATCCTGTCTAAAGTGTGAAAAGTGTGGAAAGACGCTGACCTCTGGGGGTCACTCTGAGGTAGGTGAGGGGGCAGGTTGGTGGGGGGAGGCACTGGTATGGGGGACATCCCCCTTACCACTGTTCTTTTTGCAGCATGAAGGCAAGCCTTACTGCAACCACCCCTGCTACTCTGCCATGTTTGGCCCCAAAGGTACACTCTGAGGACCCAGGTCTGGGATCTTTCCCCAGTATAAAGCCCTGCCTTTTTAACCCGTTGACCCTTCTTTTTCCTCTAGGCTTTGGGCGGGGTGGTGCTGAGAGTCACACCTTCAAGTAGACCCAGGTATAATTCTGCCTCCAGTGCCATCAGCCCACCTAGCCTCAGGGCTGACTCTGCATGGGGCTTGGTGGCAGTGCTTAGAGCTAGCTGTACTCACATCTGTATCTGTCTCTCTCTACAGGTTTCAGAGATCCCATCCTTGACCACCTGCTGGGCCACTGGCCATCCAGGCACATACCAGGCCTTATATCCAGAGATCCAGGGCTCCCAGCAGCCCCTCATGTCCCCAATAAAGCTGAACACTTGGAAGATATGTGTGTGTGTGTGTGTGTGCACGTGCGTGCGCGCACGTGCGCACGCACTACACGACAGTACACCTGCGCATGAGTCAGTGGGTGGTGGAGGAGAGCTGGGGGTCCACAGAGTGCCCATGTTCCTCCTACTCAGCAAGTATTGGGTGGAGTCCGCTGTAGGGCAAGAGTCCAAGGCTTTCTAATATCCAGATCTGCAAAGGTGCCCCTTTCCTTGAGTGGTACTGGTTCAAGGGGAGGATGGGGTCAAAGGGACAGAGGTGACTGGATTGGGTGGGGCTTTGAGGTTGGCCTGGCCCAGGTCAGGTTGTAAACCTGCTGCAATTATGTTGGTTCCCTTGTTGAGAGGATTTGGGGGAGTTGTGTTGTGGCCTCCTTGCCTGGCCCCTTCCAGTTTCCTGCCGTCCCACCCCAGTCCTTGTGCCCCTGGGAAAGACGTCATGCTTATAAGGGTGTGCACAGCTGTTCAGTGGGGACCCAGATGTAGGGTTCCTTCTCAGCTTTCTTTCCTAGCACTCGAATGGTATTTGGGTGCTGGCTGTGGGACGTGGAAGGGGATTTCTGGAAACTCCCTGGTCAACTCTCACTAGTGACACTGTGTCAGCCTCCTACCCACCTCAGGCCATTCCTCCTCGGCTCCTGGAGGTCACTGCTGTAACTGAACATTGCAGAAATCCTCACTCTGGGTGGGGCAGGAACCATAGGGGTGATCTGTATGGTGTGCGTGTGTGAGATAGCTGATTCTGGAATTCCAGAAGATGCAGCACATCACTTTGCACAGTAGGTGGGGAGAGACAGCTAGGATGCTGAGTAGGTCTGAGCTTCCTGTTTTCCCACTCGGGACTAAGGGCTCCCGAAGTCCAGAGCAGACCCTGCCAGATGTGGTGTGGGACTGCAGTTCCTCTCCCTAAGGATCCCACCTGTGAGATTCCCGCACCCGGGTAGCTCAAGGTCCTAGCTGGGTCAGGCTTCGGGTGCACTGGCCGTGAGTGGAGGTTCCGGGAAGTGGGGTCCGCCAGACCTGGGTAGAGGAAGAGCTCTGAGAAAGACTAACCAGGGGCCGGACGCCGGAAACGAAATATACAGGCGTCAGGGTTGAGATGGAGGCAGGCATGCTCCGTGCTGGAGGGACTCACAGAGCAGGTCGCTGGGGGCCGGGGGGTGGGCAGTCGGGCAGTAGTGCGTCCAGCGGGCTGGAAGACACTCAAGAGTGTCTCCATCTGTCCATCCGTCCAGGATGCGCGTCCTCCGCATCAGTGATTGCTGCGGGGCCGTGCTGGTGAACTTCTAGGAAACAGGCAAGGGGAGAAAGCAGGTGGGGTTGGGTAGAGGGAACTTGCGCGGGAGTTCCTTAGTTCCCTTCGGCTCTTCGTTGAACCCACGGGGTGCGGCGCTTTTGTCCACCGCGGGCGGTGCTCTGAGAGGAGGCCCTAGCGTGCCTCCTGGCGGTGGGGATTGGGAGGTTTCGCGTAGGGCTCCGGCTCAGTTGGGTGCGGAGAGGTTCCGCGGTCCTCCACTGCGCCAGAGGGCGCCTTTGGCGCTTGCGCCCCTTGAGGTTGCTAGGTGACTGGTGGTGGGACACACTGATTGGCTAGCTAAGGGCGAGGCTGGGTGCTGGGCGAAGATTGGCTCCAGAATTCCGACTGGACAAAACCGCCTTCCAGTCCCGGAAGTCCGGAAGAGCTTCAGCAGGAGTTAGGTCTACATCTCATAGGGCCAGGACGGCCGGTGTGGGGACCCGGCCGGGACAGTGATTGGTCGCTGGACCTGGGTGGCTGTGATAGGGCGAGGGGACCCTGGCGGGCGATCCAAGGAAGACTGTTGCTGACTGCATGGGGAGGCGGCGGCGCCGGATGGACAAAGAGGCCTCGGCCCGGGCTGGGGCCGGGGCAAGGACACTGTTGGATGCCATTGCTGCACTAAGTCGGTCGCTGCCAGCCGGGCCCAACCCCGAGATCTTCCGCCGCGCCAAGTTCGACCGTCCAGAGGCTGTGAGGCTTGCGGGGCGGGTTCCGGGCCGGGTGTGGTCCTGAACGAACTCAGGGGACAACCCGACCCCTCTGACAGCCGTCTCCTTGTACAACACAGGCCCCAGCGCTCTGGCAGCTCCTCTTCCGATTGCTCGCACCTCTCCAGGTCGACCGCGCTACAGCCTCGCTAGGCCCGGGTAGGCCCCGTCCACAAACCACGCCCCCACGACCAGGCCACGCCCTCAGAAATTTTACCTGCACTCTTTGGTACACCCCATTCTGTAAAGTCTAACCCCAGGCAAAGCCACAACCCCGCGGGCACTGGCTTTGCTCACCTAGGTAGCATTGGCCCTGCCCACTCCTTTCCCTGATTGGAGTTTCAGCCCCCACTTCCCTTGGTTCCCACTGAGCTGGGCCGCTGGTTGGATGTTTGTGGTTCCTTTTTTTTAAAAAAAAATTAATTAAATTAATTTACTTATTTTTGTATTTTAGGGGAGGGTCTACAGGGTGTTCAGGGTCTTACTACCAGATCGGACTCCATAGTGATCCGCCTGTTTACAGCCTCCCAAAGAGCTGGGATTACAGGCGCGCGTCAGTTGCAGTCTCAGCGCAGTGGGGGTGGGGCCTGCATGGCAGGCCCGGGGATCGAACCCCGGGCCCTGCGCTTGCTTGCAGACACTTTAATCCGCTGAGCCCTTGTGCGTTCCTTAAAGGCATCAGGTGATGATACATCCAGGTTGGGGTCCCCCCTAAATGGTGGTCTCCTCCAGGGGCCCAAGCTCGCTGGGTGAAGGCAGTGCTGTGCTATCTCGGCTACCCTAGGCCAGCTCTGGCACAGCTCCCAGAGGACGGCTCCCATGGCAGCAGGGAGCTGCTGCTGACCTTTTCCTGGCTCCTGGCCCAAGGGCCCCTGCTAGAGTGGCTGCTGGCTCAGACCTGCGTGCAGCTGGGTGACCAGGTGCCCACGGTGGAGGTGAGTGTAGTTAGGGTTACATGGGCCAGACCCGCCTAGAATCGCAAGGTACTCCACTTTTCCTGTGGCCATAACAAGGCCAGGCAAGGCTAGCCCCCGTGCTCCATGTGACTTTGGAGCAGCCCTCCCAGCTGAGCTGGGAGGCTTGGTCCTGTGAGGCAGCATCCTTCCCCATCTGTCCCTCATAAGTATGGCAAGTTGGAAAGGCCTGGGGAGATAGCTCAGTAGAATAAGCACTTGCTTGGCAAGCATAAGGGCCTGAGTTCAATCCCTGGTTCCTCCAATAAAAAAAAAAAAATAAGTATGGCAAGTTAGGGGCCGGGAAGATGGCTCAGTAGAATAAGCGCTTGCTTGGCATGCCCGAAGATCTGAGTTCAATCCCTGGTTAAAAAAAAAAGTATGGCAAGCAGAGCGTGACACTTGTTCCCCCACAGTGTGAGGTCCTGACCAGTCCTGGCCTAGCTGCAATCCAAATGGATGCAGAGGGCCCTGTGGACCTCCGCAGACTGCAGTGGCTGATGGGAAAACTTCGGTTCCAGTGGCAGCGCTTGATCTGCAGTCAGCAGGAGCAGTGTGCCCTCTTGAGCAAGGTAGGTTGGGCGCATGACTCCCTATCAGGACAGTTCCCCTGTGCCAGGCCCCAGGACACCTGTCCTTGCAGCCTGTGTACCAGGCCTGGTCGGGCTGAGCCCACGGTTCCAGGGCAACGTGTGGAGCCTGAGCTCTCACCTCTAGGTTAGGTGGTCCAGGAAGAGGCTAGTGAGTGGTCACAGTTCTCAGCCTGCTGGTAGAGTGGAAGCTGGATGTCATAGAACTTATAGGGTGTGCTTTCTTGTCACCAGAAGTCACTATGGCCTTCAGATTCCACATCAACAAACCTGGCAGTGGCTCCATGGAGGAATGAGTTCCTCCTGGGCCCCAAGGAGGAAAGGCACCTCTACCCCATCCTGGGTATGGGTCAATTGGGGCAGGGTAGATTTTTTTTTTTTTTAGTGGGACAAGATCTCACTAAGTTTCCCAGGCTAGCCTGGAACTCATGACCCTCCTGTCTCAACTTCCTGAGTGTCTGACATGTAGGGGCTTCTTGTAGGGGGCTGTGAAGGCTGTCAGGGGTCACTTATGTGGGCCCAATCGCCCAGTGGCATGTTCAGTATGAGTCAGTGCTGACAGCCCCCACAGAGGTCTCAACAATTTCTCCCAAGGCCACTCACTCTCTCTTGCCTGCCTTTGGCCCTGGTGGTTCCAACTGTGCTGCCTCCTGCCTCACACCTGGGGCTCTCCTATGCCCCTACAGCTAGGTGATCATTGAGTCCTCACCATTGGTCTTGAGGGTTCTGCTATGCTCTCCTGGCCATTCCCTTGGAGACAGATCCACATCTTTAAAAGCCTGCCACTTTGCAGGCAGAGTGAAGGGCCCTGCTTAACTGTGCCATACCTCTGGCAAGCTTTGTGGGGTGGGCAGGCACTATGAGATTGGGGGCCCCCAGCATGGTGGCAGAGCTAGGGCCTGTCCTGCCCAGCCTCAAAGTGTGGCTTCTCTGAGTTCTTTTTCCTTGTCTGTCATGGTAGTGCGGGCTCTACATGGTACCCAAGCTAAAGAAGGCGGTCACAGTGTGTAACTGATGGTATAAAAGTTGTTAAGATTACTTAGTGACAAGACTTAATTCAGTTATTGAGAGGCCCATAGAGGCTGCTTCTCTGTATAAGAAAGCCTCAGGGAAATAGCCACAAACTGATACCTCTGTAAGTTACTTATTTGTAACTCAAGGACACAAGGACAAAGATATAAAAGAAAACCACTTGGGCTGGTGAGATGGCTCAGTGGTCTAAAGCACCTACTTAGAGCAAGCTTAGCAAAGCACAGGGACCGCAGTTCAATCCCCCAGCACCACATGCTAGCCAGCCCCGCCCCCTGGTGGGCTGAGCTGGCCACACACACACACACAAAAAAAAAAAAAAAAAAAAACACTTGCAACATTTGTATAGGTTTCGGTTGGGACAGGGAAGGAATGGGATGGTTTGTTGTATGACAAATGTCGACCTAGTTTAAGCAAGCTAGGGGCAGAGAGGACATAGTGGTCAAAGCAAACATCTCTTGAGAGTAACTTATTGTTGGTTGTCCTGCAGATGTGTTCCAAACTTAACATGCATTGTGGGATCCTGGGAACTTTGTTCCCAAGGCCCCTTTTTATGTCCACTTTGGTCACGCCTTTGGGCAGAATCTCCCCCTAGAAGGCCTGATGCTGGAATCACTGTTATTCACACAACCTGGTGTGTGGTTGTGCTGTCCATTTCAGATCCACACATACACCCATGGCTGCCACAGTGACCGGAACCTTGGCCACCTGTCTGTCACTGAAACAGAAATGCTCCGGGATCCAGAGGGCATCCATCAGGTGAGAGATGACCTGGGGTGGCTGCCATCTGCAGTGGGGCAAAGCCTGTTGGGGTGAGCTGGGGCTGCTCTATCTTATAGGAGTGGCTGTTTCTGGGTGTCATTGCTGATATGGGTGACAAATGGTCCTCCAGACCTCTCCCTGCTTGGGACTGTCCACCTCTCCTCGCATCTGGCAGGTGTTGTGTGTGTTGGTCCCCGGGCCAGGTTGGGCAGCCAAGGGGTACAGAGTCCAGCCTGGGTTTGCAATTGGCTTGGCAAGGGGTGAAGGAACCCTGGCCTCAGGTCTGGGCCAAACCTGGAGTGCCTGGGAGGGAGCGGATGGCTGCTTCCAGAGCTAGGGCCTGTGGGAAGGGTTGGCTAAAGGGGGGAGGCCTGGTGGCCTCAGTCCTGCTTGCTTACTATGGGCACCGGCTGCTTTCCAGGCGGGGATGGGCAGGTGATGGGGTCCTAGGGTCCCAGGCAGAGCCCAGATGTAAAGGAAAGCAGGCACTGGATCTTAGAGGCTGTGAGACCTCAGGTATCCTTTTCTGAGGCATCTCTCCAGGATGTCCAGTCTCCCCTCCTTTCTCTTCGCCCACTGACTTGTCCCCCTCTTCTTTTCACCCTTTCACTGCTTCTTTTTGCTTGTCCAGCTTCATCTCTGGGCTCCCAGGATAGGGCCAGAGCTGACTGTTACTTAGAGTGGGGCTCCGGGCCATCCTGAGTTGTGGCTTGGGCTGACCAGCCCCAGTGTCCTGTTGCACAGGAGCGCTGGAGTCAGTTGGGGCAATCCTCCTTCCAGCCTGTTTCCCTCTTGTCTTCTTTCCTCCTCAACCCTGAGACTTGGCCTCACCTCCAGGTTGTCCTAAATGCTGGGCAGGTGGGACCTGAGGACCTAGGACCAGAGGCAGATGATCTGCCTCCTGGTCTCCATTGTTCACTGGGCTTCTGAAGATCCCTACCTAGAGCATGCTCTGGGCAACTGCGGACCCCACAGTGGCTAAGGTGCCCCTTGGTAGCACCTGCCCAGCTTGGTGCCAGCTGGCCCAGCTCAGTTAAGGCCTGTGCCTGATATGGACATGCTGGGGCAGCATTTGGGTATCCCCTTGTGCCCTTGGCTCTGTCGCTCATTCGGAGGTGACTCAGCTCATTTCCAGGTTGGAGCAAAGCCAAGGCTGCCCAGGCTTAATCTGGGCTTGCCTGGAACTGCTTTGTGGGACCCTCTGTGTGATGTGTGGCATGGGATGTCCCTTGTTCAGAGGCTGGTCTGTGTTGGTGCCATAGGACAGCCAGAGACAATAGTAGGGGTTCCCTGGGGCTATGATTGTCTCAGGTTCTGAAGGAGCAGTGCCCAGTGTCTGAACCTGACCTACCTGCACTGATAAACTGTGTCCCAGAAGCTTCTGGAAGGATCTGTGACTGGTGTGCTGCCAGACATGCTGTTGCACAGCTAGGTATTCCTCTTGGTCAGAGGGGAGCCTGCAGCCTTTAATGTCCCTAGCAGGAAGGCAGGCAGGGAGGTGGCTCTCCTAGGGGGTGAAGCAAGGTGGGAAAGGAGGGGAGGGAAGTGGCCACTTCTTCTTCCTGTGCCTGCCCAGCCTGCCTGTCTAGGGTTACACTCTGTATATTTATTTGGTCCTGTCTGTCCCTCACCTTGTCTCTGCTGTGGTAGATTTAGGATGGGCCGGCAGGGGCTTGCATTCAGGGCACTCCCCATTGAACCACCCGACCCCTCCTCCCTTGGTCTGATCTCTGCCTCTCTCTACAGCGGGGAATTCAGGTGAAGAGGGCCTGGCATTCACTGCTCAGCAGGGATCCCCTCCCTGAGCAGGGCCATAAGGCCCTGATATAAGTGCCATGAATAGGTTCTCTTCCTTTCGTAGGACCTGTCCCTGCCCTGACAGGCCACAGGCTTCTAGAATACCCCAGCCAACCCATCATCAGCTTCTGGTCCTCTCCAAGGGGGGGTCAGGTGCTGGATCCACCAGGTTTGGGGTTCCCACCCAGGATACCTGAGTGGAAGGGGGAGCTGTGGGGATCCTAGCTGTAGTCAGAATGGAGATGCCTTGAAGGCAGAGGTAGGGCTGTGGCACACTGTGCTGGACATCTCCAGCTTCTGTGTGTGTGTGTGTGTGTGCGCGCGCACGCACGCATGTGCATGTGTGTGTGTGTGTAGGGTCATCAGGCTCTAGGTGGAGGGGCGGGGAGAACAGCTGATCTGGCCCCACCCTTCCCTGTTCTCCATTTGTGTCCCAGCCTCACCACCTCCCACTTAAGCCAGTGCAAAGTGCTCCCAACCTTCGGGGTTCCCAAATGACAGGGGAGGGGGTTCCCCTGCGTCTGAGGCTGGCACACTCTCTTCTTGGGCCTTCTGCTCAGTGCAGCCCCCAGTGAGGTTGTCCTTGGCTCAGAGCTTCTAGGCTCAGAGCTGTCCAGTGCAGGGGGACCAGGGTCAGCCCTGAGCCTAGGATCTCCCATGGGGCAGGTGTGGGGACCGCGGGTGTGATCAGAAGGGCAGACCTGTTTAAGCTTAGGGACACCCTTCCCTTCAGAAGGGACTGAAACCCTCAGGCAGATGTTCGGGTACCCTCGGGGACAGGCCCTGTAGCTGCCTGCAGGGACCCTGGTACAGGCAGAAGTATGAAGCTTGCTTGCTTTGCAGCAGTTGCGGGCACTGGAGCAGGAGAATGCCCGGCTGGAGGCGGCTCTAGAGTGGCGGCGCTATGAGCCGGTCTTCTGGCAGTGGATGGTAAGGATGCCATGCTTCCCCTGCCTCTCTGGCCTCAAACAGTGGGGGTTTGAGGGTCTTCCCACCTCCCAGACAAGAAGAAGAGCCCCCAGGAATCCTGGCCTGGCGACTGAGTCTGGGTCCTGCCCAAGATATGGCTTGTCTTCTGGCCCTACCTTGTGTCGCTAGGTGTCGGATGTTTTTCTCTGGGATGCTGCATGTGTGGGACTGCCACTACTCCTCTTGGTTCTATTGACTGGAGGCCTGTGCACGGCGCACACTCTCTTGCTTGGGTCTCTTCAGGACACTGTTCTAGGTGCCTGTCCCCCAGAGGGCCCTGCTGCGCCCATGTTCCGGTCCAGGATCCCTGAGCATGAGTGTGGCAAGCTGGAGCTGGCGACCCTACAGGAGGAGCTACAGACACTGCAAGAGGAGCTGCAGGCGTTGCGGGAGTTGCTGTGTGAAGAGGTGCTCAGCCGGCGCCAGGCCTGGGAGGCCCAGGTGAGCCCTACCCACCTCACCGGGCCCTGTCCTCCAGGGTTAGTTAGCTTTGGCCCTGAAGGGGTTCAGCGTTGTCCCTTGCAGCCCTTGCCCTACCCCTTCAGGAGCTCTGAGCAGGGCTGATTCCTGGGCACAGTAGACTCTTTAACTGAGCTACTAGTTAAAGTACCTAGTTTAATTGGATTAGGTGTGGTAGGTGATGCATTCATTCCACTTTATAGCAAGGCAAGGAGATGCACACAGAGGGGTCTCTGAGCAGCAGCCCTCCATGCTCTAGACCACCTGATGGGAGTCTTGTTCTCCAGGGGAGAGGGGGTGAGCCTGCCTCGCATGACTTGCCCCCTGGTGTCCATGCAGGCATCACTTCATCCTGCCAGTCCCTTGTTCCACATGCTGTCTGGTGCCTGGGCCTCTTGCTTCTGTGGTGTCCACTGCCCCAGGTCCAGTGGCCCTCTGGGGAGGTTTCTGACTGTAAGCATTGAATGTTACTCCATTTCTTTTTTCTTTGGGAGTACTGAAGCTGTATCCACAACCCCTTTTTAAAAAGTTTTTGAGGGGCTGGTGAGATGGCTCAGTGGTCTAAAGCACCTACTTAGAACAGGCTTAGTAAAGCACAGGGACCGCGGTTCAATCCCTCAGCACCACATGCCAGCTAGCCCCGCCCCCTGGTGGGCTGAGCTGGCCACGCGCGCACACACAATAAATAAATAAATAAATAAATAAAGTTTTTGAAAAAAACTTACCAAGTTGCCCAGGCTGACATTGAACTTGACACGGAGCTTGGGATTCTGCCTCAGCATCCCAAGTAGCTGGGATTATAGGCATAGTACACCGTTTTCTTTTTTGAAAGTGTTTTAATGTAAGCCACAGACAGACTCCCCTCAGCTCTCAGTAGGCCTCCATGAAGAGCAGGGTGTTTCCTGTGCCTGCTTGCTCACGCTGTTCCTCCAACCCAGAAAAGAGGCTAACTTAGGCCATGTCCTGTGTCCTTCATGGGTGAGCCCACCCTGCTTGGCCTCACAGACTCGGGTGGCTCCTTGGGGTCATCTAGAGTAGGATGAGGGCTCAAGCCCCAGGACTGTCCAGAACCAGTGGTAGCCTCAGTGACTAGCTCCCTACCCTGGGAGGTGGGAAGTGCTATAGCAGAGGGTCATAGTGGGAGACTATGGTGACCTGGAGAGTCCCAAGTAGGCTCACGCTTTGTAGGCTTGAAGATGGGAGGCCCCAAGTTCTTTGCTCTGAATTCTTTGTGTTGCCACACCCACCTTTACCTCTGGACCAGCGAGCTGGCTCTGTAACTGGTCTTGTGAGGCCTAGGGGTAGAGCCTGAGGGTGTCTGTTGCTCAGCTGCAGTTGATAGGGTCATATGCTGCCTTGGGATGGTGATGGGGGCCCCTTGTCTTGAGTGAGGGTACTGGGCACCATTGCTTTTTGGTAAAGAAGTGAGAGCCCCTGCCAGGACACTGCATCCCCCATCCCTGGCCCCAGAAACCTTGAGGTCCCTAAGCCCTATGTCCTGGGGACAGAGTTGCTGAGCCTGAGCTGCTGTGGCTCTTTCTTTCAGGTTGGTGGCCTGGGTCGTGGGCCAGAGTGGAGTGCAGCAAGACAGACCTTGCAGCAGAATGTGGATCAGGAGCTATTGGCCCTGCAGCAGTCCTGGAAGCAGGACAGGAGCCCCAGTCTACCTCAGGGGCCCCACCGTCTGGTGAAGATCAAGGCTGGGTCAGCAGGGGCCAAGGGCCTGCCAGTGGCTGAAGTAATCAGGCTCCTGAGGAGCCAGGAGGCCAGCCTAGAGGCGGTGCTGTGTAAGCTGCAGGGACAGTGTCAGCAGGAGCTGGCCAGGCTGGTGGGAACTGTGCCAGGCCTCATCTGGATCCTGCCGCCTAGATGCTGAGGTCCCATGGACACAACTTCCCTCTCTCCGTGGAGGCATGGGAACATGCTTGCCTGTGCTGACCTCCTTGGAAGAGCAGGTTCTAGGGTAATGGACACAGGGCTGGCTTGTGGAGTGTTCAGCCCTGGTCTGCAACACTGGTGCTGGCATAGCTGTGAGGAGTCCTGGAGGAGACCCAGAAATAAATGGTGGAACCTTCCCTACCTGTGGGGTCCAGGCCACCTTTCCAGGGCTCTGTCTGAGTGGGAAGAGGGAGCTGAGGCCCAAGGTAGCTGAGCTAAGCTGTGTTTATGGGAGGCCCTACATCTGCCCTGAATGCAGTTGTGCCCTCCCACCCTGCCTTGGCCCACTGCAAATCCCAGTGCAGGCAGTGCACACAGCCTCCCTCCTGTGTTGGCCATAGATGTGTCTGTGTTGGGGTGGGGGCCGGATGAGGCCTTGGCTCTGGTGCTTTCCCTGGGGGTAGTGCCTGGGCGTGTGGACAGAGGGGCTTTGTTCTGAAGGCTGCACGATAGCTCAGCCTGACAAAGAGCTGCCTGTGTTGGGTTTGCGCCCACAGCCCAGTGGATTGGCCGGCTGCCGACTCCTCTGCCAGGAAGCACAGGTGGGCCTATGACCTCCAGTCTTGCCTGTCTTTCCATCCCAGGCTTCAGACCCTAACCCAGTGCTACTACAAGCCTAGGCCAAGGCCACTGTCAGCCCCAGGCCCCCTGGCCTCCCGGAGCCTACTGCCAGGCCCAGCTTATGGAGTTTCCCACCTGATCCTCATAGACATTGCTGCTCCTGGGCCTACAACCTGGCTTAAGCTCCTCCTCAAGTTCCTGGAATTTCATTTAAAACCCAGATGCAGATTCAGTGTCATGGAGCTGTCACTTTTACACTTGCTCTGTGGCTTTGGTAGTTGCAGTCAGTGTGTGTGTGTGTGTGTGTGTGTGTGAATCTGTTTGGGGCTCCTGAAGTGAGGTGGGTTGGCTGTAGAAGCAAGGTGAAGGCAGGATAAAGGGTGCCACCTGGGGGACCCAGACTTACACAGTCTCAGTGAGCAGCTATGGCTAGCAGGCCAGGGGTACAGTGGCCTAAAACAGTCCACATGAAAGATCTGCAGATCAGGCCTGAGCTCCCAGGCCATTATACAGAGTTAAAGTCAGGTGTTGGCAGGGGGCCCTATGAGTTCCTTGGGAGAATTCCTTCCAACTCCAGGGGTAGCTGACTGGAGCTGCCAAGGTCCTCACTTTCACCTGATTCCTAGCCCTTCATGAGTTTGAGGAGCAGTGTTACCACCCTGTCCCCCCCCCCCCATCATTGTTCCCCATTAATCCTAACCCAGGACACCAGGGCCAAGAGCCAGGAGCAGCTTGAGGCCAGTGTAACCATCCATGTGAAGATACACAACCCGGGGCTGGTGAGATGGCTCAGTGGTCTAAAGCACCTACTTAGAACAAGCTTAGCAAAGCACAGAGACCGCGGTTTAATCCCCCAGCACCACATGCCAGCCAGCGCCGCCCCCTGGTGGACTGAGCTGGCCACACACACACACACACACACACACACACAAATAAATAAATAAATAAATAAATAAATAAATAAATAAAAGATACACAACCCATCTCTGTGTCCTCACAGAGATGCTGCCGAAATCATAGCCACAGGAAAGGAAAGCATGGGAACTTGTGCTTACTCAAAAGCAGCACACCTGGAGTGCAGCTCCATCGTAGAGTGCTTCTCCAGGGTTCTGTGCCTAGCACCTTGGATGGGATCCTTAAGGGAAAAACCATGTTGCAGGGAAAAGAGCCATTATAAGACTGGCTAGGGGCTGGGACATGGCTCAGCAGTACAGCACCTGTTTGGCAAGCATGAGGTCCTGAGTTTGATTTTTAGCATCTACAAAACAAAACAACCCCAAAACATAACTTTCATACATTCCACCTTTTTGTTGAATGTCTCAAGCATCACTTTATATATAAAAAAGAATGTGCTCTGGGCTGGGGAGATAGCTTGGTTGTCAGAGTGCCTGCCTGGCAAGCAGAAGGACCCAGGTATGATCCCAGTACCACCTGCTGTGTGCCAGCCACTGAAACCGGGTGTGGTAGCACAGGTCTGTAATTCTAGTGCTGGGAAGGCTGAGACAGGAGGATCACTATGAGTCTGAGCTGTGTATGGAGACGCTGTATCAAGTAAGTATATAAAAGATTTTTTTTTTTAAAGTTCTCCAGTTGTAACATCACACCTGTCCTACAGTGCTTCCTGCAATGCCTCGGTTCTGCCTAATTAGACTCTTAGTTGGCCTTCTTCACATGGCCCAGGGTAGCCTGAGCTAGTGGGCTGGGCTGGCTGGGGTGCTGCTGGGTCTGCACCACAGCTCTTCTGCAGCCACCTCACCATGTGGATGCCTAAAGAGTGTGACAAGCAACTTGTTGACATCTTCCTTGGGCTGGAGAGGGCTGTGTGCAGGTGCCATCTGGAGAGAAATATGGCTGGTTGGGCAAGATTGGTTCCTATTTAGTCATGGGGACCTTGGTCACTGATGACTATCCCTTGAGTCCATAGCCTTGTCCACTCCATGTTCTCCAGTGTGATCTCATGCTTGTCCTTGTCCCCTGGCCTTAGGCCCCTTTCTGCCTTGTCAGTCCTGGCCTACTTTGGTGGGAGCCCTGGTTCTGAGCTACCCCTATGTCAGGGTATGTGGAGGAGGGTACAGAGATAATTGTGGCATTAGGTCCTGGGATGTGCATCAGAGAGAATGAAGGATATAGTCCCTGTCACTTTTGGAGGAGTCTACACAGGCAGGAATGGTCATGGGTGTGGTGCAGCCCTGGGTCTGTGTTCTGACCAGTGATGATGATGACAGGACACAGACACAGAGTGAGATAGGGAGGAAGAAGCTTCTCACTGACAGCCAAGAAAAAGGCCTGACCATACAGGAGACTGGGAGTACTAGGTTGGCAGTGGCTGGAAGGGAGGAGGGGCAGGCACAAGTCTTCATGGAAGGAATGAGTGAGGCCAGGTAGGCAGCCTAGGGACCACCTGGCTCAGCAGTTTGCAGGTCTCGGGTGTATGGTACCTTGGGTGTTCAGTGCTTGGTGGGTGTGATATGCACAAGAAGGCAGGAGCCAGGGTCTCACTGTTTCCAGCAATCATTCGCTGCCCGTCAGGGCCCATAAGCCCCTGATGTCCAAACATCAAAATACAGAGTAAACAAGCTTCACAGTGTCATGGTAGCCACTGTGACCTAGGTTGAGACAAACACACCTCCATGTGGGTGACTTGACCACCACTTGCTTGATGGGGATGCAGGTCACACCTGGGGCACAAGAAGGTTAGAGCCAAAGCCCAGGAGTTGGTGTGGAAGTGGGGGGCTGTGGAAATGCCATTTCACTACCCCCAGAAGTGATATAGAACAAGTGGCAGACAGCAGAAGTTCTCAGACCTGAAATTGCCACAGAGCAGTGGCCACCAGAAGACCCTGTTCACATCCCTCAGTGCACCTGGGCATCTTCTGAGGGTGTAGCCACTAGAGGCAGTGCCATCTGAACTGGCAGGTCTCTAGTATATGCTGTTCAGTGCTGACTGATGTCTCATAGCACTCTGGCCTGGCTGCAAAAAGCCTGGGCCCTGGGACTGTACCACAGAAGGGGCCCAGGAGAGCCAGCAGGCTGGGTGAGGGATCCTCGTGCTAACCCAGGAGGGAGAGTGTGCCTGCTGTCCCACACCAGGGCCCCATGGACAGGACAGCTGCAGGTTACAGGGGCTGTTGTGAGCTCAGGTGTGAGCTGGTTTTAGCAGCCAGGTGAGGCACGTTGCTGCCTTGAGAGGCTCTTGGGGTCTGTAAGTTATAGCAGCTGGGGTTTCCCTGACTTGGAGACATCTTTATCTGGTTCATGGTACTTTTAGCAGTAACTTTTCATAGGACCTTTTTGGTAAAAAAAAAAAAAAATAATGAACAGTTCTGTTTTATTTTTTTTATTTTTTTATTTTTTTAAAGGTTCTTTTTTTTAATATTTATTTATTTTTATTTATTACATTTATTTATTGTGTGTGTGTGTGTGTGGCCAGCTCAGCCCACCAGGGGGCGGGTCTGGCTGGCATGTGGTGCTGGGAATCGAACCGCGGTCCCTGTGCTTTGCCAAGCTTGTTTCAAGTAGGTGCTTTAGACCACTGAGCCATCTCTCCAGCCCAGTTCTGTTTTATTTACGAGGGCCAAATGATTTTAGTAGTGGTGATCTTCCTGTCTTAGCGTCCCTAGTGCTGGGATTACAACCATGCACTACTGCACCTGACATTGAGTTGTTGTTTTGGGTACTAGGAATCAAATGTGGGCCCTCACACTTGTCAGGCAGGTACTGAGTCACTGAGCTAACTGCCCAGCCCCAGTTTTATTTTTATTTTTTTTTCTGTATTTAGGGAAGGGTCTAGAGGGTGTTCAGGGTCTCACTACTAGGTCGGACTTGTGGCGAATCTCCTGTTTACAGTCTCCCAAGTGCTGGGATTGCAGACAAGCACCACCATGCCCAGTCTCAATTGCTGTCCCAGGGCCCAGTCGTCCCCCCCACCCCCCGCCCAACCAGGGATTGAACTCCGGCCCTTGTGCTTGCCAGGGAAGCGCTTATTCCACGGAACCATCTCCCCGCCCCCCAGTTTTATTTTTATTTTATTTAATTTTTTGAGACAGGGTCTTGCCATGCAGTTCGGGCTGGCCTTGTGCTCACTTTTTTTTTTTTTTAATTTTATTTATTTGTGTGTGTGTGTGTGTGTGTGTGTGTGGCCAGTTCAGCCCACCAGGGGGCAGGGCTGGGTGGCATGTGGTGCTGGGGGATTGAACCGCGGTCCAGGTGCTTTGCTAAGCTTGTTCTAAGTAGGTGCTTTAGACCACTGAGCCATCTTACCAGCCCCTTGTGCTCACTTTTGTAACCCCCAGGCTGATCTCAAACTCAGTGATCCTCCTGTCTCAACACAGGTGTGCACCACCATGCCTAGGTTTCCAGAGCCAGCATGCAGGCCTAGGGATCAAACTCAGGATCTTGTGTTTGCCAGGTAGGTGCTTATGCCTCTGAGCTGTCTCACCAGCCCTGATTGATTGATTGATTATTTATTTACTGAAAAGGTCTCACTGTATAGCCCAGAGCAGAATGGAGCTCCTAGTGATTCTTCTGCCTCAATCTCTTTAATACTGGGATTACAGGTCTCTGTTTATACACCTGGCTTGATTTAATCCCTAAATAACTTCATTTGCTTTACTGAAAGGGGGTCTGGGTCTGGTAGCTCTGCACACCTTTGCAAGCCTTAGTGTGGACATTGGCTCCTTCATATTCCTCTCTTTAAAATGATGGCAAAATTTAAAATTTATTATAGGTAGGAGAAAAACAGGGCCAAGAGCCATGAGCAAAAGGGTAGGGGAAAAAAATTAGGCTCTTCAGAGTGAGCTTGGGCCAAGTAAAAATAAAAAATACATACTACAGGGTTATTGTGGAGAGACATGGTACCCCATTTACAGTTTCTAATATCCACCGATTTTTTTTTTGTGTGTGTGTGTGGCCGGCTCAGCCCACCTTGGGGGTGGGATTGGTATGGCATGTGGTGCCAGGATTGAACTGTGGTCTCCGTGATTGCCTAAACTTGCCTAAGCAGGCTCTTTAGACTGCTGAGCTATCTTGCTGGCCCAATACCCACTGATTTTTGCCTGGGTCTTGTTTTTTTTTTTTTTTTTTTTAAACGTATTTGGTTGTTGCAGGGTCTCACTGTGCAGCTTGGACACCTGATGATCCTCCTGCTTTCAGCCTATCCAGTGCTGGGGTTATAGGTGTACACCACTATGCCTGGATTCTGTCCTGCTCAGCCTGCCCAGGGGGTGGGGCTGGCATGGCATGTGGTTGGTACTGGGGATTTAAAAAAATTTTTTTTTATTTTATTGAGAAATATCAATGAGACAGTTTGAAAACTGATTAATAGCACAGTTTCAATAATTAATACATTGTACATGTTATCTTCTTAATGGTTATCCATAGTATGAGAAGCAGACAGGAGATCCTGTCCAAACACTATTAGTACAAATTTTTCTTCTCATTGAATTAAGTGAAAGTAGCTGTATATCTATCCTAACTATTTTGTATATACAAATACAAAATGGTCCTTCCTTTGTATCCCCCTTTTTTGTTCAGTCCTGTCAGAGGTGAGTATTCTATTGGCATCTACATACTATAGGTGCTTGAATTCAGCAAAACAATAATAGTAATGGTTATCCTCAGAAGTTATTGACTTGAACATTTTATAGCTCATCGCATTAATATGGCTTTACTTTATAGACCTCATTTTTATACTTTTCTGCTGGATGGTTAAGACCAAGATAAAGCAAGACCTATAGAAAAAGAAACGTAACTTTTGTATCTGATAAGGTCAATCAAATACCCTCAGGATTTATCCTGTAACCCTGTTGCGTACTTCGTAGATCTTTTGTCAGTGTCAGCCATGAGGATAAGTCATGGTCATTGCTTGACCACTTTGCTCTCTGTGAAAGCCTGAGAGTGTTTTCTCTCCATGTGACTCTCCCCAGGCACATTATATACTATCAATCACATTCCTCTGTGGCTCCATAATCTCCTTGATCAGAAATGGGCACAACTGAGTTACATGATGTTACAGTACAGGTTCTCCTATGTCCCGAGTCTTTACTGACCTTGAAGGGCTAGGGCCAAAATGTTGGCTGACCTTGCAGCCCTTCCTTTTCTCCAATTTTTTTTTTTTTTTTTTTTTTTTTGTGGAACCGGGGATTGAACTCAGGCCCTTGTGCGTGCCAAAGAAGCACTTATTCTACTGATCCATCTCTCTGGCCCCTTTTTCTCCAATTTTTTTTATTTGTGTGTGTGTGTGTGTGTGTGTGTGGCCAGCTCAGCCCACCAGGGGCGGGGCTGGCTGGCATGTGGTGCTGGGGGATTGGACTGCGGTCCCTGTGCTTTGCTGAGCTTGTTCTAAGTAGGTGCTTTAGACCACTGAGCCATCTCACCAGCCCCATTTTTCTCCAATTTTTGATCTGCTAACTTCTCCAGAAAAGAAGCTTATTATTACCCTGCAACATATGCAGTTCGGTTTACCCTATCTGTCTACATGTCAAACATCTTAGGCATAACATGGAACAGGTATTTTCCATCAAGTATTGATATGTTGAACTTTAACTCCTTACAGAACATGAAGAAAAAATTTTTTTAAAATAAGAATAAATACATATTTTTACACAGAAATTTAGAAATCTAACCATATACAGAATTGTAGCAGGACATTCCTGTGACTTTTTTTTTTCTTTTTCTTGTGTCTGTTTTTCATTTATTACCCTTTATTTAAAAAAACAAACAAAAAAAAACCCTTTTACTTGAGAGACAATATGGTAATAATTGTATGTCATGACAAGAGGTATGTATTTAGAAGACCAGAATGACAAATATTCCAAATGTGATCCTTCTATTACATATTGCTATCTTCAGTGCAGTTGCTTGGTTCACAGGTATCAACATATATAGTTAGTCAAGGTGAGAATCCTACCAATTAACTGCTAGTTTCAAAAACCTGCTGATGTTTCTCAGGATCATTGCCTTACCCATCTTGTGCATATAAATGTATGGCTTTGTCATGTTTCCCAGCTTTTCTCCTTGCCCTTGCCTCATTGTCCAATCCTCAAGTTCTTGCTTTCCTTTTAAATGTGTTATACCTTTGTATTTGTAATTCTTCTTTTTAGTTCTTATACTATGGAGACAATATGATATTTACACATGTGGGTCTAGTTTATTTCACTTATAAGTATATCTTCAAGTGGCATCCACTTAAATAGGAAGGCTTTGAGCTTATCATTCTTTATAGTGGAGTAATACTCCACTGTATAAAAATATCACATCTTTTTCAACCATTCCTCCTGTGATGGGCATCTTGGTTGGTTCCAAGATGTGGCTATCACAAATTGTGCTGCTATAAACATAGGTACGCATAGTATCACTATGATATGATGCTTTCAGTTCCTCCAGGAAAATTCCCAGTAGGGGAATAGCTGGCTTGAATGGGATTTCCAGTCCTAGTTTTTAAGGAGTCTCCACACTGATTTCCATAATGGTTGCACTAGTCTATACTCCCACCAGCAGTGGAGAAGGGTTCCCTTTTCCCCACAGTCTCTCCAACATTGGTTGTTGGTTGACTTCTTTATGATAGCCATTGTTTCTGGGGTGAGATGGTATCTTAGTGTTGTTTTAATTTGCATTTCACGGATGGCTTGTGATGAGGAGCATTTTTTCACATATTTATTCACTTCTTTAATTTTGTCCTCTGAGAAGTGTGTGTTCATCTCGGATGCCCATTTCTGGATTGGGTCTTTAAATTTAGGGGCCCTAATGTTCTTTAGTTCTTTATAAATTCTAGAGAGTGGACCTTTGAGTGCTTATTAGTTAAATTTGTGGGTTGTCTTTTCACTTTATTGGTAGTTTGTTTTGACATGCAAAAACTTCTCAATAAGAGGTGGTCCCAGTTGTTAATTCTTTCAAGTATTACCCATGCGATTTGATTTTTGTTTATGAACTGTTTGCCTACCCCTATGTCTTCAAGATTTCTACCTACTTTCTCTTCCAGGGGATATAGTGTTTCTGTTTTAGTGTTCAAGTCTTTAATCCATTTTGACTTTAGTTTAGTGCATGGTGATAGACCTGGGTCAAGTTTTAGTTTTTGGCATGTAGAGAGCCAGTTTTTTGAGCACCATTTGTTAAAGAGGCTATCTGGGGACTAGGGAGATGGCTTAGTGGAATAAACACTTCCCTGGCAAGCACAAGGGCCTGAGTTCAATCCCTGGTTCTGAAAAATAAAATAAAATAAAAATAAAGAGGCTATTTTTCTTCCAATAAGCGTGTTTGGCCCCTTTTTCAAAGATCAGGTGGCTGAGTGTGTTCCTAAAGGCCTCTGCATCTTCTAATCTATTCCATTGATCCTCAGGTCTATTTTGTTGTCAATACCATGCTGATTTTATCACAGTAGTTTTGTAGTGTCATTTCAAGTCAGGAATTGTAATGCCTCCTGCCTTGTCTTTGTTGCTCAGGATTGCTTTTGCTATTCTAGGTCTTTTTTGGTTCCAAATAAATTTTAGGAATGATTTCTGTAGGTCTGTGAGGTATGTTGGTGGTAGTTTGATAGGGATTGCATTAAATCTGTACAACAGTTTTGGGAGTATGGCCATCTTCACGATGTTGGTTCTTCTTATCCAGGAACAGGGAATATCTTTCCATTTTCTGAAATCCTCTATGATCTCTTTTTTCAGAGTACTGTAATTTTCTGTGAAAAGATCTTTGACTTCCTTAGTTAGATGAATTCCAAGGTATTTCATTTTCTGCAGTGCTATTGTAAAAGGTATTGTTTCTCTAATTCCCCTCTCAACGTGTTTGTTATCAGTGTAGAGGAATGCTATTGACTTTTAAGTATTAACTTCGTATCCTGCTATGCTACTGAATTTGTGTATCAATTCTAGCTGAGTAATACTGGTATTTTTATACAGTGGAGTGTTACTCAGCTAGAATTGATGCACAAATTCAGTAACAAGTAGCTTCTTGGTGGAGTTTTTTTGGTCTTCCAAGTAAAGTATGATGTCATCTGCAAATAATGATAGTCTCACTTCTTCTTCACCTATTCTTACTCTTTTTATTTCTCTGTCTTGTCTAATGGTTCTAGCTAATGATTCCAGAACTATATTGAATAGGAGGGGTGATAGAGGACATCCTTGTCTTGTACCCGATCTGAGACTAAAAGATTTCAGCTTTTCCCTATTTAGAATTATGTTAGCCATTGGGTTGTCATAGATGGCTTTTATGAGATTGAAGTAGAAGCCTTCTATTCCAATTTTCTGTAGGACTTTGAACATGAATGAGTGTTGGACTCTGTCAAAAGCCTTTTCTGCATCAATGGAGATTATCATGTGGTTTTTAGATTTCATTCTGTTGATATAGTGTATTACATTTATAGATCTTTGAATATTGAACCATCCTTGCATCCCTGGGATGAATCCTACCTGGTCATGGTGTATGATCTTCTTGATGATTTG
>NW_004524802.1:37957-44615 GCF_000260255.1 Octodon degus | reverse complement strand
CGGTTCAATCCCCCAGCACCGCATGCCAGCCAGCCCCGCCCCCTGGTGGGCTGAGCTGGCCACACACACACACACACACACACACACAAAATAAATAAATAAATAAACATAAAAAAAAAAGAAAATGACCCATGTGCAGCTGAAAAAAATATGTATTCAGCTGTGGTTGGGTGGAACACTCTGTATATGTCTATCAAGTCCATTTGTTCAAAGCTCTGGTTCAGATCTGCTACTTCTTTGCTAATTTTTTGTCTGGTTGACCTATCTTTTTGGAATAAGGAGGTGTTAAGGTCTTCTGTTAAGATTATGGTATTGGATATTAGATTTTTCATGTCTATTAAGGTTTGTCTTATATAGTTGGGTGTTCCCGTGTTTGATGCATACATATTTATGAGTGTTATCTCTTCTTCTTGAATTTTTCCCCTAATCAGTATATAGTGGCCTTCTTTATTTCATTTGATCATTCTTGGTTTGAAGTTGAGAGTGTCTGAGAACAGGATTGCTACCTCTGCTTTTTTCTGAGGTGCTGCGGCATGTAGTATTGTTTTCCATCCTTTGACTTTCAGCCTATGAGTTTCTTTATGAGTTAAGTGTGTTTCTTGTATATAGCATATTGTTGGGTTTTGTTTCCTAATCCACTGTGCCAGTCTATTTCTCTTAATTGGTGAACTGAGTCCATCTACATTGATGGTTATAATTGAGATGTGTTGACTTACGATTGACATGTTATTTACCTGTTTTTTAACTCCTGTTTCTCCTGTGTTTAATTGTTGGCCCTATTTAGTAGGTTCCTTCTGTTCTCGTTGGTGGAGTTCTGATCATTTTGATCTGTGTCTAGAACATCTTTCAGTAGTCTGTGTAGGGTTGGCTTTGTCATCATGAAATTCTTTACTTGTTCTTTGTCATGGAAGTATTCCACTTCTCCATCAAATGTGAAAGAGAGTTGTGCAGGGTATAGTAGTCTGGGCTGGAATTTGTTTTCATAGAGGACTTGAAGTACTCTGCTCCATGCTCTTCTTGCCTTCATGGTTTGTGAAGAGAAGTCGGCCGTAATTCTGATGGGTTTTCTTTTGAATGTGATTTGCTTTTTTTCTCTGGTGCCTTTCAGTATGATATTCTTTTTTTTTTTTTTTGGCAGAACCAGGGATTGAACTCAGGCCCTTGTGCTTGCCAGGGAAGTGCTTTTTCCACTGAGCCATCTCCCCAGCCCCTCAATGTCTTCTTTAGAGGCAGTTATTAATTCTTTTACTGCAGTTTTTTTCAGATTGGGTTTCCTCCATATGTTTCTGTATTTGCTTCTTTACTTCAGATGCTATGAATTCAGAGATTTCTTTTTTTGTTCCAGAAATTAATTCTGCTCTGAGTTTCTCTATATCTTTCTGCTGTTTTTTTTTTTCTTCCAGTGCTATTAATTCATACATTTCAGCTGAGCTAGTGTCCTCTGCATTTGTTCTGTGTGGGCTTGAGGCCCAAGATTGCATTTTGTTCCTTGTCTTTATCATTTTGTATAGCACTGACCTCTGATCTTTGGTGTAGAGTTTTGGTGCAGTTATATCCTTATCATCTAATGAAATTCAGGTACCGATATACCAAGTTCTAGTTTATGCAGTTGTGCCTGGCTTGGGTCTGGCTACTGTGCTCAGCTCCTTATTGCTGTTGCCCTTGGAGGTGGGCCTGCTGTGCCCCTCTGGCAAGATGTTCTGTTCCTGGATTAGCTGTGTGGTTTTGACCCTAGTCTCACAGCAGGGACTTTAGCTGAAGGGTTTCACCCCAGGCCTGTATGCCAGGCCTGGGCTGGGTCTGGAGGGGTATGGGGAGGGCTTGTGGGAGAGCACAGAAGCTCTCCCACACAGTCACTGGGCCTAGGCTTTGGCGGGTCTGCAGGACTCCCAAGAGCGCGGCGGAAGTTCTCACTCACAGGGTGGGCTGTGCTGGCTCTGGATGGGCTGGGGAGGTCCAGAGAATGTGGGGAAAGGCCTCTCTCACGTGGCGGCGGGTGCAAGACAAAACATAAGCTCTTCCACACACTCGCAGGGCCTGGGGTTGGTCGGATCGCTACTGGGGATTGAACTGTGGTCCCTGTGCTTACCTAAGCAGGCAGTCTAGTCTGTGGAGCTATCTCACTGGCCCCTGTTTTTGTTTTCTTGATCACAGCAATGTTGTAAAACCCACCTTGATGAAGAGATATAATCAAAAGGAAAAGTGTAGGGGCTGGGGAGATGGCTCAGTAGAATAAGCACTTTCCTGGCAAGCACAAGGGTCTGAGTTCAATCCCCAGTTCCGCCAAAAAAAAAAAAAAAAAAAAAAAAAGATGCACCTCAGTGTTGTAACTCTTTTTTTTTTTCAAGTCATAGAGTTTCTTTTTTTTTTAAATTTAATTTATTTATGTGTGTGTGTGTGTGTGCGCATGTGGCCAGCTCAGTCCAGCAGGGGACGGGCTGGCTGGCATGTGGTGCAGGGGGATTGAACCGTGGTCCCTGTGCTTTCGCTAAGCTTGTTCTAAGTAGGTGCTTTAGACCACTGAGCCATCTCACCAGCCCTCAATGTTGGAACTCCGAGCTCTCTTGAACTATAGTGTTTGACAGGCTGCATACCCCTGTTATTTCTTAAAGTGTTAAATATCTTGCAGTGACAGTTGCGAACTCGCTGTGGCACCCTGGGGTGCCTTGGCACACAGTTTGGGACCTACAGCTGTTTCTTCCATGAAGCATTATATCTTAAAGGTCTGCCTCTCCGCTGGGTACAGCTCTTTCTTCTCCCAGTTAGTGCACATTAGCCCTTGTCCAGCAGGATGCACACTCAGCTGGCTGCTTCCCACAATTGGACACCTGAGCTGCCTCTAAGTTTTTGCAAAGCACAGAAGGCCCTGACAGACAGATAAGCAGAATCAGAGGTACAGAGTCCACTCTGGTCAGCGAAAGTACTTGCTGCCAGTGACCACTGGCTCCTAGGTCAGTTACCTTTTGTCCTGTTCCACTTTTTCCTACTGCTGCTGCTTTGCCACTGACTGGGTGTGGAGTGGTTGCTCCGCTTTACATTTCTCTGACTGCTGCATTTGAGCACTGTTATGGTTTGTGTCTAGTTGTCCCTCATGCAGTCGTGGGGCAGACTTCTAGAGTTTATGATTGGCTCACGATCCACTGGGATTATAGGTGTGAGTATTACACCCAGCCTGGGGCAGAGAGCCTCAATGCAATCTAAGGGAGACAGACTTGCCCCCTGCAACCCTTGTTGCTGCTGCTCCTCCCGTTCACTCTCTGCTCTTTGCTGCTGCCATGAAAGGCTGCCCTCTGCCATGTGCTGCTCTGCCTTGGAGCTAGCTGAGTATGCACTGAAACCTCTAGTAACTGCAAGCTAAATAAACCTTTCCTTCCCCAATTTTAAGTGTCAGGTATTTGTCCCAGCAATGAGAGAAGACTAACTGGGACAGCACTGTCTCATGCACTTGCTTCCCTTTTATATTTTTTTAATTTTTTTTATTTGTGTGTGTGTGTGTGTGTGTGTGTGTGTGTGTGTGTGTGTATCCAGCTCAGCCCACCAGGGGGCGGGGCTCGCTGGCATGTGGTGCTGGGGGATTGAACTGTGGTCCCTGTGCTTTGCTAAGCTTGTTCTGAGTAGGTGCTTTAGACCACTGAGCCATCTCACCAGCCCTGCTTCCCTTTTTTTGAGTGGTGGTGGTGGTGGTGGTACTGGGAATTGAACTCAGGACCCTGTGCTTGCCAGGCAAGTGCTTGTGCTGATGAGCTATAGCCCTAGCCCCTACTTGCTTCCTTTGGGCAGGGGGGTTCCTCTGCAAATGCCTGGGCAGATCCTTTGATCATTTTCTTGGTGGGTGACTTGCTGTCTTCTAAACCTCAACTTTCAGAATTCCTCAAAATCCAAGATATGAATCCCTGGATAGTTTCATCTTTTCCCATTCTGTTGTGTAGTTTCCCAGTAATTTTTAGTTTTGTTCTAATCACATTCTTCTTTTTCTGCTTCTTTATGTGAACATACCTCTGAGGTCTTCCTCAAGACAGAAGAAGGGAGCCTCATTCTGTGGTACAGCCATCTGTCATGGCACCCAGGTCCTCATCTGTGTTGGGCAAGAGCTCTGCCATGGAGTCCACCCCATGCCAGTCCCTGTCTGTCCATGTTGTCTGCCATTACGTGGGTCTTCTTCCCAGGTAGTGTCAGTGAAACCAGCCTCTCTCTATACAATAAAAAGAATAACCTTTATTCTTTCCTCACTGATCACATTTGTGCCAGGGTCTTACCAGCCTCCTTCTGGCCCTGTGGTCTCTCCTAGCCCCAGTGTCTTTGTCACTTGTGCATTGTCCGAGCTTACTAGGCAGTGGAGCCCTAGGAGCCACACAGGAAAGTGTCCTTGCTTGACCCTGCTGTGGAGTGGTATTGTAGCTGTGTGACCAGCCTTGGCCATCTTGCTGGTCCTGGCTGGTCCTGGGCTGTGGGATGGTGACTTCTAGTTGTCGTTGGCAGGCATCTTCTTTCTTCCTGAAGAGGGGTGTTTGCTGTATGTTTTGGTACATGCCTTGATCCAGGAGGAAAATGTCTTTCCACTCTTATTTTTCTGGAATTTCTTAGAATTATAAATGTCAAATGCTCCTTCTTAAGACAATTTTTCTATTTTTTCCCTTACTGTAATGAATTGTGTTCATTGTATTTATCCACTTTAAGGTGTCACCCTGTACCACTAGAATAAACTATTTGAGAATGAAGTTACAGTTTTTAAATACCTAGTTTGTTTCAGCTAATTATAGATACAATGAGCTAAACATCTGTTTGTTTGAACAGTTGTTTGCTTATACGAGAATTTTTTTTCTTTTTCTCTTTTTTTCTTTCTTTCTTTCTTTCTTTCTTTCTCTTTTCTTTTCTTTTCTTTTCTTTTCTTTTCTTTTTTTTTTTTTTTTTGGTACCGGGGATCGAACTCAGGACCTTGCCCTTGCCAGACACCTCTGCTGCTGTCTCCCCAGCTTCCTGAGGACCTGTCATTTGCCAGGCAGGCACTGTGCCACAGTTACATCCCTACCTCTAAATTTTATTTATAGAGATAAAGGGAGATGTAAGAACAGAGGGAAGAGATTAAAAAAAGAATTAAGAACTGTTACATACATGTTTATATCTATATTCACAGTACAATGGGCCTATAATTTTATTTCTTTTTTATATTCTTTGTATTTCTTTTATCAGTTTTGGGATCAGGTTTACACTGACCTCACTGAATCCTTCACAATCCAACATAGAGCTCTGGATTGTGAATGTGGTAACATAGCCCTCTAATCCCAGCACTCCAGAGGCTGAGGGAGGAGGATTGTGAGTTTGAGGTCAGCCTGGGTTACATGCAACACCCTGTCTCAAAACACCTAAAATATAAATCTTGTGTTTTAACAAGGTCTGGAGTTTGATCCCTGGCCTCACATGCCACACTAGCCCCAGAACTGGGCATGGTGGTGCATGCCTGCAATCCTAGTACTCCTAGTACTCAGGAGGTTGAAACGGGTGGATCCTTGCAAGTTCAAAACTGGGCCAGGGACTACAAAAAGTGAGCATAGGGCCAGCCTGAACTGCATAGCAAGACCCTGTCTCAAAAATCAAATCAAATCAAATCCTGTGTTTTAGCTTAGCATAGTGAGTGCACACTTGTAATTCTGGTTATATAGGAAGCTGAGGCAGGAGACAAGTTCAAGACCAGTCCGGGCAGCTTAGCAAGACCTTAAAAGAAGGGCTGGGAACAGCAAACAGTGACATATGCCTGTGATCCTCACACTTGGGGAAACTGAAGCAAGAAGACTGCAACTTGGAGCCAGCCTGGGCAACTTAGCAACTCCTGTGTCCAAACAACCCAATGAAGCCAAAGCAAAAACTGGGGGTCTAGCTTAGTGGTCGAGTGCCCTAGTAACCCCTCCTGGTGGGCCAGCTGCCCATGTCCTCTGCTGCTCCTCTTCTGGTCTGAGTCTTGTTTTCTTGTGGCTCACTATCTGCATGGTGCCCCCAAACATGGAGGTGTGGCTTCATCTTGTTTCTAAACTTGGACCTATAATCAGCTGTGTCTGACTTCTTACTTCTTCCTTCAATATTGAATTTGTGAGCTTCGTGCCTGTTGTTCACTTGTTTTCATGCTATACAGCATGCACTGTTTTAATATCTTCCTGTATTAGTACATCCTATTGTTGGTAGGCACAACTGTTTTCTGGTTTGGACTGTGACAGATGGTACTCTGTCCCTGATGTGGCCTCCTGGATTCTAGTCACTCCAGGGACCTCTGTATCACCTCACTGGCTTCTGTTTGTATTTCCCAGGAGCCAAGGGTGCCAAACATCTTGGTGGCTACTGGAGAAACACCTGTCTTCGTCTTTCCCCTGGGGTCTTCTCACTGTGTGTGGCTTGGATGAGAGCCTTTGTAGATCATATGTATGTAGGCAGTGACCCCTCTCTGAAATAGGCTTTATTGTCCTTCCTGTGGCATCTTCAGATGAACTGAAGCTTTTAATTTCCATGCAATCCAATTCTCAATCTCCTTTCATCGTTCTCAGTTTTTTTATTTTTTTAATTTTTAATTTTTTATTTGTGTGTGTGTGTGTGTGTGTGTGTGTGTGTGTGTGTGTGTGGCCAGCTCAGCTCACCAGGGGGCGGGGCTGGCTGGCATGTGGTGCTGGGG
>NW_004524802.1:32991-37857 GCF_000260255.1 Octodon degus | reverse complement strand
GTATCATATTGAAATTTGTTTGCAGCCCTAAGATAGTAAAGAGTCTTGTTTTTTTTTTTTTTTTTTTTCAGAACCAGGGATTGAACTGAGGCCCTTGCACTTGCCAGGCAAGCGCTTATTCTACTGAGCTATCTCCCTGGCCCCTGACATTTAAGATGAAATGCTGCACAAAATTACATTTTTCATGTAGGCTATGAGGTTGGGACCAAGTTTCATCTTTCCAGGATCTCATGCATGCTAAATAAGCACTCTTAGTTCTGCTTGCTTGCTTGCTTGCTTCCTTCCTTCCTCTTCCTCTTCCTCTTCTTCTTTTTGTCTTTTTGAGTTTTTTTCTTAGATGGGTTTTACTATGCAATTGAAATATTGAGTTCCATTTGTAGCCCAGGTCTTGAACTTGGCAGTAATTTTCCTGCCCCAGCCTCCCAAGAGCAGGGAATATAGGCATGCAACACTACACCTGGTTTACAAGTGACTTCTATATATTTACCTGGTATAAACAATCTTGCTAAACTAATTCTGAAAATTTATGTCTAGTTCTTTAAGTTTTATTTTTAATACTGAAAGACTTTCACACTGAGCTACATTTCAAACCTCTTTATAAATTTTTGAATTTTGAGACAAGTTCTTACTGAGTTGTCAAGACTAGCTCAAACTCATGATCATCTTGGTTCAGCTTCCCAAGCTTCTGAGATTACAAGTGTGTGCCACCACACCTGGATTTTTTAGGCTTTTCAAATACAGAATTATGTCACCTGTAAAAACTAATGGGGGGCTGGGGAGATAGCGCAGAGGTCTAAGCACCTGCCTGGCAAGCGCAAGGACTGGAGTTCAGTCTGCCACACTATATGCCTTGTCGGCCCTGAAACTGGGCACAGTGGCACATGTCTGTATTCCCAGCGCTGGTGAGTCTGAACTGTGTAGTGAAACTCTGTATCAAATAAATGAATAAATAAATGATTTTTATAAAACTAATGGGGATTATTATTATTATTTATTTTGTGGTACCAGGAACTAAACTCAGGACTTTGCACTTGCCAGGCAGGTACTTCTGCCACTGTGGAGTTAATTTTTTGAACATTTTTTTTTTTTTTTGTAGAACTGGGGATTGAACTCAGACCCTTGTGCTTGCCAGGGAAGCACTTATTCCACTGAGCCATCTCCCTGGCCCCTGTGGGGTTAATTTTTAAATCTCTAGTTTTTACTCATTACTTGTCTTTCGTAGTGTTACTATTGTAGTACTATACAACACTGAACAGACAGGAAGCTGAGGGCAACTCTCTGTTCCTGGCTCAAAAAGAGATCATTTGCAGCCCTTTATTACTGTGATGCTATTTATGTAGGATTCTTATTAAAATATTTCATCAAATCAAAGATGTTTCTTAGTCTCCTGAGAGCTCCTTTCTTATGAGTCATGAAAAGATATTGAATTCTTTTTTTGTGTCTTTTTTGAGACAGGTCTCACTATGCAGTTCAGGCTGGCCTTGAGTTCACTTTTTAGCCCAGGCTGGTTTTGAACTTGCAGTGATCCTCCTGCCTCAGTCTCCTAACTGCTGAGATTATAGGCATGCGTCACCACACCCAGCTTTGAATTCTAGTAAATGCCTTTTTTTTTTTTTTTTTTGCATCTATTGATATATTTTTGCCCAGAATTTGTTGTTTGAAAAGTTAGGTTTACTGAGTTTTAAATTTTTCATTCAAAAAATAATTCCAAATAGAAAAAGCTCCAGTCCTATGGATAACTCATTACTATTATGGACTACTGGACTACATTGGATTGTTTTGCTGAATTCACACACCTACAATATTTAAATGGCAATGGAATATCCATCTCTGACAAAACTAAACACAAAAAGGGGTTACAAATGAAGGACTATTTTATATCTGTATATACAAAATATTTAGGATACATATACAGCTATTTTCTCTTAATTCAATGAGAAGAAAGATTTGTATTAAAAGCATTTGGTGGAGGGCCGGGGAGATGGCTCAGTAGAATAAGTGCTTGCCTGGCAAGCGCAAGGCTCTAAGTTCAATCCCCGGTTCTGCAAAAAAAAAAAAAAAAAAAAAAAAAAAAAAAAAGTGTTTGGAAAGAATATCATGTCTGCATCTTGTACTGTGAATGACTGCTACGAAGACAGCAATATGCAATGTATGAAGTATTGTAACTGTCCTACTAACCTGTTTTGAAACTGTCTCATTGCTATTTGTTTCTCAATAAAATTAATAAAAAGAAAAAGCTGCAATAGTACTAATAACTGACATTCCTTCACACAGATTTGTCTAGTAGGTATTTTGCTTTATCCCTCTCTCTTTACCCTATACACATGTACACACACATACAAATGTACAATGCCCTGGACATCTTGTGAGAAGAGATGAAGCTGGCACTCTTGGCTCCATGAACCCCCCATGCAATGCACAGAGGAACACACTGCTGAGCCACCATCATGCCTGGGCACCTACAGGAAGGCTTCGGCTACGTGGTCAACCAGCCTCTTTGACCAGTTATTTGAGTGTGAATTGGACTCCTTTGAGATGCTACAGGCAGCAGAGAAAAACAAAAAAGCTGGTGGGGGCAGCATTGGGGGCCCCCCGGGGCCAAGAGCATGCCTCAGGCCATATTCATCCCTGTGCAAGGAGTCTCAGAAAGGCGACAACAACCTGCTGCCACCCAGCATTGGAGTGGTGGACAAGAAAGAGGAGGCACAGCTGCCCATGGTGCTGAAGAAAAAAAGAAAAAGACTTGTTGGAAGAAGACCTGATCAACTTCAGGGGAAGGAAAAATAATTGATAGGAGATTGACCACCTGTGAAAGAATATTTGAGAAACCACTTGAAGAAGAGAGTGGAGGAGAATTTTCAGTTGATAGACCCCTATTGACTTGCCTGTCCAAGGGTGTGGTGACCTCAGAAGAGGGCGGGGTAACCATGGCATGAGCAGATGGTGCTCATGGCAAGTGTGAATTTGATGGTCATAGGGGAAGGAACAGATTTATCCTGAAACACGAGGACAGAGGAGGTAGCAGATCTCACAACCGAGGAACTGTCAAAGATGAATTAACTGACTTGGGTCAATCAAATGTGACTGAGGAAAAACTTGAAGGTTCAGTGCACTCTGTGGCAGATACTGAAAATAGAGACAGAGCTTGAAGAGGTTAAGGAAGAAGGCACAAAAAAGATGACTGGATGAGTGGAAGATGATCCAAAATAAAGACTGGGCAAAGGTAGAGTTTAATAACGGGAAAGCAGATGAAGGTGCTGATGGGCACTGAAGAAGGGGATTTGTGCTTCATAAATCAAAGAGTGAAGAAGCTCACACTGAAGAGTGTGATGGAATACCACTTCTGGAAGCCTAGGTGGTGGGAGGGGAGGGTGAGGAGGACATGAGTGTGGAGGTGCAAACTGCTTCAGCAGGACTGACAAGTTGAGCGCTTCAGCCCTGGTTGTGGACAACCCAGAGGCCTTCCCAGCTCTGACCTAACCAGACACCTGGAGATGCCTAGTTCTTCCATGGATCCTCTTGTTCAAAGCTTTGTGCATGCTTAAGGATCCCAGACAACTAAGAAATTTAAAAAGATAAAAAGACTCATTCATGCTACTCACACCTAAAGAATGAATTTTATCTGTTTTGGAAATGAACTCTCTACATAGAAGTCAATAAATATGGTAGTTTTATATTTAGAAATATATTGGTAGCAGGGATAGTTTCAAAATTTTCAGAGATTATGTACTTGCTGCTTAGATATATGCATTTCCAAACTTGAAATATAGGTGTGAACAGTGTGTACCAGTTTATTTATTTATTTTTTTGGTGGTGGGAATTTAATCTTTATTTACAGGACACTGCAAAATAGGAAATTCCGCATAGAAATAAGAAACCCGGGGTTGGTGAGATGGCTCAGTGGTCAAAAGCACCTACTTAGAACAAGCTTAGCAAAGCACAGGGACCGCAGTTCAATCCCCCAGCACCACATGCCAGCCAGCCCCGCCCCCTGGTGGGCTGAGCTGGCCACACACACATAAATAAATAAATAAATAAATAAATGAAATAAGAAACCCCCCTTCAGAGGATAAGCTTCATATAATATGTACAGTTTGGAACTGTTCAAGTATAGTCTCGTTGTGTGTACCAGTTTAAAAGCTTTTGTTTTGTTTGTGTTTTTTAGTTAAGGATTTAGGTGTTCTCCCAATTACAAACTAGTAAATATTAAATGAACTATTGGTTTTAAAATCTGCTTTGTATTTTCACACATGGTCAACTGGGACATGTAAACTTTGATTTGTTAGCCTTTTTTACTGTGTAAAATGCTAACTACTTTACATATCTTTTTTTTCTTTTTTTTTTTTTCTTGGCAGAACCGGGGACTGAACTCAGGCCCTTGCGCTTTCCAAGGAAGCACTTATTCCACTGAGCCATTGCCCTGGCCCTTACTTTACATATCTTAGTTTTTTTATGTATTTGGTACAGGGTCTTACTACGCAGCTCAGACTCATAGTGATCCTCCTGTCTCAGCTGCCCCCATGCTGGGTTTACGGGTGTGCACCACCATGCCTGGTCTTGGTGGCCTACTCTGAGTGCCCGGGGCAGGACCAGCACAGCATGAGGTGCTGGGGATCAAACCTGGGTCCTTGTGTTTGCCTTGTACTTAGACCACTGAGCTATCTCTGTGGCACTTAACTTAGTTTTTTTTTTTAAAGTTTATTTATTTATTTATTGTGTGTGTGTGTGTGTGTGTGGCCAGCTCCACCCACCAGGGGGCGGGGCTGGCTGGCATGTGGTGCTGGGGGATCGAACCGCGGTCCCTGTGCTTTGCTAAACTTGTTCCAAGTAGGTGCTTTAGACCACTGAGCCATCTCACCAGCCCCT
>NW_004524802.1:0-32544 GCF_000260255.1 Octodon degus | reverse complement strand
TTTATTTATTTATTTATTTATTTATTTATTTATTTCCTTCGGAACCCAGGGTTGAACTCAGGCCCTTGCGCTTGCCAGTGAAATGCTTATTCCACTCAGCCATCTCCCTGGACCCTTATGCTAAATCTTTATATGCAGAAATATCATTACTTGAAAAAATTCAAAGCACATTGGTTTATTAACCTTTGCTTTCCTGCATGGTTTCTTAATTCAGATTATATCTGACAGGTTCAACTATATTTACTTTTAAATGTGTGACTTCCCCATCTTAAAAACCAAACTAGACACTTTATTGGTAGAAGTTGTTTGACCTATTTCCTTCTTATAGACATATCATGAATTTGTTCTGTGTTGTAGGTTTCTCCCCTCCAGCGCAGTTGATTTGGGTAATATTTACACTTCTATTCAGTAAGTGTCTGCTCTTGATATAGTTTGTGTGTGAAAGGCCCAAAGATCAGAAGGCAAATCTGTAGTGAGCAACTGTATTAGTTACTCTTCTCTCGTTGCTGGGACCAATACCCCACACTCAAAATGAGGGAAGGAAAGGTTTATTTAGCTCACAGTTACTGGAGGTTTCAAGGCATTGGAGGTGAGACCGGGGGTTGCCGTGTCCAGGATGACCCTCCTGACACCTCTCAGAAAGCACAGGCTAGCCAGTTTAAGGGTTTGTGCATCTCTGGCACTGCCCCTCAAGCCACTTGTTGCTCCTCCAGCTTCATCTACCCTATAACTTACATGAAGCTTTAGGGGCACAAGTAGATACAAACCATAACATTCTGCCCCTGGACCCTCAGAGTCTCATGCACATCCTTTTGTCCAAAAGGCATTTTAGTCCATCTCTAAGAGTTGCCAGAGTCCCAACAGTTTCAGCATTGCTGAAAAGTCCAAGTTCCAAGTCTCCTCCAAGATCCAAGGCAAACTCTCAACTGTGAGCCCCTGTACAAATAAAAAGTTAAATATATCCAACATTCAAAGGCACAAGATAAACATTGCCATTCCAAAAGGTATACAAGCCATTGGGGCCAAAACAAGTCCAAAATCCAGCAGAGCAAACATTAAGTCCTATAGTTCCATATGGAACATCTGAAGCAATCTGTGGTAAATTGTGAGCTCCATGTAGCTCCACCCTTATGGCACTTCTGGTGGTGGTATCTCCTGTGGCTTCTTTCTGAGGCTGACTTTGCTCCCTCTTTGTGGTTTCCCTTAGATGATCCATGTTCCTGGCTTTTCCAAATTTCTGGGGTTTCTACTGAATAGGTTTCTCACTCATAGTTTCACACACTGCCTTCTCGGGGGCACACTGCCTGGCCTCCCAGGCCTTCTTCTTAAATCGAGGTGGAAGCCTTCTTAACCTCAGAACTCCTGCATTCTGCATGCGCCTAAAACCAGCACCACGTGGGTGGTGCCAAGGTCTCCTGCCTGCAGCAGCCAGGCTTTCCTCTCTCTTGGCTGCAGGGGTCAAGTGCCTGGATTGCTGAGCACTCGGACCCTGATTCCGAGAAACAAATCCTCTGTGCTGGTGCTATTCTGTAATATGATGTGGCTGCCACCTCCATTCTGGAACCTGGTGTGGCAGCCGCCTCCATTCTGGAACATGGGGCTCTGCAGCTTTCTCCTCAAAGCAAAGTCCCTCACCCTTGTGATTCTGAGGCTGCAAAGCGTGAGAACCTGCCACCTCCTGTGATGCTCTCAGGTCATCCTTTCCATTCTCTCATTCCTTCTCAGCAGTGGAGATCCTCTCAGCTCTATCTTTGCATTCCACAGTTTTATTGGAGCTTCCTTTCTGACCAAACTCACAACATTTTGTATCATCCTGCTAGGTTCTTTGCACTTGATGCTCAACATAAATCTGACTGAAAGCTCCCAACAACAGCCATGCCACTGCCCCAATATTTGACTGCTTTGAGATTTCCTTTGAAAGATTAATCAGTTCATCATGCTTGATCTTAGTCTCAGGTGAATTCTCTGGACATGGGCAAAATTCAGACAAACTTTCAGCCAAGCCAAAACACAAATGATCTGGAGTCCAACAACCAATGCAGTTCTTCTTCCCAACAGAAATCTCCCCAGCCTGGTTACAGGAATGTTTTCTATCAGTCTTCTGGTCTGAGCTCTGACCAGAATCTCCCCTACAGAACAGCTGAAGCTGTTCCACCGCTTCACTTGTAGGCGACATCTCCAAACTTTTCCTTTCTCTTCCCATAAGCCATTCCCAAAAGCTTATAATCCACATCATCAGGTATAGCCACAGCAACGACCCTATTTCTCTAGTGCCAAATTTATTACCCTTCTCTCATTGCTGGGACAAATACCCCACACTCAAAATGAGGAAAGGGAAGGTTTATTTAGCTTACAGTTCCTGGATGTTTCAAGACACTGGAGGAGAGTATGGGGCGCTGCTTTGTCCAGGATGACTCTCTACACCTCTGAGAAAAGCACAGGCTAGCCAGTTTAACATGCCCCTCGGGCCCCGCCCCTCTGGCCGCTCATTCCAGCTGCTACCCTATAACTTACATGAGGCTTTTGGGTGACAACTAGACACAAACCATACCGCAACCCTTTAACTTGGTTCTGAAGAAACCAAAGGGCACTGGATAGTATGGCAAGGTTGGGGGTATTTAGGGTTTTGGCTTTTGGAAAGCAGACCATTTTACTGATGATGTTGGGACAGCTGCGTTGTCCATAAAATATAAGCCAAAATTTATTTAAAAAGTGCAATGCATATGTCATGTCACAAATGTAGTTCTTCCTACCTCCTGAGAACTAGGTCACAGGACTGGGTTCAATCACAAAGCACCTGTGGTTCCGGCTACTTTAGCGACTGGGTGGACAGATTGCTTGAACCCAGGACTTTGAGGCCAGTCTGGGTAACAGTGAGACCCTCTGATTTCTCATTGCTTCAAGAGAGAGCATGGATTTTACCCATGATGCCCATTACCCAGAACACCTCAGAGAATGGGCCCGAAGTCAAGGGATTCATTTTTGTAATCATATTTTGACCTTTGAAATCAGGAAACCATCCAGTGTCCCTCTCTAGTCTTCAAACCCCATCTGATTTTCCTATGTCAGTGAGGTGCTTTATAGATGCAAGACCATCCTCTTCGTGTGGTGACTCAGTTACTTTGTTGTTGCTGAGACACAATGACTGACACCCACAATTTATTATTTATTTATTTATTTGATACAGGTCTCACTACACAGTTTACACTTGTAGTGATCCTCCTGTCTCAGCCTCTCTAGCACTGGCATTACAGTCATGTACCACCACGCCTGGTTTTGGGGCCAGCATGCATGTGGTTGCAGGGATTGAACTCTGGTCCTCCTTGCACTTGCCAGGCAGGCACTTAAACCACTGAGCTATCTCCCTAGTCCCCCACACCCACATTTTAAAGGAGAGTTTTTTGGGAGGCTCACAGTTTAGTTCATTGTAGGCTGGATCCAAGGAAGAATGGCATGACAGAGGGGTACAGTAGAGGACAACTGCTTGTAGCATGGTGGACAGGAAACAGAAAAGGGTTGGAGAGGGAGACATAAATACTTCAAGGTCCAGTCTCTAGTGACCTCCTCCTCCTGCCAGTCCTTACTTCCTAACAGCAGCTAGTTGTAGATCCCATAGTTCCCAGTCACCTTCCACAGGCCTATGTTTTAGTGTATAGGGCTCTGGGGGACATCCAGATCCAAGACAAAACATGTAGTGTCTGTCACCTTGTGTGTATCTTTCCACCTGGAGGCACCCAGCCTGTTCTTATACCCAAAGCCACCTGCAGTGTCCCTCAGGATTGATGTAAATTGGGCAAGCATACCATGAAGGTGAGGCTGAGCTCTCCTTGCTTGGCCATTGTATCAGGAGGTCATGATGCTGTCTGCCTGGTGCGGTGCTGAGAGTATAGTACACTTGTAGTTGCTTCATGCAGTGTTCTGTGTGCCAGTCCAGTTGATCATGAGCACTGGTGAAACTTGTCCTGTGATTGTGGACATACCTGCTTCTCTATTCTTACTCTTTTTTTTGCAGTACTGGGAACCGAACCAAGATCTTTTGCATTAAGCTACATCCCTGACCATGTTTCATTTTGAGACAGTCTTTTCTAAATTGCTTGTGCTGGGTTCAAATGTACAATTCTCCTGCTTCAACCCTCTCCCCTAAGAGCGCAGGCATGTGCCACCATGCCTGGCTTACTTCTTTTAGTTGCTACCTTGTGCTGTATCTTCGGCAGTCATCTATGTATCTTTGTGCATGGCATTAGGTGTCTGGGGATGTGGGACTTTATATCTTCCTGGTGACCTCTAACTCATGATTATAAATTGACTCTTTTGTACTTGTTCATTTTCTAGTAGTTTACTCTAATACTATCTGAACACAAGCTTCTCTTCATTTGCACCAGTGCAAAGTGCATTGTGATACCAGAGACAGTATGCTCGGAGGGTTATGAGACAGAGGCAGGTCTGTGGGTTTTTGGTGAAGATTGGGTAAGCATAGCTGTGGGGAGGGACAGGATGGGCCACTTGGGGTTCTGACTGCAGTCCCTCACCTTCTCCCCTCTTGCCCCTCCCCAGTAGATCTGCTAGGCCACATGTCAACATTCAAGAAAGGGTCTCCTGCCCTAGGCCATGGAAACTGAGCTGCCTCTCTCCAACCTCAGCAGCCTCATCCTTGCTGAGGGCCTGCAGGACTCACTGTGCAGATGAACAGTGTGCCCTTGGCTGTATGGATGCTTCCTGGTCCAGAGGGCTCATCTTCCATCCTCCTGTGAGAGAAGATATGGGCTGATGAGAGGCCGATATACCCCACCCAGCCATTGGTGGGTCAGCAACAGCCCCAACCCCTCCTGAAGTCTACTGTGTCCTTCTGTCCCTGCCTCCCACCTGCCAGATATTTGCCAGATCCTCAGGAACTAGGTAGGCCACACACCTATCACTTGAGCAGATCCAGCAAGATCCACAGTTCAGAGTTTGAGAGGGAGCCAGGCTGCCCACTTCAGCAGTGGAACCCACGTGCCCCTTAACGTCTGCCCTCTGTGTCTGCTGTTGAGGCTAATGGAGGCCGCTGTAGATGAGGATAGGCGAGAGGGTGCTTCCTTTTGCGTAGGTCAGCCCCTTCCATATCTAGGGCTCAGTCAGCATGATGGGCAGAGAATGGTTGGGTCCCAAGGCCCTAGCTCCTCCCTGTCAAGGGTGAAGAAGGACGTGGTTCATCAGACCTTCCTCTGCTACTTCTTCTGCCGGCAGAAGTGACCTGGTGGATCTGAGCTGGGAACAGGACTCAGGGCTCCCACAGCATCTGACCCTGTGGGCCACTGCTGCAGTCCAGTGGGGTCCACTGCAGCCATCCGAGAGTGCTGCCTGTCACCCATTAGCAGGGTTACTAGTGGTGGTGGGTACTGACCCATAAGGTGCTGAGAATGCCAAGACTCAGGAAGCTGGAGCCCTGGGGCAGTTGTCCACTGTGGGGCCAGACGGCCTCTGACTGTGGTCTGGTGGTACTGGGAGGTCCAGGTTTCATTTACCCAGAGCTTTAGGTTGTGCAGAGCTGTCGCTGCAGCAACTGTCACTGCGCAAGGGCGGGACAGGGAGGGGCTCAGGGGCCCTGTCCAAGGCTGGAGTCCGTGCGGGTACCCGCGCTGTGCCAGGCGGGTCGACCGCGCACGCAGGGGGCGCGGGGCGGAATAGGGGCGGCTCCGGCGGCGGAGGGCGGAGCGCGCAGAGGCTCGGGGCACGGCGGCGCTCAGTACCGGCAGGTGGCGGGGTAGGTGCGGGCGGGCTCGGGTGGCCTTGGGGTTGGTGTGAGTGGCCGGGTGCGGATGGGTGACTGAGCTAGGCCTGGGTGACCACAGCCCCAGGCTGCTTAGTGGGCGGGGCGCTGTCTGTTGAGGCCTGGGGTGCGCTGGCAGCAGGGACTAGGCCCCGCAGGGGACCATCGGAGGGGGGAAGGGCGGCCTTTCTCCAGCCGCGACCCCCTCCTCACTGTCTTGAGGCGGCGGTCTGAGAGCCGGTGTGCGCAGGCCCTGGAGGACCTGATTAGGGTGTGAAGCCACAGCCACTGGGCAGGGGAGGCGCGTGGGTGCTCGGCCCCTGCGGGAGGCTCGGGCAGGTGTTCCGGGCTAGGTTCCTGGGGTGCGGCCACCGGAGGTTCCAGGTTGGGGCTAGCTATCCAGAGACATGGGGTCTGTCCTGTTGCTGGCCCAATCTTCAGCCCTCTGTCGTGTTTGTTGAGTGACTGAGCGAGCTAGTATGGGGCTGGGAAGGTAGCGGCATAAGGGTGACCTGGCTGTGGGGCCTGGACCCAGGCTGGGAAGAAGGACCGCAGCCTGCGGTGCGGCCCGCGTGGGCTTCCCGCGCGAAGTGCGCTGGCTGGTGGGCGTGAGACCCGCAAGCGTGGGGTTAGGAGCAGGAGCCCGGAACCTTGGAGAGGGGTGCGGTAACTCCAGGGACCTCCTGCTGGAGGTGTCGGAGCTCCGAAGGATGGGTGGGAGGGTCTTGGAATGCGTCGGGTGCAAGTGTGGGGTCTGGGGCCTTCGTATGGGGGTGTGGTGACACCAGAACACACTAAACGCTGCACGGTCCCCGGCGAAAATAAATTTTATGTCTTTGTCTAGACAGAGCGGTCAGCGGGGACCCCAGGTTGGGTGCCACCAGGGAGGCGGAGCCGGCGGCCAAGGCTCCGGGCGGGTGAGGGCGGGCGCGTAGGGAACTGGGCTTCTCTGGCTCGGTGCGCGGGCGCAGAGAGCCGAGTACAAGGAAATGCAGCGGGACCGGACTTTCATGTACGGGGCCCGGGAGCATGGAGCGGCGGCAGTGTGCATCCGTGCTGCACGAAGGCGGACAGGGATCTAGTCTTACGGCAGGGAGGGGAGACCCCAGGACGGATGCGTCAGCTGGGGAGGGATACGGAGGGCCCGGCGGTGACCAAGGTCCTGGCTCCGGGCGCGCAGAAACCACTTCCGTTCGGTTTCGTTCCTGACGCGGCGGGAACGCGGGCTAGGTCCCAGGTGGGGCCGCAGCGCCCCCTGGAGGCCCCGCTCCCTGCTCCAGGATCCGGTGAGCTCTGTTGCCTCGCCTGTGACCGAGGACGCGGCCCCTCCGCTGACACAGCGCGCAGCAGGGACACGAGGGAGCGGCCATGTAGTCCCGCCACTCTGATCGCTGTCCTCTGCTCTCCCCAGGTCTCAGCTCGCTATGCCTGCTGGCTGAGCAGCTCCACGTTCCCGGCCGCCGCAGGGCCACACTTGGGGGCCGCCTCGCTTGGGGGCCGTGGCCCTGGCGGCCGACCATGGTGCTGCCGCCCCCGGATCGGCGCCACGTGTGCCTGACCACGCTGGTGATTGTAGGCAGCATGGCCGTCATGGACGCGTACCTGGTGGAGCAGAATCAGGGCCCGCGCAAGGTTGGCGTGTGCATCATCGTGCTGGTGGGCGACGTGTGCTTCCTCTTGGTGCTACGCTACGTGGCCGTATGGGTGGGTGCCGAGGTGCGCACCGCCAAGCGCGGCTACGCCATGATTCTCTGGTTCCTCTATGTCTTTGTGCTAGAGATCAAGCTCTACTTCATCTTCCAGAACTACAAGGCAGCGCGACGTGGCGCGGGCGACCCACTGGCTCGCAAGGCGCTCACGCTGCTGCTGTCAGTGTGTGTACCTGGCCTCTTCTTGCTGCTGGTGGCCCTCGACCGCATGGAGTATGTGCGCACCTTCCGCAAGCGCGAGGATCTGCGCGGGCGCCTCTTCTGGGTAGCACTGGACCTGCTGGACCTGTTGGACATGCAGGCCACGCTGTGGGAGCCGCCACGCACCGGGCTGCCGCTGTGGGCCGAGGGCCTCACCTTCTTCTACTGCTACATGTTACTGCTCGTGCTGCCATGCGTGGCTCTCAGCGAGGTCAGCATGCAGGGAGAGCACATCGCTCCACAGAAGATGATGCTCTACCCGGTGCTGAGTCTTGCTACGGTCAACGTGGTGGCGGTACTGGCGCGTGCTGCCAACATGGCCCTGTTCCGTGACAGCCGTGTCTCAGCCATCTTTGTGGGGAAGAATGTGGTGGCCCTGGCAACCAAGGCCTGCACCTTTCTGGAGTACCGGCGCCAGGTGCGTGATTTCCCGCCGCCTGCACTCGCGCTGGAGCTGCAGCCACCGCCCACGCAGCGCAACGTGCCACCATCCACACTGCACGGTCCCGCCGGGCGCCCCCGGGGGCCCTCGCCCACGCGCGATGCGCTGGATACGTGACGGGGCGTGAGACTAGATGGGATTTGATAGGACGGGGTGGAGGCCACTGCCGCTTCTTCATCTCAGGAATCCCTCAGCCGCGGACTCTCGGCCACCCCGCGTGGAGTGGAATGCAGTGGAGTGCCGGGGAAGGGTGTTGTGGGCTCTGGCCCCTGCGTGTGCTTGGGTGCAGAGATGGGGCCATGGGGCCTCTGTCATTTTAAAGACTTGTGTTTACAGTTTCTTATGGAAGTCTCAGTGTACTGTTTCCTTGTCTCTAACATCTATTTGGCAGGGGGGAGTAGGGTTCAGGGTAGGAGACTATGAGGGCCTCAGTAAGTCTAGGAGTTTCCAGGTGGGGTACTGCTGCATCCCTGTCCCATCCGGGTTCATTGCTGCCGCTGCAAATTACATAATCCTGACCACTTGGTGCCCTATTCTCTCTCCACCCCCTGAGGGGTCCAGTGCCCCCCATGGGCCCCTGTAACCATGGAGCCCCTCCCATGGAAGCCCACCAACAGGCCCAAACCAGGACTGTCAACTTCAAGGGGTCTAGTACCCTTTGTTGCCTAGGCGAAGCTGTCCTCCCTCACCTCAGTGTAGCCCTACTCCAGTCACTGGCACCCATAGCACCTGGCTCAGATGCATGGTCCGAAGCCATCTGCACCTGACCGCCACATGGACCTCCCACCTATGTGGGGGTGTGACCTTTGGGTCCCAAGGCCCATCAGTGTCTCTGTGGGAAGAAAGGAGTGTCTGGAGGCTGCCACGAAGTACTTCCCTGTGATGGGTATTGGCCACACATGTTCCTCAGAGCAGCTAGGCAGGCAGTGCCTGGAATCCTGTGCCAGACACTGTCACTGTATGGCCTTTGCATCTGTGGTGCTGACTGCACACTGCAGGTGTTGTCTTCCCAGCATGTCCATCGCTGCAACAGTTCTGGTGGGATCAGGTGGGACTTCACCATAGCTGGGTGTGCTGGGTGGGAACCAATGCCTTGTTGCGCTGGAATCATCTGCCTTCCTGGCAAGTGATCTAACCCTTTCGTATTTGGCTGTGGCCTCCAAACCAGACCTGAAGTGCAGGTGAGTCCCCAAGGGCTTGGGCGCTGGACTGGGCACACATGCGCTGTAGCCAGCATGGTAATGGGGGGCAGTGGGGACCTACGGGAGGTGCATGGATCTGCAGAGGCCTAAGACTGGGGGGAACTCTGGGCTGGGGAATCCCTGGCCTGTGTCTGTGGTGGGGGGAATGGGTGAGGCTTGAGGTATGAGCCTTGGTTCTATGTGTTTCAAGCTGGATCCTGTGTGCTCTTGCAACAGTCAGTGCTCTAGCTTAGCTGGTCAGTAAGGACCAACATTCAGCCCTCCTGGCCCTGGACAGGTTGGAGCAGACAAGAGCACCTGAAGGACCAGAAGAGCTCTGAGAAGTTACAGCTCCTCTGTTCCACTGGATTTTTCTTTTACTGGTGGTTGGAATGGAACCCAGGGCTTGACATACAGTCCGGGAGTCCACCCTGTGCTATGGTCCAGCTCTCACCTCAGGGGACCCTGTCACCCATGGGTCTGGGAGAGAAGTGGGCAGTGCAGCTTTGCTTGCCAGGCCATGTCAGAGGTGGTGCTTGCCATCTCCAAGGCCTAGAAGAGGGCCTGGGACTCAGAGATGCCTGACTTGTGCACTGCCCACATCCCTGCTTCCAGCTGTGCAGGGTTCTCAAGGCCCTTAATACTAGCAGTGCCTCCCCCACTCACCCCTCAGTTTCCTGTGCTGGCCCTTATTTCTGCTTTGCCTCTGGCTGCTTACCCTGACCTTTTTTTCCAGGACCCTACTGGGGCTAGGAACAGGGGCCTTTGCCTATTCCTGAGGTTCTTTCCCTAAGAGTCCTCTCGGGGTAGGGTGGGGCCTGCTGCATACCAACCTTCTCAGTTCACATTCCCTTGTCAGTTCTCTGGCCCTTTGGCCCTGATGCTGCTGCCTCAAGATGGTGAGTTAGGTGTGGAGGTTGGTGGGCAGAAGAGGGCCAAGGATGGGGTTTGGCTCCCAAGGGAAGAAAGGAGTGTAGTGGGAGTTGCCCACTGGGGTCACTGTGTGTGGAGTAGTGGACAAGGGCAGCTGGACTCAGAGGATCTAGGTTGATACCTCAAAGGAGAGGTGCTGGTGGCAATGGGGACTTGAGGGACAGGAAGGGGTGGTGAGCATTTGGGGACCATTGTCTGTGGGCAAGGTCAAGAGCTTAGGATGTAGGACAGGTCCCGGGAGGGCTTATTGTGGGGTCTTTATATAGATTTCCTGTCTGGCATAGGAGAGGGCTGTGAGATTGAATAAGAAATCACAGGCATATGTGTCTAGATTCAGGGCCAGATTGGCCTCCAAACCAGACCTGAAGTGCAGGTGAGTGCCCGAGGGCTTGGGCACTGGACTGGGCACACATGCACTGTAGCCAGCATGGTAATGGGGGGCAGTGGGGGCCTATGGGAGGGGCATGGATCTGCAGAGGCCAAAGACTGGGAGGAAGAACCCACATGGGCTGTGGGGGTCAGGTGGGGTAACTTGGGGAGTTGAGCTGGATGCACTGGGAGTGCCTGCATGCCTGTCTGCAGGCTGCTGTGTGTATACAGTTCTTGCAGAGTGGCTGGAGGTACCTGCTGTGGAGGGGCAGATGCAGGCAGGGCTCAGGCTGCAGAGACCCTGTTGCTAGGTGCTGTGCTTCTCCTGAGGGCCTGACTCTCCACTCTTTCTGCCCCCTCGCAGACGAGGCCACTTGCTGCTTCCTCCACGTAATGAGTCACTCAAGCACCTGGAAGGAACCCTTGGCAGACTTTCTGGCTTCCTAAACTAAGCTATCCTGGGAGAGGAACCCTTCCCTCCCCATGGCCAGGGAGTTCTGCTTACAAGATTACAGTGTTGCCAGAGCCCAGATGCACTTGCATTTCTGAGCTCAGCCAACTGTAGGGCTGGTCCAAGAATATCTTGGTTCAAATTTCCTGTAGGAACTGGGTTGGCACCCTCCCAGGAATGCAGAACAACCTGCAGGTATGGGGACATTGGTCATCTCTTCCAGCATGGCCTCACAGCCTGGTTATGCTGCTGGAGAGCGGTCCTGGAGAGTCTCTTGCAGTGCAGAGAGGTGGAGCTGTGGCCTGTGCTAGGTAATACTGCGGACTTCCTGGGGACCAAGTACCACTTAGGCTTTTCTGTTAGGGTCACCTGAGAAGAGTTGTCACCAATGTGAACACTCACTAGAACTGGAGGCAGTTGCCTCTGGGCAGGTTTTGTGGGATGTTTCTTTAGGAATTTAAGTATGTGCTACTGTTATGTAAAAAAACCTCAGCTTTTTTTTTTTTTTTTTTTTTGAGATGAGGTCTCAGTATGTAGTTCAGGCTGGCCTTGAACTCATTATGGTGCCCAGGCTAGTCTTGAACTCACAACAATCCTCCTGCCTCAGTATCCAAAGTGCTAGGATTACAGGTATGTGTCACTACAGCTGGCTACAACAGTGGAATTGATTACTGTGGGCCTTTATGTGACCAAAGCCAAATTGTGAGCTCCTAGCTCCCAAAGGGGATGAGAGGGGCTGAGCTGCATAGCACTTTTTTATCCTGAGAACAAGGTCTTGCTGCATGCTGGAGATGGCCTCCAACTTTTGGGCTCAAGTAATCTTCCTGCCACAGCCTCCTTAATATCTGAGATGACTACTGTCAGCTTGCACAATATTTTGAATGTCGTATTGGATAATGTCAGAGGGAGGGTGGGCTCCTATGTGCTGTGTATGCAGCATCAGCTGGGCACTCCTATCACCCCAAGGGGCCTTGGGAGCCACAGGAAGCAACACAGTTGAGCTCATAACACCCAAGATGCAACAAAATCCTTTCCTCGGAGTCCCAAGCCTCTCATGTTCCCTGCACCTGTGGCATTGTGGTGGGTTTGCCTGCTAGCAGGGGAGTAAAGCCCAGATCTGACTAGGCAGGGTAGCTCCATACCCCATGAGAAGGCACAGGATTTCCTGGGAATGAGTCTGGCCTTGGGCCCTGTGGGACCCAAGCTGAGGCCTTTGAGGACATTCTTGCTCCCTTGAGGGAGACTCAAGAGATGTTAGGTTCTCCTCTTGCCTGGATGTGGTTTTCAGATTATGAGTACTGGGTCAGACCTGCTGATGGGAGGATGGTCGGAGCCTGGCCTCTCTATGAACTCAAGGTTAGCTACTCAAGGGGTCCAGAGATATTTGGATATCTGACCCATAATTTCCTTTTACACACCGTCTGCAGAACAGCTTCATAATTTTTATTTTATTTTTCAGCTTCACAATTAAAAAAAAACCTATTAGCAATATTGAACCCACTCATCTTAAGTAGTAGGTAGAATTTCACATGAGCAATAAGATCCTGCAACTCCCTGTCCATCACCCTAGAATAGTCAGGTCATCATTTCCTTGTGGGGACTGCTGGCTACTCTTGGGGACTCCTCTTTGCTAAGGACCTCAGGTTGTGGAGAGGGGAAGCCAGTATAGTCATGTGACTCTTGTGGCTGAGATGTGATTGTCATTGGTGAACACGAGAGGGCTGCCATTTCTCAAAAGCAAGACTCAAGGGGCTGGGCAGGTGTGTGTACAGCCCTGCACATAGAAGGTGGGGGGCAGAATCGCAAATTTGGGATCACTGGGAGGAGATGGGCAGTGGCAGGGGGTGAGGCCTGGTTCCCCAGGGGGTCCAGGCAGGCCTGGGCTGATAGCTTGGCATTGCTGGCTGTCTTGCCTGATTTCCTGGGGTGGCCTATGGCCTGTGGCCAGGGTATGTGGACTGGTCCTTCTTGGAACTGGTCACCATGGCCACTATGCTGAAGAAAGTGTGCTAATCCCTGCTGCTGAGAACTTGGGTTTCCCTGGAACACAGGAAGCCCAAAGTGCTGCTAGGGTTTAACGCCAGAGTCCCTCCAAAATTCATGTGACATTTAATCCCCGTATGGCCCTGCCAGAGGGCTGGCTGTGGGAGGCCGTGGAGTCACAGGGGCCCCAACCTCATGAACCGGATTCAGTGACTCCCACCACATGCCAACCAGCTTTTGTTCCTGTAGAAGATATAACACCCTTCTACAGGGAAGCGGGAAGCAGTGCTCACCACGCATCAACTCCTAGTGCCTTGACCTTGGACTTCTGGCTTCCAGAAACATGAGAAATAAATTTCTCCTATTGGTAAGTTACCAGTCCATGGCGTTGTGCCAGCAGCCCGCAGGAACTGAGACAGTGCAGCTCATCTCTGCTGGACAGGTCTGGGCAGGTGGTAATCCCCTGCCCTCACTGTTAGTATCCCCCGTCCAAGGTCCAGGTTTTGCTTCTTCGGTGTTGGCAGACACTGGGCTAAGGAGGCTGAAAGGTACCTGTGCTGGTCTCTCGTCTCTTAGGGGGGTTCTTAAGATGGCCCAGACATGCTTGGTCCCACTCCCCAGGAAGTAGATAGGAAGGCGGGGGAGACTGTGATGTGGGCTGGTGAGATAGCTCCGTGGTCTAAAGCACATGCAAAAAGACTGAGGTGTGTGCTGTGTACCTGGAAGGAGTGAAGAGGGACAGCATCCAGGGTCCTCAGTGGGTTTCTGGAAGAGTAGGACTTGTGCACCTGGCTAATGCCTGAGGCTTTAAAAGAATTTTCTTCAAAGCTCTTTGTGCTGCCTGCATTTCTGTGGCAGATAAGAGCTCCAGCTGCCCTCAGCAGCCTGCATCTTCCCCCAGGCATTGGCAGTGAGCTGCTGCTAGATAGGGCTGGGATCCCATGGGTGGTTGACTTAGCCCTGCCCTGACTACTTGTGTGGGAAGCACAGTCACATCTTTACTGACATTTTTCCTCCTGGATGCCTATCCTATTTAATTTTTCTACTCAATTGTGTTTTTCTTATGGATTTGGAGAAGTCTGGGTTTGTATTTTGACCACAGTCTTCCTTTCTTTTTTTTGGTGGAACCGGGGATTGAACTCATGTCCTTGCGCTTGTCAGGGAAGTGCTTATTCCACTGAACCATCTCCCTGGCCCCTGAGCTATCTCCCCGGCCCCCTTCCTTCCTTTAAGTGGATTTCAGGTGCAGAGGACCATAGAGCACATCATTCTTGGTACCACGCTAGGTGGACTTTTATGGATTTATTTATTTTTTTTTCTGTTACTTTTAATAATGTGATAGGAACACACCCCTGCCTCAGTAAAACTGAGCTTGGTTCTAACCCTTCCTGCCTCCCTCAGCAGAGATCCTGGAGTGACATCCCTTAGGTTTCCTTTTGGCACAATTGTTTTGAATTCACATGTACTCCTGAAATACATACTTTTTAGTAGTAGTTTTATTTTCATAATTTTTCTATGAAAAGAGAAACCTGCTATATATCATCTCCTTTGATTTACCAGCCCGAATTACTTAGTTAGACCTTGTATCAATAATGAATCCCCTCCCCCAATTTTTGTTATTGTTATCATGGCTTATGTTTAGATGTCCCCCCACCCCAAGCCTCATGTGGTCATAGGTGGTACTTTTGTAGAGATGGTTGTATCTGAAGTGTATGATGTTGGAATTGATTCATGGTGCAATGCTCAGATCAAGGGCGCTACGTTTAAGAGTGAATGATATCTTCCCTAAGTATCCTTGATAAAATGTAAGGGAAAGAGCTGTGCTTGTTCCTTGTTGCTTTGCTGCCTTCTGCCTACCAGGAATTGTGTCTTCTTTGTGATGTCACCCTGCCCTGGAGCCAGCTGATTATGAGCTGAAACTTGGACAAACTAAGTTAAATAAACTTTTTCCCTTTTAACTCTGGGTGTTGGGTATTTTGTCTCAGCGATAAGAGAAAAGTAAGACAGTTATACAGGTTCCTCCCTGTTTTGTTTCCTTTGTATTTTACTGAAGTTGGGGAAGGGTAGCTAACTTTAGTCAGGGCTCCTGGTGCCTGACTGAGCCTCTGTTTATCAGCTTTCCCTCTTATATTTCTGTTTCCTCCAGCAAGACTTTAACTTTTCCCACAGGATTTGGATGAAAGCTTACTGAGGACTTGTCCTGTGTTTTCTCTGCACATGAACTACCTTTTCCCACACTACAATGCCCTATCCTTTCAACTGTAAACTGATTCATCCCTTGTTCTCCTGTATCAGGCACTACCCTCTCTGCTCCAGTCATATGCACACCCTGTTCTCTCTACTGCAGACATACGCATTCCTCCCCACCTACTGCAGGAATCCATAAACCCCTTTCATCTCTGCTGAGACGTATGTATTCCTGTCTTACTACTTCAGCCATACCCATACAGTGTCTTATCTACTGTAGGAATACACATACCTGGCCCCTGTACTGCAGCCACAAGCATTCCAAGCCTTTTCTACTGAAAATGAATTCACACTCTGTCCTCTCTACTGGTTATAAACATGCCATCTCTCTTCTGCAGGCATATGCATCCCTGTTCTCTCTGATGTAGGCTGTGTGTATACTTTCTCTGTACTGTAGACATACTCATCCTCTGACCTCTCTACTGCTGGCATATGCAACTGTTGTCCCTATATACATCCCATGTCTACTCTCCTGCAGGCAAATGCATTCCCCGTCCTCCTTACTGTAGTCGTGTGCATAACCTGTCCTTTCAGCATGGGAGTGTGCCTCCCTTCTCAGCCTAATGCAGTCACATGCAGCTCATATTCCTCGTGCAGGTATATTCAGCCTGTGTCTTCTCTGCTGTAGGTATACACAACCCCTATCCTGCTACTCCTGGCATTTTCAGCCCATTTCTTTTCTACTGTGGGCATGTGCATTCCATTCATGTGTACTTCAGACGTATGCATTGCCTGCTCCCTCTATTGGAACCATATGCATCTCCTGACTATTCTACTGTACTTAGTAGAAGAGGGGCATGGCTGGGATGCCTCCGGAGTAGACACTATAGTGCTGGGTCATGGAAGGGAATGGGGCTGCATGGAGGGCATCAGGACAGTCCCCCCCTTGCACTCAAGGGCCCTCTGTAGCCTCTGGTCCTCTTCCAGGACCTAATCCATGGGAAGGTTGTGGCCTGAGGACTCACTGCCCCCAACCACCCCTACTCCGGACCTCAGGCTTTACCCTACCAGTGAGCCTGCCTTAGTTGTCACATCCAGTGTCTGAGGCTGGTACTGACAGGGACAGCAGGAGTCCACTTGCACCACCCATCTCAAGAAACAGGGCCACATTCCCGTTTGCTCCACCCATTCATAGAAGCACAACCACACTATCTCCACCCCCAAATAAATACTTTGTTTTACCCTTGCTTCCTGCTCATTCCACTCTCAAACTCTGCCCTGTTTCTGAGGGAGCAAACAGCCGTGGTTTCTTATACAGAGCTTTCTTATGTGGTCTTTCTGCCCTCCATGCCTTTAACAGTAAGCAACCCTGAGACCTGAGAAATAGGAAGGCTTTGAGCAGCAGTCAAGGAGACTATACATGCAGAGAAAGGCCAGGACAGACAGGGACACTGGCTGATGAGAGGGTGCCCAAGAGACAAGAGCCAGAGTTAGGATTAAGGTGAATGGCAGGATCAGGGTTGGAGTTGTGTGTTGGATTAGAGTTTAGGTTCAGACTTAGGTTTAGGTTTTATGTAGGTTTTAGGTATGGTTATTTAGACTTTAGGTTGGGCTTTCATTAGGGTTATGGTCAATTCTTTGTTAACATTAGATTTGTAGGGCCAAGGAGATAGCTCAGTAGAATAAGCACTTGCCTGGCAAGCGCAGGGTCCTGAGTTCAATCCTCCATACAGGAAAAAAAAAAAAAAAAAAAAAAAGATTTGTAACTAGGCATGACAGTTGCAGTTTGTGTTATTGCTTGGCATATGGTGGGTATAAGATTCACTATCTGGTTACAATTAGTTTAGGGTTTAGTATAATTTGAAACAATGGAGCTGAGTGATCCACTCCCTTCCCTCCATTTAATTCTAAAGGGAACTTTATGATTATTCCTGCTCTTATTGTGCTAAGAGTTGTAGAAAATAAAATAACAACAGCTTAGGAGATCACTGATGCTCTAGCTGAGAGCACGTGGGTGTTGGGTCTCCTAGGACGACCTTATGGTCACTTTATTCTCGCCTCATTACAGGTTCACACATAAGCACTACATCCACTACATTAATTAAGATCAGAGTGAATTCTGGGATGTTCATGTGTGTTGAGAGCCCCTAAATTGACTCACTTCTGACAATCATACCTAGAGATTCAGTGGGAAGCACCTAAAGCAGATGTGCTTGGGGTTTAAACCCTAAATGCCTGATTTCTCTGCACTTTTTCTTTGTCGCTGCTGGTACTATTGCGTGCTTTTGATCGGTGTGCAATGCTTTTCTGTCATTCCTGCACCTTTTTCCATCTGTGCCTTATCTTACAGTGGCACAGACTCACCCCGAGCACAGCTTCCCGTGATTTTCATAAATGTAGCAGCTTAGTACTTACTCCCGGGTGTACACTTGCAACTGGTTCCTCATCGCACACAAGAAACTGAACTATTATTGGCACATCTGCTGTGATATTTTGCTAGGAAATCAGTTTGCTTTTCCTTATAGGATAATATAATCCTTAGGTCCACTTCTCTTTCACTACCTGCTCTGCCTGGGAGAAAAAAAAGTGTTTTTCCTATTTAGAAACAGTTTTCTTTTTCTGGAATTCAAAATTGAGTCATTTCTTCATGTTATGACATTGACAGATGTAAAGAACATGTCCATTTTCCTTTTAACACATTTTTCAGTTCTTTTCCACAGATATGTAGGAATGGAAGGGTTGAGAAGTATAATAAATCTATATTAAACTTTAAAAAATTATTCATTTTAATGAGAAAAATGATAAAATAGTAATGAAACAGTTTCAAAATAGGTTAGTAGGACAGTTATAATACTTAATACCTTGCATATTATTGTCTTCATAGTAGTTATTCTGAGGACAAGATGTAGACATGATATCTTGTCTAAACACTATTGGTACAAATCTTTCTTCTCAATGAACTAAGAAAAAGTAGCTGCATGTATATCCTAACTATCTTGTGTATACATATATTTTTTTAAACAAAATGGTATTTTATTTATACTTTTGAAAAGTTGGTAACATGTGACACAAGATTTCCTAATGACTAATAGCTGACTTTAACCAGACAGGATGAGGTAGCTTGTTTGTTTTAAGCTATATTAGGGTTTTTGAGGACATGCTGTACTATTGTCATATGTGGACTGTACTTTAATAAGGGTTTCAGTTTCTCTGCATTGCTACTATACTTGTGACCTTAAATTGTACTGATGATATGTGCTGTAGTAGGAATGAAGGAGAACCTCACTGTGGTTTTTTGCGTTTGCTTAAGCATGGTTGTTGGGAGTGGCTGACGCTGGAAAGGAAGTACATGCACAGAACAAATACACCCCGAGAATACTGGCACTTTTTGAAGTGTGTAAACAAGCTGTTGCAGCTTGTTAGCTGATTTTCATGTTGAGAGGCTGAAATGAATATCAGCCTCTTGAGAGTATAAATAAACACTACGCAGTTCTTGGGTAGGTTCATCTCCTCTGCTTAGGAGAGAGAGGGCCTTCACCTGACCCAGCTATTGTCTTTTACCTATCTTTTCCTCATGCTCACACTGGTTCCTACCCACAGTACACCAAGAGCCCTAAAAGTCCCTACATTTGGTGTCCAACCAGTGACTATGGTAAGGAACAAGAGAGTGGTGAGAATGCTTCTTTTTTAAATGGAATAAAGGTTTTTTTTTTTTTTTTTTTTTCTCCTGGAATGTCTTCAGGGCACTTTTGGATAGCTGGAGTGTTGTGGGGATCGAACTACAGCAATCTGAGGCTGACAGGTTTGTGGAAGCAGCCATTTAAAGAACTGAGCTAGGGCCAGGGCCCCGAGAATGCTTCTTAAGTGCCACAGTGGGGGAAGGAAAGAGCCAGTGAGAGCCGAAATGGTGAGTGCCTGTGTTCAGCACTGGAGTGCCTTGGCACTGGAGCATCAGGTGGAAAGGGTGTGGATACAGGTCCTCCAGTGCCAGAAAATATATAGGCTTCAAAGAAGCCAAAAGAGAAAGGGATAATTAAGAGCTAGCAGTTAAAAATAGGGCACATAGTGTCTCAGGAAGCACAGATGTATAAATACATAGAAGTAGTTCTCTGAATACTTGACTCCTGTATTCACTGTTTTAAAAAAATTATTTACTTATTTATTTTTATTTCTGTGCCTCTCAGCCTGCCCTGAGGGTGGGGCTGGTGCAGCATATGGTGTGGAAAAAGAACTGGGTTTCCTGCAGTAAGTTTGACTAGGCAGGAACTTTAGACCACTGAGCTATCTTCATGAAATTCTTTAGTTGTTCTTTGTCTTGAAAGTATTTCACTTCTCCATCAAACCTGAGAGTTGTGCAGGGTATAGTAGTCTGGGCTGGAATTTGTTTTCATAGAGGACTTGAAGTACTCTGCTCCATGCTCTTCTTGCCTGCATGGTTTGTGAAGAGAAGTCGGCCGTAATTCTGATGGGTTTTCCTTTGAATGTGATCTGCTTCTTTTCCCTAAAGGCTTTCAGTATGATATTCTTGTGCTCAATTTCTGGGATCTTGACTATTATATGTCTCGGTGTGTTTTTATTGGGTTGAGGTTACTTGGCGTTCTGTATGCTTCGGTTACCTGAATGTCAGATTGTTTCCTCATATTTGAGAAGTTTTCTGCTATTACTTCTGCCCATATTTTTTTTAATGTCCTTTGTATTGACTCCTTTCTCACTGATACCTTTTAGTCTCACATCGTTCATCTTTGCATCATCTTGCAAGTGATGAATTATTTTTCCTGCATCCTAGTAGTTTTTAAGAGATCTTTTCTTACCTTTTCACTAGCTGCACCAGCGTCTTCAAGATCTGAAACTCTCTTCACTTTCACTTAAACGGTTTTGCAAGCTTGTGACTGAGATTTTAAGTTCCTCTGTATCTCTTTGACTCTGCTTCATGCAATCTATTTCTTTCCTGAATTGCTCATTCAAGGAATCTGTCATTTTTCTAATCTCCTCTGTTTTTTTTTTTTATCAATGTCTTCTTTAGAAGCAGTTATTATTATTATTTTTTTTTGGCGGAACCGGGGATTGAACTCAGGCCCTTGCGCTTGCCAGGGAAGCACTTATTCTACTGATCCATCTCCCCAGCCCTCTGTAGGTGATTCTTTACTTCAGATGGTATGAGTTCAGAGAATTCTTTTTTTATTTCAGAAAAGAATTCCACTCTGAGTTCCTCTAAAACTTTCTGCTGCTTCTTATTTACTATCAAAGCTATTAATTCATACATTTCAGCTGAACTAGTGTCCTCTGCACTTGTTCTGGGTGGGCACTGGGGTTCCTCCATATGTTTCTGCATTTGATTCTTTACTGCAGATGCTATTAATTCAGGGATTTCTTTTTTCATTTCCAATCTGAGTTCCTCTATACCTTTCTACAGCTGTTTCTTTATTTCAGAAGCCATTGATTCATTGATTTCAGCTGTGTGATTCCCAATTTGTTCTGTGTTAGTGTCCTCTGCACTTGTTATGGGTGGGTTTGGGGTCTGAGATTGCATTTTGCTCCTTCTCGTTGTCATTTTGTGTAGCACTGTCTTCTGACCTTTGTTGTAGAGCTTTGGTGCAGTTATAGCCTTAGCACCTACTGAAATTCAGGTGCAGATGTACAAAGTTTGGATTTATCATGCTGTGCCTGGCTTCGGTCTGGCTGCTGTGCTCAGCTCCTTCCTGCTGCCACCCTTGGGAATGATCCTGTTGTGCCCCTCTGGCAAGATGTTCTGCTCCTGGACTAGCTGGGTGGCTTTGTCCCCTACACTCTTTGCAGGGCTTCACTCCAGGCCTGTAGTCCAGGCCTGAGCTGAATCTGGAGGGGACAAGGTGGAGTAGGGGGGAGAGGAAGTTCTCCCACACACTCACCAGGCCTGGGTTAGGGCTGGATCTGGGAGTCCCCAGAATGCGGCAGAAATTCTCACTGGGTGGGCAGGGTGGGGGGGGGTACTGCAGAATGGTGTGGGGGGGCCTAAGGGGGTGGAAGGGGATCCCACCCATGCTACACCTGGACTTGGACCTACAGGTCCCACCAGCGCAGGGTAGCAGGAAGCTCTCCCCCCACACTCACCAGGCCTGGGCTAGGACTGGATCTGGGGGTCCCCAGAATGCGGCAGAAATTCTCACTCGGCGGGAGGAGTGGGGAGGTGCTGTGGAGTGGTGATGGTGGTGGGGTCCCAAGGGGGTGGAAGAGGGTCTCACCCATGCTGCTCCTGGGCTGGGACCCCACTGAGCTATCTTGCCAGCCCATTTTTCTTTTTCTTGAGGAGTTTTTTGTTGGTCCTTAAAAACACACATAAAAAAAGAACCAAACAAGAGAGATTGCCTTAAGCTAAATAGCTTTTGAATAACAGAAGCAAATAAATGAAATGAAGAAGAAACCTACAAAATAGGGTTAGGGTGCTGGTGGGATGGCTCAATGGTCTAAAGCACCTACTTAGAACAAGCTTAGCAAAACACAGGGACTGTGGTTCAATCCCCCAGCACCACATGCCAGCCAGCCCCGCCCCCCGGTGGGCTGAGCTGGCCACACACACACACACAAATAAAAAAACAAAAACAAAAACAAAATAGGGTTAGGGTTAGGGTACTTAGGGTTAGAGTTAGGGTTAGGGGTTAGGGTTTTTCCCAGTGAGAACTATGAGAATTCTGTTTTACCCTTATCTTCCTGCCTCAGATTGCTGAATACTTGTGTAGCTGTATTTCTGGCCACACCCTGCCCTTGTAGTTGTTATCTATTTAGATGGACCTCAAATTGTAATCTATGTGTTGTGGCTTTCTCAGCACTATGTGTATAATGGGAATATTAACTCCTTATCAGAAATAGTGAGATTAAAAAAAAAAGGAATACTGAGATTAATATATGTTTGATATTGTGCAAGCTATGTTAAAAGCAGAGTACAGGAGCAGGTTGTGTAGCTGACATGTAAGTTTCTTACCTAGCAGGTATAAATTCTTAGGTTTGATCACCATTACCACAAGAAAAAGAAACAGTAGTGAAATATGCAAACCTTGAATTACTGTACTCTGGAAGCTTAGGTGGCAGGATAACCTCAAGATCAAGCTCAGCAGCCTTGATGACAAAAGTAGTTCACAGCTAGCCTAAACTAAACAGTAAGACTTTATCTCAAAAAGGAGTTCCAGCCCAGTCTAGGGTACTTGAATACTAACTGAGCAATAAAAAATGGATAATAAATAAAAGCATCGTGATATGTCATGAAATTTACATCTAGTTTTACCAACAGGGATTTTTTTTTTTTTTCCAGTAGGAGGGATTGAATTCAGGACCCTGTGCTTGCCAGGCAAGGGCTGATGCTCTCCCCAGGCCCCTCAGCAGGGACTTTTAGTGAGAAACTTCATGTGAAACAAAATAGAAAATGAAATAGATAGACAGAGAGAATGGAAGAAGGACAAAAATATAAGCAAACGGTTTTTTTTTAATTTATTTATTTATTTGTGTGTGTGTGTGTGACCAGCTCAGCCCACCGGGGGGCGGGGCTGGCTGGCATGTGGTGCTGGGGGATTGAACCGTGGTCCCTGTGCTTTGCTAAGCTTGTTCTAAGTAGGTGCTTTAGACCACTGAGCCATCTCACCAGCCCCTTGGTTTCTTCTTTTAAATGGAGCCAACTAGGAGTTAGGCAGGCCTTGAACTCATGAACCTCAAAGATGGCTCCAACTTCTGGAGTGCACAGTGAAGCCCTGACTCACAAAGATAAATAAGTGAATAAATAAATGAGTAAATAAATAAATAAATATACTGAAAAATATTATAATGCAAATGTCCTAGGTCCAAATCCAATTACAAATAGATGCAGCCACTAGAAATGTTTGGTGATACATGCTTGTAATCACAGTACTTCGAGGAGGAGTCAGGAGGACACCAGAAGTTGGAGCCATCTTTGAGGTTCATGCATTCAAGGGCTGCCTAACTCTTAGTTGGCTCCATTTAAAAGAAGAAACCAAACCGGTGAACTAGAAAAAGATTAAGTTAAATTAGCTGCTGATAGTAAGGTTGATGGAGGATGCTCATAATCACAGAGTTTGAAAGTCTGAGGAGACATTGTTCTGAATTTGATATCTTCTGGGCAACAGAGTGAGTTACAAGCCAGCCTGAAGTACATAGTGAGATCTTCTCTTCAACACTGTCAAACTAAATAATGTATAAATTTTACTGCAGAAATCAAACTACTTTACAAGACTGAAATTCTGTATTTTAAGTCATAATTGAATCCTCTCATCTACTCATTTGTATCTACATGGAAAGGAACAGGGATGGCATCACAGGATGCAGGTTACTGGGGAGCCTGGCTGAGGGCACTTGGGGCGCCTGGCTTGGGCGGATGGAGATGCACGAGGGCTGGAGTGGTCAGCTGGGTCCTCATCTCCCAGGCGTCCAGGCAGTGACACTGTCTCTAGGACCCCGGATGGCTCCTCCAAGCCTTTTATTGTCTCCCAATCCTGTGTCTTTTTCAGATAGTGCTTTCCAGTCAGTGCTGATTTTGAGCCTCCACCCAGGTAATCCTGACTGCTTCTCAGATTACTCTGTCTTAACAGAGAAATAGAATGAAAAGTCCCTCTTGAAAGTTAGGCTGTAAGGGGCTGGGGAGATGGCTCAGTAGAATAAGCACTTGCCTGGCAAGCGCAAGGGTCTGAGTTCAATCCCCAGTTCCGCAAAATTTAAAAAAATAAATAAATAAATCTTATTGGGCTGGTGAGATGGCTCAGTGGTCTAAAGCACCTACTTAGAACAAGCTTAGCAAAGCAAAGGGACCACGGTTCAACCCCCCAGCACTACATGCCAGCCAGCCCCGCCCCCTGGTGGGCTGAGCTGGCCACACACACACACACACACACACACACACACACACACAAATAAAATAAAATTTAAAAAAAAGAAAGTTAAGCTGTAAGAAGGGATTGGAAATGCTGCACTTGGGCCTGAGTTCAATCTCTGGTTCCACAAAAAAAAAAAAAAAGGAAATGCTGCACTCATTCGCTGATGGGCTGCACACAATTGTAGAGATTCCCTCACATGTGACCATAACAGATCTCTGTGTGAGATGGAGCATGGTGTTATCCACTCCTGACCCTGGCAGAAAAATAACAAACCTTGCAGAATGTTAGGGATTAGGGGGTCTTTGGTCACCTAAACATTTTCTAAATTTTCCAGATTAACAACTGTGTGAAATCAGTGATATCCACAGGGAAATACAGCAGTGATCTCCACAACTGGTGACACCTGAGGTGTGTGATTCCTGATATCAGGTCATGTGCCCTCTCAGGGTGTGGAGAGACCTCCTAGGGTCACTAATACTTGGGTGAAGTCCAGGATCTCTGCCGCCTACCTGTAATCAAGTCATGCCTAGAAGAAGCACATGGAGTGCAGCGAGGAGCCCAGATTGGAGCTCTTATTCATTTAAGGAGACCCTACCTTAGAATTTAAAACTAAGGGCTGATGAGACAGCTCAGCAGACTAAGTGCCTCCTTGGATTAGCTCACAGACCTGGGTTAAATCCCTGGCACCACACGCAGTGCTGGCCCCAGCTCCAGGCACGCAGAGCTGGCCACCTAGACTGGGAATGGTGGCATGTGCCTGTCATCCCAGTGCTTTTGATTATTTATTTATTTTTATTTATTACATTTATTTATTGTGTGTGTGTGTGGCCAGCTCAGCCCACCAGGGGGCGGGGCTGCCTGGCATGTGGTGCTGGGGATCGAACCACGGTCCCTGTGCTTTGCCAAGCTTGTTTCAAGTAGGTGCTTTAGACCACTGAGCCATCTCTCCAGCCCATCCCAGTGCTTTTGAATCTTTTGTCAGTGTCAGCTGTCTGGATGAGTCATAGTCATGGCTTGACTGAGTTGCTTTCTGTGAAAGCTTGAGAGATTATGTTTTAGGTGGTTCTTTTTAAGTCCATTGATTACTTTCCACTTTGTCTCATAATCTTGTGATCAGAAAATCAGGGAGTCAACTGACGTTGAGGATTTCACAGCTGAGACTCTCATGTCCTCGGTCTACGCTGAACTCTGAGGGTTTGGGGCAAAGTATTGGCTATCCTCTTAGTCCACTCATCTATACTTCGGTGTCCAAACCTTAGTTTTTAAGCATCCAGTAGAGTAGTTTAATGATGATAAACAGTAGTGGAGGCAGTAAGTCTAACAGTACTGTCATATCTTACTACTAAGGTTCATATTATCTATCTTATCTCATCTTACTATCCTATCATTACTATCTAGTCTGAAGAAGAAACACCTTACCTAAAGAAAGGACCTGATATTTTCTAATGAACATCAATATTCTAATATCTAAATTCTTACAGAATGTTAACAAACAGTTTTATTTTTATACATAAATTAAAGCCAACCTTGCTTTTTTTCGGCCGGAACCGCCATCTTCCAGTAATTTGCCAAAATGACTAATACAAAGGGCAAGAGGAGGGGAACCCGGTATATGTTTTCCAGGCCTTTTAGAAAACATGGGGTTGTTCCTTTGGCTACATACATGCGAATCTACAAAAAGGGTGATATTGTAGACATCAAGGGAATGGGTACTGTGCAAAAAGGAATGCCTCACAAATGTTACCATGGCAAAACGGGAAGAGTCTACAACGTTACTCAGCATGCTGTTGGCATTGTTGTAAACAAGCAAGTTAAGGGCAAGATACTTGCCAAGAGGATTAATGTGCGTATCGAGCATATTAAACACTCAAAAAGTCGTGATAGCTTCCTGAAACGTGTCAAGGAAAATGATCAGAAAAAGAAGGAAGCCAAAGAGAAGGTACCTGGGTTCAGCTGAAACGCCAGCCTGCCCCTCCCAGAGAAGCACACTTTGTGAGGACCAATGGAAAGGAACCCGAGTTGTTGGAACCCATTCCCTATGAATTCATGGCATAAACTGGGGACGTTGCTCTGCCATTCAGCACCTAATTGGCAGCTTAAGTGTTCTAGGTCCTATGTAAAATTAAAATCATCCTGTGTTGTAAGAGTGAACAGGTATGTGGTGCCTTTCTTAGTTGAACAGGTATGTGGTGCCTTCTTACCTCAGAAATATTTGCAGCAGATTTTCACTGTACCCAGGAATTGTGTCTAGCCTTTACTCTTCAGTATTTTCTTGCTGAAAGATACTGCTGAGGTATTGCGCAGGTGTATACCCAAAACATCAAATATTTCTAAAGTATTTATATTGGCTTGAAGATCCTGTAAATCATCATGGGGAAAAGATGTATCAAAATAAATGGAAGTCACTTCAGAAAAAAAAAAAATAAAATAAAGCCAACCTAACACTGTGACATGAAAATCACGATCCATTTTGTGACATACTTATTCATTTTGACATAACATAGCCCTTTTAACTAATATATATATATCAAATACATAAGAAACTTTCACCTAATTTTGTCATCTTGTAATAGGATATACATTACAAAGTTTTGTTGAAGGCACAGACCGCCTGATAGCGCAGTGGAGTAAAGCGCCTGAGTCAGGAAGAGGCAGGATGAGGAGCCAAGTCTGGATGTTGCTGACTGGATCCAGCCTGGAGATCGCAGCAGGGACATCCCAGGGCTTGAAAGATTCTACCTCAGATCTACAGCCTCAACCCCAAAACATTAGATCTTATCTCAGTCAGGCCATGCATGTTGCTGTTTCTGAACGTCCATCTCTCTGCATCGTGCAGAGCTGATTTTAGCATCCCAACTAGCTCAGCCCGAAGTTCAGTCTCTTCCCTGCACTCTCCCCAGCTCAGCTCACAGCTTGGCCTCCTTCCTGCGCTCTCACAGCCACTCGTCCTCATCTGTAGTATCCTATGTAGCTCAGCTCGCAGCTCAGCCTCCTCCCTGCATGCTCACAGCCGCTCATCCTCATCTGTAGCACCTTCCCCAGCTTAGCTCGCAGCTTGGCCTCTTCCCTGCACTCTCCCTAGCTCAGCCCGCAGCTCAGCCTCCTCCCTGTGCTCTGACAGCCACTTGTCCTCTTCTGTAGCATCCCACCTAGCTCAGCCCACAGCTCGGCCTCTTCCTTGCACTCTCCCTAGCTCAGCTCGCAGCTCAGCCTCTTCCCTACGCTCTCACAGCCGCTTGTCCTCAGGCCATTCCCTTCTTGATGAATTAATAAAACCGGGTTCAGCCCTGGTCAGGCCTCTTGTGGAGAGCTGTCGTCGTGCTGGATGCAGGTTACCTTGGCGCTGCATAACTACAAGTACGCCTTAGTGCCTTTATTCTTACTGTGGGTTGCACTGCACATGGTGGAGTGGAATTAACTCACTAAAATTCCAGCAACTTTTTGTAGGCTGACAAAAGTCAACTTCCTTGGCTATGCACAGGACCAGCAAAGGCTTCCTATGTGGAGGAGCACTTGGCATGTGATGCTCCCAGAGGGAGAGGGCGATCCTGCTGGTGTTTACCCAGTGAAGGGGTTTGAGGGGATGAAACTGAGGAACGTGACCTGGACCAGGGCTGCGTGCACTGGGCTGCCAGCCAGACTCCACAGGATCATGAAACTCTGAGCGCAGATCCTGCTTGTAGTTCCTTATGGTGCACTTAGTTTTTTGGCATTGAATTAATATTAGAAAAACCTTATTTGGGGCTGGAGAGATGGCTCAGTGGTCTAAAGCACCTACTTAGAACAAGCTTAGCAAAGCATCAGGGACCGCGGTTCAATCCCCCAGCACCACATGCCAGCCAGTCCCGCCCCCTAGTGGGCTGAGCTGGCCACACACACACCCCTCTCTCTCTCTCTCTCTCTCTCTCTCTCTCTCTCTCTCTCTCTCTCTGTCTCTCAAATAAATAAAATAAAAAAAAATTAAAAAAAAAGAAAAAAAAACCTTATTTATTTATTTGTTTATTTATTGGATGCAGGGGTCTCATTGCAAGTTCAGAGTCATAGTAATATGCCTGCCTCACCCTCCTCTGCTGATGTTAGAGGGGTGCAACACCACACCCATTTCCCAGCCCGGCTCAGCTCCTGGTGCTGGAGGTCAGACCCAGGTCTGCACTTGCCAGACAGGCAGTCAGACTGCTGAGCGTCTCCCAGCCCAGCTCTGCACTTTTAGAGTCAAAGCTGGTCACATGGATCATGCTTGCCTTGGAGCATGCATTTCACCGTCGCTGTCTCCAGCTTGTGATGTTCCTCCTGCATCATTGTCACTCGTGCCAGTTACAGTCTGCAGCACTGAACTGTCTGCACTGGAGTGAGGAGCTGGGTACAGGTCCTGATGTTTTCTCTTTTTTAGAAATATCTGATCAATGTCACATGTGGAGGGTCACTAGATTGTCGTGCATGACGCAATCCCTAGTGCACTGACCATTCTCCCTCTGTAATTCCTCTGGCTTCTCCCATCAGAGCCTTGAGCCAGTGGAGATCAGAAGCTGATCATTAGGGAATGGATCTGACAGGCTCCTGCTGACAGAAATAAATATGTGCCCTGAGCCTGGGCGTAACTTGGTGCTCCTTCTGGCCACTGAATCTGTGTACTCCACAGGAAGGCTGATCATGGTGACCATCTTGGTCTGGGCTGTGTCCCTCACACATGGAGGACAGCCCTTTCCAGCTATCCATGGGATTGGATGTCCTCAGTGTTTCCACAGTCTCCTTGGTGTCTGGGTAGAGGGCTCGAGCCAGTAGTGTGCACACACCTGAGGTTAGGGGCAAACACACTGAGGGGACAGACACTGCAGCTTGCTTCCAGCTGCTTGTACAAGGTGATACTCATGGTGCTTTCCAGCTCTTGGTACAGGTGAAAGGACCTCCCAGCCCAAAAAATATCTGGGACACATTTGTGATCTCAACAACTGAAGAATCAATTTTAGGAACAACAGAGTTTAAAAGCAGAATATATTTATTTGGGAAACAGTTTTTTGTTTTGTTTTGTTTTGTTTTTTTTCCGAGAAGCAGAAAGGGACCCCAGTGGTTTGCCACAAACCTGTCTTTTCTAGAGCTATTTATACACTTGATCTTAGTCAAAATGCTCATAAGTGATCAAGAGATATTTATAGAAGGCTGGTGAGATGGCTCAGTGGTCTAAAGCACCTACTTAGAACAAGCTAAGCTAAGCTAAGTCAAGCACAGGACTGTGGTTCAATCTCCCAGCACCACATGCCAGCCCGCCCCGCCCCCTGGTGGGCTGAGCTGGCCACACACAAAATAAATAAATAAATAAATAGAAAACCCATGTGTTAAGGTAGGTCCCCAGATGGGGAAAAATGGGATCTGTGTAGGTGAGCACGAGGTGGGAGAATTTATCATCAATCAGTAAGATCATAAGGGGCTGGGGAGATGGCTCAGTAGAATAAGTGCTTGCCTGGCAAGCACAAGGGCCTGAGTTCAATCCCTGGTTCCCTCAAAAAAAAAAAAAAAAGAGTAAGATCATAAATGCAATTTTTCAAGGAAAATTGATGAAGTTGGTATCAAATGAAATGAATTAGTGAGTCATGTAGGAATCAGATGTAAAAGAGTGATTTTAGCCTGTCAGTGCCTGATGTCCATCCCTAGGGGCATATATGGGTAAATATAGATGTTTGCACATGAACTACCTGTTTGCTCCATTGTCATGTTTTTAAAATTTATTTATTTATTTATTTGTGTGTGTGTGTGTGTGTGTGTGTGTGAGTGTCCAGCTCAGCCCACCAGGGGGCGGGGCTGGCTGGCATGTGGTGCTGGGGGATCGAACCGCGGTCCCTGTGCTTTGCTAAGCTTGTTCTAAGTAGGTGCTTTAGACCACTGAGCCACTCACCAGCCCCTCCATTGTCACTTTAACTGCTTTGCAAACACACCTCAACAATACACACTAACTGACAACAGAGGGCCTCAGTGTTCTACAGTGGGTTTTGGGCTCAGGATTTCCCACACTGTTTAGAGATATATCACACTGTTCATGCCCTCCAGCCTTCAGTTTCCTCTTGCCCCATATCACCTCCCTGTCTCCTGGGTCTTCTCACCCTTCCTGCCCTTCCCTCTGGAACACATCCTACTGTGGTCCCACTGAGCTGCAGACACAGAGGTTTTCTTCTCAGACAAAGTTCATCCCAATGTCTACACTGGTCTTCCTCTTCTGAGCCTCAGTCCTAATATTCCAGAAAGCTGTCTGGGGCATGGGACTTTATGGTCAACATTTCCTTCTATTTTCTGCTCCTGTCTGTTTGATAAATCTATGTTTGCCAACCTCCACTCCATTTCAGTGACCAAATCCAAAATAGGTTTCCATTGAAAAATGCAGGAGTTGTGCTGTGGGAGGCCACTGGGAACGCAAGGTCTAAGAAACACTTGGGAAACTTCCAGGCAAAATGAGCCCACACGAGCAACTATGATGACAAAGCTTTGGCTTCACTATCTCCTGGCACAAGAGCCACATGCAAGGCCTGGACTGTTCTAAGGGCAATGATAAGTACTCGTTTCCTGGGACACTAGCTTTAACCCTGTATGAAAACCCTTGACTCTGGTGGTGGTTGGATCTAGTAGGCTTATGATTTTTTTCCTTGGCTGTGTGAAGAACCTGCTTCAATGCTCAGTGGCAGTGTGTGGTTGGGAGTCCCACAATTAGCGGTGCTGAAGTGACACCATATTGGTTGTATGACAACAGAACTAACAGAAAACAAGATTGCACGTTAGGGTAAAGGCTCATTGCTGGATTTCCAGGACTGCAAAATACAGATCCCATCAGAAAGCCTGTATCTCTCTTAGGTCCAGTACTCCTCTTCTCCTGAATTTCTTTGTACTCTTTTAAGTGTAGATTCTTTAGCCGGATATTAAAGTGCACATTAATGTATTTATCTGTCTGCCTATTATCTATCTATCTATCTATCTATCTATCTATCTATCTATCTGATAGAATCCTATTGCCTCAAGCTCACTGAGTGCTGATAATACAAAGTCCTGTGATTTTATTCATGCTTGGTTTATTTTATTTATTTATTTTTTAACATTGAGAAGGTTTTCACTAAGCCACCATGTTGGCTTAGGTGGATACAAATTAAATTACATCCGTGTGTAGTTTATTTTTTTATTTTTATTTTTGGTACTGGGCATCAAACTTAGAACTTTGTGCTTGTCATTGGAGGCTTATGCCACTGTGCTATTTCTCCAGCCCTGGGTAGTTTTTTCATGAAAGATTTCACTAGTTACCAAGTTTCACAGGCTTAGCTTAGATTTATGATCATCCCATCTCATCCACTTGTATTGCTGTATCACAGCCCCATGTATGACAACTCTCCTAGCCCTTGGCTTTTCAAGGACTTAAATATACAATACATCAACTTTGATGTTTTCTGAATACATAACTCAGGAGTCTTCATGCATGAAAAACTGAAAACATTCTGTGCAATATTTTGTAGTGTACCCTTTTCATTCGAAATCCTGAATCCCTAGGGCTCTTGGCACTACCCTGACAACAAAATCCTTGGCACTGGTCCCATGTGGACCTAGGCAACTCAGGGTTTTGTCCTAGACTGTGCTCACAAAACTACTCACTGTGGAAGGCATGGACACTCACCTGGCGTGAAAGTGGCAGCAATGTATATACAAAACCCAAGGAATGGAAGTGCAGCCTAGCACGACGGCTTGATGCTGGACTCTTACTGGTGCAAAACAGAGAACAAATCAAAACAGAAGTCCTCTAGTCCTCTCCTAGCTCTGGTTTATATCCAACACTCAAAATGAAGGAAGGAAAGGTTTATTTAGCTCACAGTTACTAGCAGGTTCAGTCCATATTCCGCTGGCTCCAAAGCAAACAACAGCAGTTTATGCGGCAGAAAACAATGAAGAACAGAGGAGGAGCAGCAGCTGCAGCGGCCTCCATCAAGCTTCTCTCTTCCTTCTGCACTGACTGCAAAGACTGGTGCTCCACAGTGAAGATCCAGAGCTCCTCCAAAGTGGTGTGGCTGCTGAAATCAAGCTCCTTCGAAGACAGACTTCTCCACGGAAGCAGGGAGGGGCAGCAGGAAACCAGGCAGGGCAGCTTCCTGCCTTTCTCAATTCCTGGGCCCTGCCCACCTGAAGGGCGAGGCCCCCACGCTGTTGGAGCTGATTCAACCAAGTTGACACAATGTATCAACTAACACAATCCACCCCTTGTCAACTTGGCAACTAGACATACACTTTTTTAAACCAATTTCCAGGTACACAGACATGTTTAAACATTTTACAAATTGAACATTGCTTTACATTAGAATCATGACATGCTACCCATGGCCCTCCAAAGACTGATGCACAACTTTTTATGCAAAAGACATATTAGTCCATCTCTAAGAGTTGCCAAAGTCCTACCAGTTTCAGCAACACTGAAAAGTCCAAGTCCCAAGCTTCCAAGATCTAAGACAAACTCTTAGCTGT
>NW_004524801.1:3455517-3464586 GCF_000260255.1 Octodon degus | reverse complement strand
TCAAAATGGATTAAAGATCTAAACATTAAAGCAGAGACTCTAAATCTTCTGGAAGAGAATGTGGGTGGAACTCTTGAAGACATAGGGGTAGGCAAAGACTTCATGAACAAAAATCAAATTACACTGGAAATAGCTGAAAGAATTAATAACTGGGACCTGCTCTTACTTAGAAATTTTTTCATGCCAAAAGAAATTACCAACAAAGTGAAAGGCAAACCACAAATTTGGATAAAATCATGACAAATAAGTACTCAGACAAAGGTCTACTCTCTAGAATCTATAAAGAACTAAAAAAACACTAGGGCCCCAAAATTTAAAGACCCATTCCAGAAATGGGCATCCAAGATGAACACACGCTTCTCAGAGTAAGAAATTAAAGAAGCGAATAAATATATGAAAAATGCTGCACATCACTAGCCATTCATGAAATGCAAATCAAAACAACATTGAGATACCATCTCACCCCAGAAAGAATGGCTATCATAAAGAAATCACCCAACAACAAATGTTGCAGAGGCTGTGGGGTTAAAGGAACCCTTCTCCACTGCTGGTGGGAATGTAGACTGGTGCAAACGTTATGGAAATCAGTGTGGAGACTCCTTAGAAAAGTTGGACTGGAAATCCCATTTCAACCAGCTATTCCTCTATTAGGAATTTTCCCAGAGGATCTGAAAACATCATGTCATAGTGATATATGTGTGCCTATGTTTATAGCAGCACAATTTGGTATAGCCAAATCTTGGAAACAACCAAGATGCCCATCACCCGAGGAACGGTTGAGAAAGATGTGGTATTTTTATTCAATGGAGTATTATTCAGCTATTAAGAATGATAAACTCAAAGCCTTTATATTGAAGAGGATGGCACTGGAACATATACTCATAAGTGAAATAAACCTGACACACGTGTAAATGTCATATAGTTTCCCTAATTTAAGAACTCAAAAGTCCTAGCCCAGGTCCGGTGAGTGTGTGGGAGAGCTTCCTGCTACCCTGCACCGGCAGGACCAGTCCCAGCCCAGGCGCAGCGTGGGCCGGACACTGTCCCACCCCCTGGAATGCAGCCCATCACTCCGCAGACCTCGCCCACCCCACCCGCCAAGTAGGAATTTCTGCCGTGTTCCAGGAACCCCCAGACCCAGTCCTAGCCCAGGTCCTGTGAGTGTGTGGGAGAGCTTCCTCTTCCACCTACTTCACCTTACCCCTCCAGACACAGCTCAGTCCTGGCATACACGCCAGGGGTGTAATTCTGCAGCTGCAATCCCTACAGAGAGTGTAGAGGATAGATCCAACCAGCTAGTCCAGGAGCAGAACATCTTGCCACAGGAGCACAACAGGTTCACCCTCAAGGGCAGCAGCGGGAAGGAGCTGAGCACAGCAGCCAGACCCATGCCAGACACAGCTGGATAAGCCCAAACTTTGTAGAGCTGCACTTGAACTTCAGTACATGCGAAGGTTATAACTACAGCAAAGATCTTCAACAAAGGTCAGAAGACAGTGCTACACAAAATGACAAGAAGGAACAAAATGCAACCTCAGAACCCAAGCCCACCCATAACAAGTGCAGAGGACACTAACACAGTACAATTTGGAAATCACACAGCTGAAAGCAATGAATCAACGGCTTCTGAAATAAAGAAACAGCTGCAGAAAGATATAGAGGACCTCAGCTTGGAAATAACAAAAGAAATCCCTGAATTCATAACATCTGCACTAAAGAACTCAAAAGAAGAAATACAAAGAGAAAGGTATAATACAAGTAAAAGGGAAGCCGGATCTCGAGGACTAACTAATTAAGAGAGGGAAAGGAGAAGAGCTAGGAAACATGAATAAGTCAAGCCATACAGTTACATTTAGAAGATGGGCAAGGCAATGATCCTGAGAATCTCAGAAAATTTTTGAATCTAGCAGTTAATTGGAAAGATTCTCACCCTGGCTAACTGTATATACTGATAGCTGTGAGCTAAGCTACTGCACTGCAGATGGTAATTTGTAATAATAGTTTCATGCTTGGAGTGCTGGTCATTCTGGTCTTCTGAAAATGGGCTGCTTGTCATGACATGCCAGTTGCTGCTATGATGTCTCTCAGGTAGATGGTTGTTCAAGAAGAAGGGGGTGGTGAAGGAAAGCAAGAGACAAAAAAAGGAATCTTGTGGGACTGTCCTGCTTCAATGTTGTATATGGTGAGATTTTTGGACTTATGTGTAAACCTAAGAAGTATATAATTCTTTATGCCTATTTTAAAAATATATTCTAATTTTTAAATCTTTTTTATCATATTCTGTAGGGACTTAAAGTTCATCATATTAATACTTGAGGAAAAATACCGGTTCCATATTATGCCTAAGATGTTTGATATGCAGACAGATAGTGAGGTTAAGCTTAGCAGCCTAAGTTGTTCGATAATAATAATAAGTTTGTCTTCTGGATGGTTAACAACCTAAATTTGCAGACCAAAATTAGAGAAAAAGGAGCGCTGCAAGGAAAGCCAACATTTTTGCTCTAGCCTTCTAAGGTCAATTAAGACTCAGGACATATGAGAACTTGTACTGTAATGTCATGTAACTCAGTAGTGTCCCAAATTTTCTGATGAAGGAGATTATGGGGCAAAAGAGGAAAGTGATCAATGATGTAAAGTGTGCCTAAGGAGAGTCACATGGGGAGAAAACATTCTCTCAGGCTTTCACAGAGAGCACATTGGCCAAGCAATGGCCATGATTCATCCACATGGCTGACACTGACAAAGATTCTACAATCTGAGGTACAGGATCTCAGGATAAATCCTGAGGGGATTTCACTGACCTTATGAGACCCAAAAGCTACAACTCTTGTTACATAGGTCCTGCTTTACCTTGGTCTTAATCATCCAGCAGAAAAGTATAAAAACAAAATATAAAAAGTAAAGCCATGCTGTTATGTTGAACTGTAGAGGACTCAGGTCCAGAATTTCTGACATTGCCAGTCAAGCAGAAGACCCAATACTATAATGGGCTACTGGACTCTTAGAATATTTTACTGAGTTTACACACCTATAATATTCAAATAACAGAACTTAACAAAAAACAGTATACAGATGTATGTCCATTTTGTATCTGTTTATTCAAAGTTGTTAGGATAGATATATAGTTACATTCTCTTAATGAATAGAGTGATTTGTTCTAATGGTGTTTGTAAATAGGATATCATGTCCAAATCTTGTACAGCAATTAACCTTAGGAAGAATGTATGCAATGTGTTAATTATTGAAACTGTCCTACCCATTTGGTTTGAGACTGTCTCATTGTTATTTGTTTATGAATAAAATTATGGGAAAAAAGAAGAAAAAAATAGAGTATTACTCATCTATAAAAAGGTTAAAATAGAGGTTTTTATAGGTAAATGGATGCAACTAGAGACCATACTCATAAATGAAATAAACCAGACCCACATACATAAACATCATATTGTCTCCCTAGGTAAAGAAGTTGAAAGAGTAGATAAAACTTGCAAGGTGCAATAGATACTGTGAAAGCTGAAGAATCTGTTCACAGAGAAGGAACAAGTAGATGAGGAAAAGGAAGAAAGAAGAGAAAAAGGAGATAGATAGATAGATAGATAGATAGATAGATAGATAGATAGATAGACAGACAGACAGAGAGAGAGATAGACATAGATATACTTATAGATATAGATATGGGATAGCTTAAATAATTATTGTTGATTTCTTCTGGCCTATTGAAAGGAGTTAATGCTTAAATATTTTTTTTCTTTTTAATTTCTTATAACTTTTTATACCAATTTTGCATGCTAATATCTGGTAATCTAAACAACTAATTTGAAGACAACATTATGCCATATAACATTGTTAAATTCCTATTATTTTGTTTAGTGAAATTCTTTATTTTTTCCATTTTATATTATTTTTATTCTCTTTATAAAAAAACACAAATTAACACTGTCCCATGAACTGATAACATTAGAGGATAAGTATTGCAAACCTGAACAAATGCAGAAGAATTTGAAAATAGTGATGAGCACTGATTGTAATAATGGCCCTAAAACCACTTCCATGTGAAGTGAAAGACCCTGGTGTTACTGAGATTTAAAGTATATAGGGACATGACCTAAAAGAATACAAGCCACCCCTCATGATCTGGCCCAGAAATCAGAAAGGCTGTAGATGTTTTGTTCAATAACCAGAAAGACTATAGATACTACTTTGACAATATTTTGACAGGAATACAATACTAACCTTTGCATCCAAATCTCTAGTAGATCTTGAGGGCTGCCCAGAGAGCTCAGCAGACTAAAGTGCCTGCTTAGGCAGAGCACAGCGGCAAGGGTTCAATCCCTGGTGTGCCATGCCAGCCCTGCCCCCGGGGACATGCTGAGATGGCAATTGAGACTGGGTGTGGTGACACACCTATAATCCCAGCACTTGGGAGGCTGAAAACAGGAGAATCACTACAAGTCCGATCTCCATAGATTCTGTAGACCCTGTTCTAAATAAAAAATAAATAAAATAAAAATAAATGAATAAAATTATAGTAGATCTTGCAATGGAAGCCAAGTAGCCTGTTGGTTAACAGGGAAAACGTTGTTATTAAGTACCTGTTCAGGAGCACCAAGTTCAACATCTGATAGCAAAACCTAAGTCCACCCTAATTCTAACCTTCTGATCAGTATAGAAAAATACAGCAGAGCTCATTTTGTCTTGTTTGGGACTACAGCAGAAATCATAGCTATACTTCTTACATGACAGTCTAGGACAGCATCAGATATTGTGCAAGTTCTTTCCTGCCTAACTAAGCCACCACAAGACCCTGGACCTTACACAAACCCACTGAAACTCTCTTGAACATTATATGGATCCTGAGTGAGTGACCATGGTCACAATTAGAAATCTGTCTTTCAAAATTTTATTTAGAGATTTGATCACATGTTTTAATCTTTGCTACTTAAAACACACTCTGCAATAAAAAGAAACAATTTTGCCATATTAAATCACTAATAAATAATCTTCCTGAGTTTGATGAAGTCATGTACTTATGTGCAACAGAAACAAAGAAGGTGATATATCAGAACTTCCTTGCATGAAAGTGAACTCATTCGTCAACATAAACACAGCCCAGTGAAGTAAATAAAATCTGGAACTTTGACAGCTACAGATGGTGACTGTTATATTGGAGAGAAAAAGCAGATAATTTGTCATCTGCTAAGAAATTATTTGGGGAGTGTAGGAAAATGTAAAATGCTAATACAAGTCTCTCTAAGTCTATAATCCCTGGAATCCAAAGTATGTTGTTCAGTAGATGCATTAAATCCAGCTGAAACTTCAGGCAATAGTAACTGTGCAGCATGATCCAGTCTGTAGCCAGCGCCAATCTCTTTGACTACCAGTGGTGTTATTTCTATTCTTTTCCTGGAATCATGATTTACTGGGCCAAGGCCATATCCATTAGAAATAAAGCTGCCAAACTCAAAAATATCACTCATGGAAGAACAGGAATTACTCTGACTGCAGTTAAGAGACCAGGCAAGGGAGAATATAACCATAAAGGCCAGAAGAGAAAGCACATATAGTCATGTCAGGAGCTACAGACCAGATTTTTTGAGCAAGGAAATGACCAGAGTTGGATGTCTTTTGCCTCATGCACTGAAAGGTCATTTTTTTCTCAACATTCACATCCGTTTTTTTGGAAAATTATTCTGCTTAAAAACAGGAAAGTGAGCACACACACACTGTGATTTTACACTAGAAAATGGAAGTTCAACAATTAGTGATAATAATCTCTTCAAAGGACAACAGGCAGAAGATTAAAAAGGGCTTGGAAAGCACCTTGATATACTTGGCCTGACCATGCTCCTGGTTCTTGGTTGGAGCACCTATGACTATGATCACTTTGTAAAGTTGTAAGTTATGTAACTGAAAACAGGCACAATAGCTTAAAAATAGTACCTACCTAAAACAGACTCCAAGTCTCACCTCTGTGAAGAAAATGTCTTGTAAACAAGTATCTGACTGACTACAAGGACTTGAAAAGATTTTTACCAAAGAACCAGAATAACCTTGGTAAAAATACCTCTGCATTCTAACAACTAGGATATCATCTCATGTATTTAAGAAAAAAAAAAAAACTTACCTGTAAACAAGTCTTGTCCTTCTTTTTAGAGCTCCCAGGCAGTATTTTACTGGATGAAATAAACAATTTAAGAAAAAAAAAATCTACAAGATTAAAACAAAAGAACTAGATAAATAAATAAACAACAATAGTTGAGATAAGAGGGAGTAAAGTAATTCATAGAATAAATCAGAACTTTTAAAGTCAATGATTTCTAGAATGGCTAATTTTATACATCAACTCAGCTAGGGTAAAGAATGCGCGGAAAGTGGTAGAGCAGTATTTCTGGATATGTCTGTGCGGGTATTTGCACTTGAACCAGAGGCTATTACAGTGATCACTCTCACACATGAAAATAGTCATCATTGCCTCACCTGGAGCATTACCCTTTGCCTCACCCAGTACTTACAAAATAGTCATCAGCAAACCCATCCAGAATCTGCATAGAATAAAAGAATGAGTGAGGGCAATTGCCCAGTTTCAGCTAAGAAGTCTGTGTCTCTTATCCTCAAATATTGGTGCACCTGGTCCTGCCTTTTGGCTCCGACCAGTACTTGCACCACTGGCCTGCTGTTCTTGGCCCTCCAAACCGAGACTGGAATTTGCACCAGGTTCTACCCCTGTGTTTAGGCCTTCAGGTTTGAATTAGGACTATGCCACCAGGTTTCTTGACATCCAACACGTGGACAAGAGATTGTGGTACTCCCTGCCTCCATATTTGTGAGAACTAATGCTTATAAATCTTTCTCTCTACCAGTCTGCTTCTCTAAAACTCCTGACTCACATACAGATTGATGCTTCCATACTTATATATCTAAAGCTGTAGAAAAGACTTGGAACTCAATAATGTGTAAAGAAGAGGAAAGTGTAGAGGTGCAACCAAGAAAAATCTTATATTGCTGGGAAGGAATGTTTGAAAACAATTCTGGTGAAGGCTCAGGAAAAAAGCAAGAGGTATAAGAAAATTCTCTATCTTTGTAGTGGATACCTAAGTAATCTTGAACAGAATGTTGGTAGAAATTTGGATGAGGCCTCAGGTGGAAATAAGAACACATCATTAGATAGTGTAGAAAAGGTCATCTTTGTTCTCTAATAGTAAATACCTCGGCTGGATTGGGTTCGCACTCCGATGCGTAGAAAGTAAAATTTGTGAGCATTGTTCCTGTCTAGTTAATTGGCTCTTCTCTAAACCCAGAAAGAACTATAAGGCAGAGATACAGAAAAAGAAATGAGCAAGATCATTTACTGTTGATCAAAAGCAGACCACTCCCGATAATAAGAGGAGACCTGATGGGTTGTCATGGGGAGGCTGTGTCTAGAGCCTATTACACACAAAAGTGGTGACAAACCAGACCATGCTGGACCAAGATAAGGTCAACCTACACAGTAATAAACTGGGGGATGTTTGCTTAGAGGGGAGCCTATAGAAACTCAAAGTGTACAGCAAGTGTACTTTTGCAAGCACCACTGGGTGTAACTTTCCTAGGATGAAGCATAAGAAGAGAGGTGCTCTTCAGAGGGCTATGAGGAAAGGGTTGGTAGTACTGGCTGTCTCTCACCTTGCTTTTCTATCACATTCATTGAGAGGAGGATCCCACTAGATCAGTATGGAACACTTGTTTATCAGGCCAGCAGAGCCCTGGCCTGGGCCATTGTAGCTGTGTCCTGGGGCCTGGCTTTCTGTTAACCATCAGTACTAGGCTTCATCTTATCTTGTCCTTCACAAGGACTCTGTCTGGGCTTGGCTTTTGCCTGGCTGCCTGTCCTGTCTGTTGAACTCCCTCTCCCTAGAATGCCCCTCTTCATCATAAGTCAACATCACTCTAGAAGTCCTTCTCACTTTCCCATGGGGCCCTGCTCGTCCCAATATTTTTGAATACACACCATGCTCTACAGAGTTGATTGTTCATTACTACTGTGCACCTCTTTTCAGAGGAACAATTCCTACGCTTTAAGAAAACAGAACCTAAGCCCAGCCACACATGTGTGGAAGGCTTACAGTTCATCTCCCCCAATCATGAGCCACTTCCCTATTTCAACTGATGCAAGTTCTATACAAAGTGTTAGAAGTAAAACTTGGACCCCTTTTAACAAAGTAGAATATGAAAAAATGATGTAAAAAGTGTAATTGTTATCCTAAAGAGCACACCTTAAATATTTGAAAAATTCTTAACCTATCCTTATTGCAAAAGTGAGAACACATGTTTGGGAAACACCCCTATGGATATGGCTGAGTGCCTCTCTGATAAGATTAGTGTGCATGTGAACCAAGATTTAATCAGCCACCCTACCTAGATGTCAGTTGAAAGAAGATAAAAAGTAACCAAGAAACAGTCTCAGTCTACTTGTGCTTTATAGGATAAGATGATAGAGTTATTTAGTTGAGAATGTATGCTATTCTTCAAAAAAAGTGGGAGCAACCCCAAAGATAATTCAGAATCTCCAAGGCTGCTTTGTATGGTTCAAATGGGGGAATCAATGCCTTCTTTTCAACACAGTAGAAGGTCTTTGCCCAGTGCCACAGAAGAAGAAAACCCAGAGTCATTAGGATGAAGTCACCGAAATCCACAAGCATTGGACATCTGACCAAGGTCCTAGGATGCAACCCTTCCAGGTGGAGATTCAGAGCGCGGTCTCTATACAAGAAGTTCTAGAAAGGTAAAGTCCTGATCCAATAAACCCAGAGAGCAGAGTACCAAAGCAGAGGTTTTTTCTCAAGTTCTTTCAGCTTGTGAAGCTTATCTTGCAGATGTAGCTTACTTAGGATCCTTTATCTCTTTTTATCTTTGTCTATTTCCCCATTTGGAATGGGGCTATCTGTCCTATCATCTCACCATTATATTTTGGAAGCATAACTTGTTTGAATTATAAAGGTTTCCAACTGAAGAGAAATTGCCTCAATATGAATTTTATCTCAATTCTCTTTCATATCTGATTGAAAGATATTTAGATAACCTGTTGGATTTTAG
>NW_004524801.1:3453210-3454481 GCF_000260255.1 Octodon degus | reverse complement strand
ACTCCTGGTATTCCTTTTTTAAAAACAAGGTAGCTAGGCCATGAAAATGAGCTGGAGCTTCTCAAGCGCCTCATAAATTAGATAGCATTACCTCTTTAAGCTTTGTTGATGTAGTCTGACTTTATTTAAGGCAAGTGATCATGAGTTAGAGCAAGTTCCAGGGGACATGAAGACCACTTGTGAATAAAAGTGTCAAATCACTTGAGAGTGATGGTTAATGTCACATAGTGATGATTAATGTCATATGTACATCACTGTAAAATTTAACAATACTAAGGGGAAAGGGAAAAGCTTCCAAGGAAGAAAGGAAAAGGTAACCAAAGAGAATCAGCCCAATACTGCAATCTAGAAAAACCGTGAGGGAGCTGCAAGCAACAGAGAAGCAAAATTATCCACACTGTGATAGAAAACTGTTTAAAATCTTTAATTTTGTGTTCTATCTATCATTCAAGTATGTGTACATAAAATGATTTTAGATGCATCCACTCAAGTTTATAAAATTTACTTAGGGATTATTCTGATCATTGTGCCCACAAAACAAAAAGTTTAACCTAGACAAGGAAGACGTGAAATCATTAAATTATAGACCTATCAGAGAAAGGTAGTGGACAACTCACTCAAAAGTAAACATAAAGCTAGTTTAGTATGAGCACAAAGATACAGGATAGAAAGGTTATGGTCACTGTTACCCATTGAGATTTCTGATAAAAACAATATATATACATATATATAAAAATAAGGACAAACAAAAAATATTAATTAAAAAATATTTAAGAAGGGTCCAGGGACATAGTTCAGTTGTAAAGTGCCTGCCTAACAACCTGGAAAGCAAAGCACAAGGTACTGAGTTTAATTCCTCATACCAGCCAAAAAGAAAAAAATTATTTAGCAGGTCTCTGTAGAGCCATGGATGCAGGTCTACATTACACAGGATGGGTTTTGTTAAAGTTCTCAAGAATATCCTACTTTAGGTTCATGCTTGGAGTGCCTGTCATTCTGGTCTTCTGAATATGGGCTGCTTGTCATGGCATGCCACTTGCTGCCGTGTTGTCTCTCGGGTAAATGGTTGTTTAAGAAGAAGGGAGTGGTGAATGAAGGCAGTAGACAGGAAAAGGAATGTTGCAGGACTGTCCTGCTACAAGGTTGTATATGGTTAGATTTTTGGACTTAGGTATAAACATAAGAATTATATAATTCTTTATGCCTATTTTTAAAATATATTCTAATTTTTTAATGTTTTTTCATCACATTCCATAGGGACTTAAAGTTCA
>NW_004524801.1:3447385-3452150 GCF_000260255.1 Octodon degus | reverse complement strand
TACTAAACACTTGGTAATCGAGGACAAAAATAAGTACAACACACCTAAATACAGGATGATAGTTTGTGTAACTAACAGCGATGTCATTTATCAGATTGCTTATACACATATTGAAGGGGATATGATAGTCTGTGCAGCATATGCACATGAACTACCAAAATATGGTGTGAAAGTTGGCCTAACAAATTATGCTGCAGCGTATTGTACTGGCCTGCTGCTGGCCCGTGGACTTCTCAATAGGTTTGGCATGGATAAGATCTATGAAGGCCAAGTGGAGGTGACTGGAGATGAATACAATGTGGAAAGCATTGATGGCAAACCTGGTGCCTTCACCTGCTATTTGGATGCAGGCCTTAAACTACAACTGGCAATAAAGTTTTTGGAACCCTAAGGGGCACTGTAGGTGGAGACTTGTCCATCCCTTACAGTACCAAATGATTCCCCTGTTATGATTTAGAAAGCAAGGAGTTCAACGCAGAAGTACATTGGATTCATATCATGGGTCAGAATGTCGCACATTATAAGTGTTACCTAATGGAAGAAGATGAAAATGCTTACAAGAAACAGTTCTCTCAGAACAGAAAGAACAATGTAACTCCAGACACGATGGAGGAGATGTATAAGAAAGCTCAATCTTCTATATGGAAGAATGCAGTCTATGAAAAGAAGTCAAAGAGAGAAGTTAAAAATAAGAGGAGGAACCGTCCTAAAATGTCCCTTGCTCAGAAGAAAGATTGGGTAGCTCAAAAGAAGGCAAGCTTCTTCAGAGCTCAGGAGTGGGTTAAGAGAGTTAAAACAAATTTCTATGAAGATTTTTCAGATAAAGACCAATAAACTTATTCATCAAGCAAAAAAAGAACAATTAAGAAAAGCAAAGTAAAAATAGGTTACAACTGGACTTTAAAAAAAATATGTGCATACAAATGTTGGAGAGGCTGTGGGGAAAAAAACATTCTCCACTGCTGGTGGGAATGTAGACTGATGCAACCAGTATGGAAATGAGTGTGAAGACTCCTTAGAAAAGTTGGACTGGAAATCCCATTTCAACCAGCTATTCCTCTACTGGGAATTTTCCCTGAGGATCTGAAAACATCATATCATAGGGATATATGTGTGTCTATGTTTATAGCAGCACAATTTGTGGTAGCCAAATCTTGGAAACAACCAAGATGCCCATCACCTGAGGAATGGGTGAAAAAGATGTGGTACTTTTACACAACAGAGTATTATTCAGTTATAAAGAATGATACACTCGAAGCCTTTATATTGAAGTGGATGCCACCTGAAGATATACTCATAAGTGAAATAAACCAGACACACATGTGTAAGTATCATATACTTTCCCTAGTATAAGAATTCAAAAGAAGAAGAAATACAAATACAAAGGTATAATACAAGTTAAAGGAAATCAGGATCATGAGGATTGACTAATTAAGAGAGGGAAAGGAGAATAGCTAGGAAACATGACAGTGACAAGCCATACAGTTATATGTAGAAGATGGGCAAGGCAATGATCCTGAGAATCTCTGAAGACTTTTGAATCTAGCAGTTAATTAGAAAGATTCTCACACTGACTAACTATATATACTGATACCTGTGAAATAAGCAACTACACTGAAGATGGTAATCTGTAATAGCAGTTTCATGCTTGGAGTGCCTGTCATGCCTGTCATTCTGGTCTTCTGAATACAGGCTGCTTATCATGGCATGTCAGTTGCTGCTGTGCTGTCTCTTGGGTAGGTGATTGTTCAAAAAGAAGAGGGTGATGAAAGAAGGAAAAAGACAGGAAAAGGAATGTTGTAGTACTGTCCTGCTTCAAGGTTGTATATGGTTAGATTTTTGGACTTATGTGTAAACATAAGAATTATGTGATTTTTATGCCTATTTTAAAAATATATTCTAATTTTTAAATCTTTTTTATCATATTCTGTAGGGACTTAAAGTTCAACATATCAATACTTGATGAAAAATATCTGTTCCATGTTATGCCTAAGATGTTTGATATTCAGACAGATAGTGAGGTTAAGCTTAACAGCCTAGGTTGCATGATAATAACAATAGGCTTTTTTTCTGGATGATTAACAACCTATGTTTGCAGATCAAAATTAGGGAAAAAGGAGGGCCGCAAGGAAAGCCAACGTTTTGGCCCTAGCCTTCCAAGGTCAACTAAGACTGAGGACATATGAGAACTTGTACTGTAATGTCATGTAACTCGGTAGTGTCCCCAATTTTCTGATCAAGGAGATTATGGGGCCAAAGAGGAAAGTGATCGATGATGTAAAGTGTGCCTAAGGAGAGTCACATGGAGAGAAAACATTCTCTCAGGCTTTCACAGAGAGCACATTGGCCAAGCCATGGCCTTGACTCATCCACATGGCTCACTCTGACAAAGGTTCTACAATCTGAGGTACAGGATATCAGAATAAATCCTGAGGGAATTTCAATGACCTTTTCAAACCCAAAGCTACAACTCTTGGTGCATAGATCCTACTTTACCTTGGTCTTAACCATCCAGCAGAAAAGTATAAAAACAAAATATAAGAAGTAAAGCTATGGTGTTATGCTGAGCTGTAGGGGACTCAGGTCAACAATTTCTGACATTGCCAGTGAAGTGGAAGACCCAATACTATTATGGACTAATGGACTCTTTTAGAATATTTTGCTGAGCTAACACACCTATGATATTCAAATAACAGAACTTAACAAAAAAAGGGTGTACAGATGAATGTCCATTTTGTATCTGTGTATTCAAAGTGTTTCGGATAGATATATACTTACATTTTCTTAATGAATAGAGGGATTTGTTCTAATGCTGTTTGTAAATAGGATATCAAGTCTGCATCTTGTACAGCAATTAACCACTAGGAAGAATGTATGCAATGTGTTAATTATTGAAACTGTCCTACCAATTTGGTTTGAAACTGTCTCATTGCTATTTGTTTCTCAATAAAATCATGGAAAAGAAATAAAAAATAAAAATAATAAATATATGCATGATCTTAATAAATATACAATTATCATCCAAATAATATCTGGATTAAAAAATACATAGAATATGTTAATAGGGCTCTGTAAGAGATGCTTATTACTTTAGTAAGTGGTCAGTGAGAACATTGTATTTGAGGGCTGGGGAGATGGCTCAGTAGATTAAGTGCTTGCCTGGCAAGCACAAGGGCCTGAGTTCAATCCCTGGTTCTGCCCCCCCAAAAAAAAAACAATGAAAGAAAGAACATTATATTTGAGAAATTAATAGCACAAATATTGCTAAACATATAATTACTAAGAAAACCAAGTAAACTAATTTCTGGAGTAAACAGACTAAGAATGAAGGAAGAAAGGATTTTCTTGTTGCACTAAAAGCCAATGTATATGATTTAATCCATTAATTTGCATGTTCTAACTAGATTACAGTTTTTTTATTTTTTTAATTCTTTTTAAAATTAAGACCTTCCTACTTCAATAACACTAATCAAAGATTAAGGGAAGACACATGAAGAATTGTTACATTATCAAACAGTATAAGCCTCAAAACACATATGTATGCTACCATATTCATGAATTTGACATCCAGGAACTGTGTAATCATCAGCAAGTAAAACAGCATTGCTAGATAAGTGGTGCAGACACAGCCAGCACACGTTTTGACTGGGAAGAAGTCACGATGTACTGTGAACATTATCAAATCATAAAATTGATTTGAAAGTGAAGAGAAACTTTTCGATCTTAGACAGCTTACAGGGGATGAAAAAGGAGTCAAGATATATTCAGTACATGGACCAACCCCATACAAGAAATGTCATCATTTTGTACTACAAACACATACCAACAAGAATTAAAACTTTAAAAAATTTAAAAAGAAATTCTGAGATAATTTGAAGGCTTTTTAAAGTACAAACTCAACTAAAAATCAGGAAAAGATATATTTAGGCACATATGCAGGATAGTTTGGATAACTATACTGCTGATTTCTGCTGGTCTTTTGAAAGGAACAGCTCATGTTTAATCTTTTTCTTTTTATTCTTATTATTTTTTCTTTTGAATTTCTTCTTTATTTTTTCTTTATACATTTTGTGTCCTTGTTTTCTTTTGTTTTTCTTTAAACCATCATGCACATGTATATTTGATAACCCAAACAAATAATTTGAAGATAACATCATGCAATACAGCAACCACTGTTGAATTCCTGTTACTTTGTTTAGTGAAATTTTGTATTGTTTCTAATGCTGATTTTTCTGTCACTATTTTGTTCTTTAGAAAATAAAAAAATTTACAAGGCAAAACACAATGTAGGATGAACTTTTATATCATGTGTGACAAAGGTTTAACATACTCCATGTCTTATAAAATTTCTTATATGTCAAAAGAGAAAAGTTAGATGATAAATGGATTCCAACATATAAAATTTATGTGTAATTTTTTCTTAACTATTGTTAGCCTTGTAAAATTACATATATTTCTCAAAAAGTATTGAGAATTTACATTGTAGCAGAGAACTAACTACACTTTTTGAGAAGAGTATAGTGCAGATCTTCCACCAAAATTGCATTTTTGATGAACATTTGTGCAGGAAGACACATGCCATTGCTTAGTGCTGCCTCTTTTGAATATTAACAATAGTTTTCCTTTTCAATCTGTTCTTAGACTATAAAGAACTAAATGAGGGTTTAGAGAAGAGAAATTTCCAGTCAGCATGTTCTCTCCCTTCTGGGGAACAATCATGACAATAAACGCAAATTATGCAAAGACGATGACACAAATTTTCTTT
>NW_004524801.1:3445190-3446216 GCF_000260255.1 Octodon degus | reverse complement strand
ATATTGGCCTTCAGAGGACCACAGAAAATAATCAGCCCTACCAATCATCCCATTTCCCTGAAAGCAATGAAGTGTCCTACCTGCTTTGACACTCCTGTAAGAAGCAGATGTCCCATCTACTGACCCATGAAAACTGTCTTAATTACTTTTCTCCTGCTGAAACAAAAATATTCAATGCCCAAAGTTAAAGGAGGAAAAGTCTATTTAAGTTCACAGTTTGTAGATGTTTCTACCCAGGTTGGATGGCTTGAAGGCATGGTGGCACGCCAGAAGGGTACTACAGAGGAGAAACAGTTTATGGCATGGCTGGGCAGGCAGAAGGCAGCAATCAACAAGTAATGGCAGCAACAACAGGAAGCTGCCTTCATTTGTATTTCATGCAGGCTACAAGCCTCTGGGGTAATGCCAGAAGTACATCCTTAATCCTAGTATCACAACCTTAATAATAGAATCACATACCCTATATCTAACCACCCTGGAAAAATTCTACATCCAATTATTTAAAGCTTGGGGAGATATCTAGATATAAACCACCACACACACACACACACACACACACACACACACAGAGTGGATGAAAGATAACAAGAAATAGAATGGCTGAGTCAAATGGGACCTCTAGTCCTAGTTTTGAGGAACTTCTGTGGTGATTTCCATAGTGACTGCACTAGTCTATACTCCCACCAGCAGTGGAGAAGTGTTCCTCTTTCCCAACATTCCCTCCATCATTTGTTATTTGTTGATTTCTTAGTGATAGCTACGCTTTCTGGAATGAGATGTGTCTCAACATTGTTTTAATTTGCATCTCTACAATGACCAGTGAAGTTGAACAGCTTTCCATATATTTATTTTCTGGTTGTATTTCTTTATCTGTGAAATGTCTATTTATGCTAGATGTGCATCACTCAGTTGGATCTTTAAATTTGGGGAGAGGGCTGATTTCTTGAGTTCTTTACTATAAATATTAGTCCTTGCCAGAGAAATAGCTGGCAAACATTTTGTCACACTTTGGGTAGTCTCTTCACT
>NW_004524801.1:3432307-3433203 GCF_000260255.1 Octodon degus | reverse complement strand
ACATGATATCCTGTCCAAAAACTATTAGTACAGATCTTTCTTCTTACTGAATTTAGAGAAAGTAGCTATATATCTATCCTATTTTGTATATACAGATACAAAGTCGTCCTTCATGTATATCACCTTATTTTCACTTTTGTCAGAGATGGGTATTCCATTATCATCCAAATATTGTAGATGCATGAATTCAGCAAAATTGAATATCAAGAATCTTAAGATACAAAGTAGAACCATTATTTTCTACCAACCATGGATGTTCTAGTAGTTGAACCCCTACAAAATATTAGCAGACAACAGTTATATAGCTTTAAACATAAAATTTGAAATCAATTTTGTAGCATGATAATCATGATGACATTTTTGTAACACACTTAAATTTTCCATCTTAGTATGCTCAATATCACTATCTCATAAATGGGAAGCTTTTACCTAACTTGTTGACCTTTAATAGGAAGTTACTGAAGAAATTGGTGACATTGTTTGGACAACTTAAGATCTATGAATCTCTAAGTATAGCGGCACATATGTAGTATAGACATCACCTAAGTTATTTTTTAAGGCAGAATGTCTGAATCTAAAACAAGTAGTATATTACCACAAACAATCCGTGCTTTACATTTGGGAACATCTGAAAGCATAAATACATTTAATATACTGAAAGATTAATAATTTTTCAATCAATTTTTATACCCATATGAAAACTTTTTTAACTTAGTTTTATGTCAAAGACTCTAAATCAGAAATCCTTGTTGTATTATTTCTAGAAAACTTAACCTTTTGACTATGACCAACATAAACATATCACAGTAGTTTGTTTTAATGACAAATTGGAGTATTTCTAATACTCTAGAGTATTAGAATATTTCTCCCAATGCTATGGAGATCACTGGAGCTTC
>NW_004524801.1:3404203-3430677 GCF_000260255.1 Octodon degus | reverse complement strand
ATTTGATCAGTCCTGCCACAGCATCATAACAGGGAGTAATGATTTTATGTGATGCATGTGAGATATGTATCCATTGTATAGGGCCCCAAAACTGCCAAAGAAACCCAGTGGACATATACTGAGTAGGAAAAATAATTTAAAACATTGGAAAATATGGGTAAACTCTAGAAAGTTTAGCATTAGATAGAGCCGGCATAACTTTGTCTAAGGGGGCTTTAGTCTGACATAAGGGCTCTTGGACACATAGGGGCTGGATCTACCTGGAGAATGTCAAAGAGAGGGCCTAAAACATAAGTTGTTATCTTGAGAACCCGTTTTTCTGGGCTCTTAAAGTCTTTTTACATCATATATTTGCATTTTATAAGGCTGGTTGTTGAACAATTAATTTTCCAGCCTCTTTGTCAGCAAAAGTAGCTCTGGCTCACATGCCTGTTATAATGGCCATGTTGTCATCCACATCGTGAGTAGCTAGATCCACACACAACGCAAAATATTTCTATTTCCCCATATATAATCTCCCATATATATCTCTTTATAAAGCATATATAAAGATTTAAACATGCTTTAACTATTTCATTCCCGTAATTTATAGACAACCTGATACCCTATGAGCTCTATAAAACTCAAGGTAAAGGGGGATGTTGCCCCACTATTCTTTTTCTGCTCAGAGTTTCATTTTAAAATAATGCTCTGAGCCAATCTTCTGTAGTTGTCTCAACAGGCATAGGATCATCAAGACACTCCCTAATTCAGATTCACAAGATGAAAGGTGAATACCGGACTCAATAACACAGAAACCATTTCAATATACATTGGCTGTTCTTGAGAACCTGTTTGCTCCATGTTTTCACCTGATAATGGGACCAATATCAATGATACCAACGCACCTATGGGATCAATATTGATAATGTGGATACATATTAGGATTAATATTGCTGATATAAATACACCTCTGTCCCTTTTGTGTGCACAAATAGAGGTGTTCTTTTACCTGCTAAAGGATGAGTTTTCTCATACTCTGGGTGCCTGTTCAGTCACCAAATATGCCTCCTGCAGTGCAGCTGGGAGACAGGACCACAAAGAAATGAAAGCAAGTGTGAAAAGTGCAGGAAGCTGAGGTCAGGTAGAGCCCTTTCCTTTTGTGGAGAACAAAGTGCTCAGCAACTGCAGTGCATTTGTTTATATACTCAGCAGGTTGATACAGGGTGAAACCTGTATCAAAAATTTGTCTGCCTGGCTTCCCCCAGGTGCCTCATGCTCTTGGGGCTGAATCACCTTGTTCAGCTGTCTCACCTTGGGCACTCCATGTTCTCAGGCTGGCCTTACTCTAACCCTATGTGTAATCAATCTTCAGCTTCATCCACTCCCTTCACTGTTATGTGTAGTCGTCTTGTTACTTTATAGGACCCCAGTCACACATGGTCTCAAGATAGCTCTATGACAAGATTTGGGGGCTGGGGATTATAGTGTGGGCTGGGCCCTTCTCCAAGACAATGTAGCATGTGATATCCTGACAGATTTCCAAACTGAATTTAGGGCCTGAAAAAGCATCAAAGATCTCCATAAGTAACAGCTATAGCATTAGCAGTGACAGCCAGAGTCCTCTTGCTTGCCCTTTCCCTGTCACCCAAAGATCCTTTTGTCTCAGAGCAAATTTCAGAAGACAGAAAAGTGGATGCTGTGTGCTTTCTTCTCTTCCAATAAGGCTATCAGTATCTCTGTATTTTTCAATGTCTCTGCCACATACCCATTTCATTTTGACCCTGCCTAAATCCCTCCAGCCTTTGATTTCTCCTTCCTTTGGTCCTTTGCTGTAGAGGCATGTACAAGACATTTCTGCCCCACTATCTTGCTGACATGACCTTAATGTCTTTCACTAAACTATTAAATTAATGACATATAAAGGCAGAGAGATTTTGTTTTCATTTTCCCTTCCAGGGAACATTACATGACACACACAGAGGACTGAAAAGTTTACCCAGAGAAGCTTACAACAGCACATAGGTGCTTACAGTAGACAAGCCTTCACATGGGTGAGACTGATCACAGAAATACCGAGACACATGAAGGGAAGCATGCACATCCATTTCGGTGATGTTTATTACAAAGGCTAGAGATTCTGATATTGTCTTCAACTTGTTTTGTCCTTCATGTCGATTTCACAGTTGTATTTACCTAATATGCCCTCTTTTCTGGTTAAAATGTTTTTTTAACATTCAAATGCTTATTTTTAGTTTTAGTTTTTGATGACCCATGTATAAATTGAGAATGTTCCTTAAATGCTTATCACATTTGCTGATATCTCCTACAAAATTTTATCTTCTAGGGAGAGATCCCATAATGCTTTTTCTGCCCTTTGTTGCTGGCTTTCCCCAAAACCTTAGATAATCCAGCTGCACTTTATTTTTTTTTCTTCTTCTGCACTTTAAAATGTAGTAATATACATAAGTTCAAATGTTAAATTATTCAAAAATTTAAAACCCTAATTCTTAAAATTTTTATTTATTTATTTGTCACAGGGTCTCCCTATGCAGGCCAGACTCCTAGTGACTCTCCTGTCTCGGCCTCACCAGGGCTGGGATTGCAGGTGTGTGCCACCATGCCTGGTTTTTGGCCACACTGCCCTTCCCGGGCTGACACAGCATGGGGTACTGAGGATCGAACAGACATTGCACTTGCCAGGCAAGCACTTAGAGCACTGAAGCCCCACAAAAATTGTCAGCTAACATATGTGTTGAATATCCATTATACAAAATGCTTAAATCCAAAAATATTCTAGATTACTAAGATTTTGGAACATTTGAGTATACATAAGATGTCTTAAAAATAACCAACATAGTTCTAACACAAATTTCGTGTGTATGTGTGTGTGTGTGTGTGTGTGTGTTGTTGTTGTTGTTTATTTGTTTTAGTTTTTTGAGACAAGGTCTCACCATAGTAGTTCAGGTAGGCCTTGAACTCTCTATGTACTCTAGGTTGGGCACAAACTCATTGCAATCCTCCTGCCTTAGCCTCACAAGTGCTGCAATTATTAACATGCACCAGCTCTCCTGGCTTCATTTATGTTTGCTGGCTGCCCCATTCTCACAGCTTGAAGTTCCTTGCATACCCCATCGCTGCAACCTGGCACATAATGTTGGATGTGGAATTTCCCATGTGTGATACCATGTTATGTTCAAAAAGATTTAGACTTTGTAGCATTTAGGATTCTGTATGTTTAATTGAGGATTTTCAACCTGGGATATTTTATTTCAGAGGCATGTGAAGAAAAATTCCTCATTTTACTCCACATAGGAATTGCATGAGCTTTAACATAGGGAGAGGAAAAGAGCTCCCTGGGTCATGTGTTCTCCACCTGCTCATAGACTTCTCCAATCAGCCAGTCTCACTAAGTACTACAAATAAAACACCATTTTCATAATTGAATTCCAAAAGATCAGAATTTCTTCCTCCCAGGACCAATTCTCACTATATTTCAGTAGGAAAATAGTAAAAAAAAAATTATTTCATAGCATAGGACAGGATATTTTAATGAATCAGAATGGATTAGGAAATTATAAATTAAAAATTAAATTTCATGAATCATACTTGCATGGTTTTTTGTAAGTATTACTTTAGCAGACATACAATGTTGCATTAGTGAATCCAGAAGATTCTCCTTCACTTAGGAATGTCTAGGAATAGAGACAAAATGAAGAAGCTGCCGGTTTCACACTTGCCAATGAGGAACTAAAGACATCCTGGGTTAGTTATTATTAAAAAAAAAAAAAAAACTGCATAGCTTCTTGAGCACATGAGTGCTACCTTTACCCCAAGAAAGAGACTGAAAAAATAGCTGAGGCAAGGTTGTGAAGTACCAATGGGTAAGAGCATTGACCCGGGTCAAAAATTTAAAAGATGACAGTAAATGAACAAGATCTAGAATTTAGGGAGAGCCTGGGCAAAGGAACAACCTGGGTTCAACCTGGGATCCTCTGTGAATGAAAATCCCAGACTGGACACAGCAGAATTCATTCTCTTAGAGCTTTGTAAATTAGCTCAGGATGTGAATAATTTAAGGTTGGTTGAAATAATTGCAATGATGCAGTCCTCCATGCCACCAAAAAGTGAAAAGTCAGCCAAGGGGACAGGAAATTTAGGAAAAAGAAGTTCAACCTGCCATGGCAATGGGTGTGAACTACCATATATGCCGCTTAAGTCACTATGGCATTATCTACTACAAGTGTGTGCCATTCTAATAAAATTCAGTGCTAAGTTTGAGCTTTTCATCTGTACTCAGCTCAGAGATAATTTTGCAAGTAGTATAGAATTATTTTTCCTAAGAATTATGTTGCTAAGCAATGTGATTTTTAAATGGTTTCTATTTTACAACTGTTAAAAAATAGAGCTTTACTCCCTGGTTTCTGAAATTGGAATAAATGGTCAAACAATTAAAGCAAGACTTATGAAGGAAAGATAAACAATCTTTTCTTTATGTAGACTGTAGTCATCATTTAAAATAATTGAATTAAAAGAACCAAATGCTAAATTTTTAGTACGTGGTCTTTACAATTTGCCTGTTTAGTTGGTTTATGGTAAATGTTACTCCCTTCAGTGTTTTGCACAAGATTTAGCTTAGGCTAAATGCTAGCCAAAATGAATCAAACTAGAATAACTGTGGAGAAGGCACAGTAGGTTAAAGAAGGTCCCCAAAGCTAGATGTCTATTTCCTAACTTCCAATATTCATTGGAAATTATTTCCTCATTTGGAAATAAGGTCTCCACAGAGCTTCAGTTTTTGGAGATGAGATCATCCTGGATTTGGAATAAACCTTAATACTAATGATTAACATCTTCAAAAGAAACAAAAAAAGGGACAACAGAGAGAAACAAAATGGACCATATAAGACAGTTGAAACCTTGATGACATTTCTATAAGCTCAGGTTCTCAAAGAAATTCTGAACCCTGAAACAAGCAAAAATTCTTCCCCAGAGTCCTTGGAGGGATCATGACCAGGTTTATACTTTAATGTCAGACTTCCTATGCCTACATCAGTGAGAGAATAAACTTTTGTTATTTTAAGTTATTTGGTTTGTTGTAATTCATTATAGCATCCCTAGGAAATGATCAGAGAACTATAACATCTCCGTGCCACTCAGAAGCATGGGAAGAATTCAGCAGGCAAAGGAACTAAAAAAAAAAATGTTTAGGCATGAAATCCCAGGTCATTCATAAATAACTTTCTGTTTTACACGAATTATCCAATTCATATAAGCAAGTGATCAAAAGTAGACAGAGAAAGTAAATGTGATTCCAGAAGTCAATGAAGCCAGCCCAAGAAAAACAGATTTGATGATTTGTATGATCATATCAATTTAAGTAACACATCATGACTGGGCAGCTTCATCAGTCAGTTCTTGGTATAGTCAGCCATGAACTAATGGAGACCTAAGAGAAGGCGATACCACTCTAGGAACACAAGAGCACTCTTGCTCAAACTGGTTTCAGTGCAGAAATGAAAGGGAAACACTGATGAAGAAGATTCAGTGTATTTTAAACAGTATCCACCCTGACTTCCAAAACTTTGGCATATTTTCTTAATTCCTCTCTTATTTTGACTTTTACAAAAATCATTTATTACATTCATATATAACAAAATATATTACGCTTCTTGCTTATTCATGTAGCATTTGATTCTAGGCAATTTGTCATATCTTTCCTTTCCACAAAGGAACTAGCAATAACTGCTAATTTCATCTTTGCATGAGACAGGATTTCATTTATATGTAATCTAAAAACAGATTCTATAATTAAAATGGGTTGGCTAAGCACATGTGAATATTTAGATCAAGTAAATGCCTGGCTCGGATGAAAGCCCTTAATGACACAAGCCATATACATTGAAGAGACTATAAGAAACCATTATTATCTGCCAGAGTGAAGGAGTGGGTAGGCCAGGACTGAACCATGAAAAATGAAGAATCTATCTTCTTATACAAAGGTTATTAAAAATTATTTGGGTATTACCTTAGAAATTAATAATAATGAAATTATGAATAAAATTTAGTAGCTAACACAGAAAGCTACATTTTAACAAGGGTATTCATATCCTTGAGTATATAGACAGACTGAATGCATAGTTTACAGAATGTTTTTCATAGAGCTCTAGTTCTCCAACATATTCTGAAGTTTAGGATGCACCACAAGTTACACTTCACCTTTAGGGATGCCTATCACCACATTAAAGCTAAGATGGAATTTTTATTGTTTTTATTTTAAAAACAATAAAAATGATACTGTATTTCAAAACAGGATAATAGGAAATTAACAATGGTTAATTATATTGCATATTGTTATCACCAAAGGAATTTTACAGGAAGTAAACCAGATTAACCTTCATGTACTCACCTTTGTTCAAACTTATTTCACCTAGACTTTTTTGAGAGCCAAGAAGAAAAAAAGAAGTGATTTTTGCTTCCTAAAGAACCATATCACAGTTTGCTTCTGTATTGTCCACATGTCCTCTATGTAGTAGCTCATTTGAGTCCCTGAAAGGAAATGTTTTTCTCGGAGTAAGGGCCAGTCATTAGGAGCATGATATAAAACAATTCAAATAAATAACAATAGGTACTGACTATGTCAACTGGAAGGATTGCTTTTATCTAGAAATATATTATGCACTGATAAAGCAAAATAATAAAACAGTAAGAGAGAAAAGGGACAGTCTATCTAAAAATATGCATAGAAACTGAGGAAGCAAAAGATAAAACAAAAAAGATTAAATATGATTTTTTTGGATATTTAGGAAATAGTTTTATTTTTCAATATTATGCAATTGGGTGAATGACATCTGATTGCTTATCACTGATGCACAAACTAGAGGAACTATACTGAGACAATGTAGATTTGAAGGTACCGTCCAGGAGGACCATGAGGATTCAGAATCTACAGGCAGGTCCTTCAGCAGCTGTTGGCAACAGGATGTGCTGTGATCAGTACATGGAGAGAAGGCTGAGCTCTCTGGCTCATAACTTCCAGAGCTGACAATGTTGACCTCAGAAGCTGATTTAGGGGAAGAAGCTCCAATGACAAGTTTAAATGTATCCATTATGGATACAAACTGCAAAACCAAAGTCACACTTAAGCTACAGGAGTAACTCAAAAAGTTGGAGAGTAAGTTCTTAACTTTCTATGTCAAGGAATAAAAATAAGAGGTGGAAGAAGGAACAAATTTAAGTCTTCTGATGTTACATTTTTGCCTAAGGACACTTTTCTGCTCACTAAAAGCTTGGACCACACTTAGAAGAAAAATGTTGAATGTTTTCACCACAAAAAGAGGATACAAGTTTAAAATAGTAGCTACATTAATTATCCTGATATGATAATTGCACAATATACACATGGATCAAAACATCACATTGCTCTCCGTCAATGTGTACAATTACTATGTGCTAATTAAAAACAAAAGTAGAACAAGAGGAAAAGAGTGTTTCACCACCTAAGAAACTGCCTTCTCAACGTTCATACTAATTAATTAGAAAATCCTTTATTGAATTTTAAGTAGCAACATTTTCTACCTGGTTAAGAAATTTACCTAATTTGTGCAGGAGTTAAAACATTTCCTACAATTACATGAAGACCACACGACATTTTCAAAGTACAGATAGCACAACAGCTACTAAACTCATACACTTTGACATTTCTCAAGGGACTACTCTCTCCGCAATGAGTTTAATTAATGTGTTCCTTGACTACATCTCTACCAGTCATTGCCATTCGAATGCTTTTTATTATTCAGAGTATACAAAATTCACAATGCTTTGTGAGAGATGTGAACGTCTTTCTAATGCCGAATGTGATCAATACAATCCATCTTTTGCATCCACAGATTCTGTGTCAGAGAATTCAACCGATCACGAATTGAAAGTGCATTTTAGAAAATCTGCGTTTCTAAGCATGTAATCACTTTTTTCTTGTAATTATTACCTAACTGATACTTTATAACAACTCTATACAAATGATTTAATAGGATCTACATTCTACTAAATAGAGTGCATCTCTCAGTAATGATTTAAAGTATCTGAGAAATGTATGTAGGTTTTATGCAAGTACCATGCTATTTTACGCAAGGAACTTGAGAATCTCTAGGTGTTGATATTCATGAGAGGCACGACCTGGAACCGATCCACCACAAGGATACTCACAGGCAAGTGGATATACAACTTAGTCATGAGGCAATCTGCATATTAATCTCAATGAGTTTGATCAAACCCATCTTTTTCCCTCAAAAAAAAAAAATCCATATCAGTGAAGCACAGCCTACACACCTGAATGACCTATTGCTGCCTGGTCATGCCCACCTGTTCATATCCATCTGATATCCTGTAGATGCCTCCAATCAGATTCCCTGTTCAGTAAACCAGCCCTGCACAATAAAGATAATCATCATATGTTGCAACTATATCCTAATGATTTTTAATTTTTTACAAATTTTCAATATTTACTTAGTCTTCCAGAGTGGAAATACCAAAGCTAACTTTGAGCTCCAATTCTTTCTGGGTAATCAGGTAAACAGCATTATTAAAACCTTCACATGAGCAATACTTAACTAAGTGACTAAACTCATTCTATGGTATTGAAGATACAAAATGTAGTAGTTATACATTTTTTTTTACAGGGGGAAAGGTTTATTCAGCTCACAGTTTGTAGAGGTAAAGTTACACATTTCTACTCAATGTTTTCCTTCTCTAACACTCACTCAAAACAATATTCTTGGGAGCCACACTGGAACGCACCATTCTGAACATAAACTTTTATGCCCTCCAGATTGGGAGTTCACTGTTTACTACATGAGGAACTACCCCCTCCAATTCCCCCTTCACCCAGCCCCATGCAGAACCACTATTTCTCACTTACATAACTAGGCTTCATGACTTCATGACTCTTTAGGGACAAACTCAAACTACTTTCCTTAGACAATCCTCCCAGCATGTCCACCCCAGAGCAAAACTGATCTCTATAAATCCCTCAGGGCCTTATATATGCATTTCTATCATAGCACTTTTCCTACTGTACAAGAATTATCATGAAAAATAAGCACTGTTCAAATGCTGACCAATGTTTAATAAATATTCCATGAATGAAAGAATAATTAAATGAACAATTAACTAAACTTTAAAGTCATTCCAGTGCCCCCTGATTTTAAGACATCTCAGAGTTACTAGAAAATCCCTCTCTGGGTATCTCCTGACACATGTGCATTTTTACCAGGGGAAGATGTAAAGTTAAAGGATAAAATGAGAAATAAAGCTATCAAATAAGAAATAAAAGAAGGAAAGGAGTAGGAAGAAAATCTAATCATAATTCTTCACCATCTATTTTCCCCATGACCTTGAAAAGACCAGTCAGCAACTTTAAAAAATCATTTACTGGATAGAGTTTGTTCAGAAATAAGTTCCATGGGGGAAAAAATCCAAAAATTATTGAAAATGCCAAAAGTTTCTGGTGTCTGTAATTGGTTTCTCTGGCCTCCAGATGTCACATATCATTTTGAAAGGCCCAAACTCCCCACCAGAGCATTGCACAGCTCTTCATCAGCTGTATTTGTGCATGAATATATTTTGCATTTTCAATTACCAATGCACTGGCAATAGGAGAAGCCTCCATGAATCTCATTGAGAGCCACTCACATAAGCATGACAAAGACATGTTAATTTAGCAGTTCTTATGGAACACTGGAGCTGGCAGCCTTTATGTTGAATCATAGAATTTGATCCGCCAGCCTATCTGACCCTTCATGTCATAGAATGTAAATGACAAAATAATTCAATGATCCATCAAGATTTTGCTCCACTGGCTCTTGTGAAAGTCATTAGGGATATTTCTGTTTTTCCACTTAAGATTCATGTGTCTGGTGCTGCTCATCCTTAGCTTGCATTAGAGAAAGAATGAAATCCGTCTTCTGGACTGGTTTCTCTGAGGCACTCCTTTCCAGTCTCCTTCAAAGTGCCTTTCACAGAACAATAGTTCCACTAGATGCTCACAAGTAAAAGAGTGTTCCATGGTAGTTTACACACACACACACACACACACACACACACACACACAGGGGCATGTGCACTAACAGCAGGACATCCCTCTAGCAAGGATTCTTATTATGTAACAGCAATATTAACAACATGAGCATACTGAAGGGACTGTGGGGAGAAGGAACTCTTCTCTACTGTGGGTGGAAGGGCAAACTGGTGTGACCACTGGGAAAGCTACAGTTAGAGGTCACATTCGACCCAGCTATCCCCCTCTAAGTATCTTCCCAGAAGAATTGAAAATATCATACTACAATGGTATATGTAACTTGAGACCATACTCATAAGTGAAATAAATCATGCTTGCCTGTGTAAGCATTGTACTGTCTCTTTGGTGTGAGAAACTGAAAGAGTAAATAAGGTTTAAAATGATAGATATTGTCAAATGGGAGGAAATTGTTTAAAAGGGAAAAGCAACTAAGATGGTGAAAAGACGAAGGGAAATGGAGGTTAGCTATACTGTAGTGTTTCTTAGTTCACTGAAATGAAAGATTTGTGTTAATACCAAGTGAAGAAATTTTTATGCCTACATCTTGTACTCTGAGTAAGTACTTTGAAGATGAAAATATGCAATGTAGGTTGACAACCTAAGTTTGCAGACCAAAATTAGAGTAAAAGGAGGGCCACAAGGAAAGCCAACATTTTGGCCCTAGCCTTCAAAGGTCAATTAAGACTCAGGACATATGAGAACTTGTACTGTAACGTCATGTAACTTGGCAGTGTCCCAAATTTTCTGATCAAGGAGATTATGGGACCAAAGAGGAAAGTGATAAATGATGTAGAGTGTGCCTAAGGAGAGTCACATGGAGAGAAAAAATTCTCTCAGGCTTTCACAGAGAGCACATTGGCCAAGCAATGGCCGTGATTCATCTACATGGCTGACACTGACAAAGGATCTACAGTCTGAGGTACAAGATCTCAGGACAAATCCTGAGAGGATTTCACTGACCTTATCAGATTCAAAAGCTATAATTCTTGTTGCATAGGTCTTGCTTTATCTTTGTCTTAATCATCCAGCAGAAAAGTATAAAAAAGAAGTATAAAAAGTAAAGCCATGCTGTTATGTTGAGCTGTAAGGATCTCAGGTCAACAATTTCTGACATTGCCAGTGAAGCAGAAGACCCAATACTATTATGGACTACTGGACTCTTTTAGAATATTTTTGCTGAGTCAACACACCTATAATATTCAAATAATGGAACTAAACAAAAAAAAAAAAGAGGATACAGATGAATGTCCATTTTGTACCCGTGTATTCAAAATGGTTAGGATAGATATATACTTACATTCTCTTAATGAATAGAGGGATTTGTTCTAATAGTGTTTGTAAATAGGATATCATGTCCGCATCTGGTACAGCAATTAACCACTAGGAAGAATGTATGCAATGTGTTGATTATTGAAACTGTCCTACCAATTTGGTTTGAAACTGTCTCATTGCTATTTGTTTCTCAATAAAATTATGGCAAAAGAAATAAATAAAAAAGACAATATACAATGTATTAGCTATTATTATTTTCCTATTATTTTGTCCTAATATACTATTTTACATTTTCTAATACAATAAATAATTTGAGAAGAACAGTAAGGCAAATCATATTAAATTAACTCCAGAGCCAGGGAACTAGCTCAGTGGCATGAGCACACCTCCCTGGTGAGTACAACATCCTGAGTTAGATTCCTGGTACAAAAAAAGCAAAATCAAATTATTTTCACCTGAATTTCTTAAATAGCTATCATTATTTTAGAGAAACTTTTTTTTCTGCATCACTCTTAACATCTCATCATCCAAGATTAGAGAATTTTACAAAGAAAAAGTATAGGACCCCAGTTACACATGAATTTCAGAAAATGCTGTGAAATATATTAGCAATTACATTTCCAAAATGCTCATCCCAAAAGGGACATAACTATTTTACAGAAAATGCCTTAATAGATCAATGCAGCAATATTTAAAATTATCCAGAGTAGAGGGGTGGTATGCTGTTGTGAAGAGAATAAGCCATGCGTGCAGAGACAGGGACAGTCTTCAGTGAAAGTGTTCTTTATTGGACAGGCAAGTCTCAGCCTCTCAATTTCATTGAACATTAAATGAGGACAGTGTATAAGTCAACTCAAAGGTCTCTTCCAGCACTAGTACCTTACAAATGATATTGTTGTGTGGTAAAAATAAGGATCCTCCTAGATTCTTTAAGATGGAATTATTTAACTTATATATGCTGGAAGGAAATATAATGGCATGCCTAAATTTCATTTATGGAGTCATTGTCTAGTGAATTCTTACTTTATTTCAAGTCAAAAAGATATAAATTCATTTTAATTTGTATAGTCATTTCCAGAATTAGTTCCTTTTAAAAGAGCACCAATAATTCGCATCTCAATTTTTGTCTAAAAATAGTTCCTTGGAATATCAAAGTAATACCCTCTATAAAGATAGATCCTTAAATATCAACAGCAATCCCTAAATATATAAGACTACTGCCCAAATAATTCCTTCCTATGCAATCTCTTTACTAACGCAGATCTCCTTTTGTGTGCAGATGGAAAGTAAAATCCATCAGATCTACCCTACCTTGATTTTACAGAGCCTGCTATGACTTTTGCATCACGCTCTCTGTTACTTATGGCCAACCTGTGAAGTCTGGCAAGCATAACCCAGCTGTTCACAAAACTCACTGCCCTTTCTTCTTTTATCCATATCTAGTTCATATGGACCCAATTCCTTTCATAGGAAACTTGCCTCTGAATCATGAAGCAAAAGCCATATGGCCCATACCCCAACTGACAAGTAACAGCTTCCCTCCACTCTAAGACCTCCTGCAGCTGCCTGAAAAACATGTGTAGAGTTGCAAGAGATCCAACTGAAAGCACTTAAGTCTTCAAATCATCTTCTGGAGAAAAGCTACACACTAAGTATCAAAAGCTACATACTAAGTGTGAAGGACTACACACTAAGTGAGAACACCCCTTCAGGTCTGGACACAAACAAAACAAACTATTGTGTTAAGCAACTGGGATCAAGAGCTACTGTCCATGAACAAACAAACTATTGTCCATGAGCCTCTCCCCAACTAATATTTGAAACTGGCACTACCATTCCCATTTTACCCACCTAGGAATGGACAAGAACTCTGGGACATCGTGATAGAACTGAATTCAACCCCAGACCTTCTGAGTCCAAGTCACATGACCTTTCTCTACCCAGACTGTTCCTCTTCCAAAACTGATTTTCAGAAAAGTAACACACATTTGTCTGCAAATATTCATGGGCTTTTCTCTAAAAATTTCTCAAACTCACTTCAGAATCACAAGCAAAGATAAGAGAACAGTCCGTGAATCAATATCTTGGCAAAAGCTACCAAAAACTTGAATTCTTTCCTTATTTTAATTACATCAAATTGAAAATGAACACAACCATTAAATTCAGGATTTATAATCCCAACTTGTACCTAATGGGTAAGTTTTGAGGAAAAATCACTTTGCTTTCTAGTGAGTCTTAGTTCTCATAGTCATCATTTACCATGGAAAAGGAATGCAAACCAATTATGGAGCCTGTTGTTTAAAACATGGCAGTCCCAGGACACTAATCAGCTAGGTCTGACAGTGACATGCAAAGAAAATGTGATAGAGCATGAAACTCCAAGATTAGAGGCCTGTCACAATATCCTAGTGTAAAGCAATGGCTATCCTATTAGAAGGGATAGAAGAAAAACAAAGAAAAAACCCTACAGCATTGTTTTTGCTGGTGTGTCATGAAAGGTACAAAGTTGGACCGAGGATGAGTACTATCTGATAACAAGATTTCAGTCCCAGTCACTTGGAAGATGGTGAGTGACACTACTGACCAAGGGATAAAAAGTAAATAGTTGGTATGATGACATACTTCAGCAAAAGAGTATTTTGTTTGTAAAATACCTTTCTATGCCATTATGCAACTGATGTATTCCTAAGAACACTTGCATTGATGACTTAAAACAAATTAATAAAAGGAAAATTTGGTTTAGGGGCTAGAATTTCAGACCAAAATGGTAAAGTCCTTTTTGTAAAAGAATTTAAAAAGCAAACTTAAAAATGTTAGTAAGTGGCTATCTGTGAAATCTATGTATCACAAGACAAACCCTACTGTTGTAATCAGGGTTTACTAGAGAAAACAATCAACACAGGACACACAATTTATCAAATTACTTTATAATAGTCACCCAAAAAGTTAAATGCAAAAAGAGGGCAGGAAATCTGTTCACACACTAGACACCCAAAGAGCCCAGTGGAAGGTTTGAATACCATGACAATGTGCTTCACAAGTCCAGCTGAAGACCTAGAGCTCATGGAAATGCCCCCACAAGTCCACCTGGAGGCTTGGAGCCCACAACAATTTCTCATGCAAGTCTGTACTGAGGATCTTCCCCGGGAAAGTATAGAAGTCAATGGTGGAAGTTAGATATCATGCACCTGCAGGACGAAGGATGGGTGCCAGCAGGCCGAGGGATCTGCACTGGACCCAGGAAGCCACACTCAAAATAACAATCAAGCTCCCCAAAGTGAACTGCAACAACAATGACGTCTCAATCTCCTCTAACAATGAGAGCAGTGGAGTTCATATCAGGAAATTCAGCACTATCTACTTCTCTAAGAAATTCAACATCACCACCCATCCCTCTCCTGTTCTTTTTATGTGCTAGCAATGATCCTCAGGTGCTCCCTCCCACCCAACTCCACACTGATTCAGTTCAGCTGCATGCTACAAGCTGCCCACCAGTTGTCAATCCACCACACCTACTCTAATAACAAGTAATTCTTAATCACAAGCTACCTTCAATCTTTCTTACAGGTGCTAGTTATTAACGTAATTATTACCTATCTCATCACCTTTACCATCCATTTTTAATAAGGTACCAAACAAATTAGACAACCTCATTGTATCTGCTATTAATAGCTTTATGTATGTTACTTGTGCTAATTGGTACTGTTCATAATTGTTCTCAATTCATAAAAATATAAAATACTATAAATCTTATTAATAGACAATGATATAACCAATTTGATTTATCAAAATTCCTTTGAATATTATTATAGAACATCACTTATGGCATCACCTGACTATTAGCCCATTAAATATAGAAGGTACATTTTTTTAAGAGATAGTGAAGCTAGAAATTCTAATAAATAAGGATGTCAGAGTGGTTAAAGCACAATGTGTTTTATGAAAGGATATCTGTGAGTTCCTAAGCACAGATGGAAGTTTCCTGAAAATCTGAAGAACACAGGTCATTACCAAGCCAAGTTCAAAGAGCTGGGCAATTTCATCTACCTATGTGAGGAGTCTTTAGAGGCCCCCGCGCTGGCCTTGCATGCCAGCTATTCACTCCTAACATTTGACCAATTTCTTTTTAATTTTTATCAGGAAATCGGATTTGTTTATCTTTATTAGTATATATCTGTGATACATAATATACACATTCATTGTGCTGCACTGGTGTACGTACATTTCACGTCTTGATCCTTGTCACGTCTCCGTCACCTCCTCTCCCTCCTTTCTCCTCCACCCCCAGGTCCTTCTTCTACCTTCAGAAAGTCTATCTCCCAGTTTCTTGTCATTTATCTTTTAGGTTTGCTCTCTACCTTACTTATATTTTGGGTTTTTCATAGAAGAAAAATCATCCAGTATTTAACTTTTCATATCTGATTTATTTCACTTAACATTATAGTATTAAAATCTATCAATTTTCCTACAAATGACTCAAATTTATTCTTATTTATCACTGAGTAGTAATTAAATATATATAATTCCAATGTTTAGCTATCATGATTTATGCTGCTAGAAACATGGGTAGGCATGTATCACTGTACAGGATGTCTTCACCTCTTGCAGGATAATACCCAGAAGAGGTACAGCTGGATCACCCTTTGACCAGCTCTCAGTACATCCCTTTGGGTTTTAGAAGCTTTATGTAAATATTATGGAAGTAATAGAAACCTTCAGTCTCTGTTACAGATCTGTAACAATCAAGTGCCATACAAAGAAAACAATGTCCATGATTTACTGAGATCTCATGAGATATAAGACATTGCTAAGCATTTACAGTGCAATGGAAATGCATTGGGTGCTGCTCACACTCATAAGACCCAAACTTTAGGAAACTTAAGACCCAAAGTGAAATCTGCAGAAGAAGATGCTGAACAAAGACCTAGTGTATTTGCTGTATAAAATTGAACTTCATAAGAGCAGGAATCATAATGCCTTTGTCCAGCACCACAGAATCAGCAATAGAGGTATCCTCATGTTTGCTGAAAATCACCAGCAGGAAAGAGGGAGGAAAGAAAAGACAGAGACAAGGAGGAAGAGAGGAGAAATTTTGTTTTGAGATAGGGGAGTTAATTTTCTGGAGACAGCAACCAAAAGACTCCAGCTCAGAATGAGGAAAAACTTCCGGAAGTGGATCGTGGCGGTGGTGGCATGACGTCATGCACCTACTCCACATCACCAAATTGTGTGCTTCACAATAGTTAAAATGGTAACTTTTACACTGTGTGTACTCCACCCAGTAAAAAAGAAAAATTTGTGAAATTTGAGGTTTTTGTCATTCTTTTATAAATGTCTTCCATGCAATCCCTCCACAACTTCCAATGAAGTCTCTTAGACATATAAATGCCTTATGTAACTTCATTTAGTGAAAAACTTAAAGAAAGAGAGTGAAGTAGGTGGAAGAAGAAAAGATTATAAAATTATAATCTGACCCATAAAATTATCTAATCCTTCTGACATCTAAATTCAGAGTTATAGACACCTCGGCACTAGCAGATTCCCCTGAGACGTTGAGAGCAGCCACAATGTCCACCAACCAGGAGAGGAGACAGTAGAAATTTCAACCCAGCAACAAGTGGCAGACACCTCAGCTGAGACCTGGGCTATACACATGTCACTCTAGGTTACTCCTGTATACAGAGGCCAGAGGTGCTATCATTCTCTCAGGGGTGCAGATGCTCTAACCAGAGTTTCCAGAAGTGAGCAAGTCTGGCAGCAAGGGACAGAACCTGCAGAAGTTCCATTTCTTCCCTCCAGCTACAGGATATTGGATATGAATTGCATTTCTAGGCCTTAGACTAAGAAGAGAAAGAAACCATCACAACCTTATCTTTTAAAAGACTGTTCCTCCCCAGATTACTTTGAAACTCTATAATTTATTATGTAATAAGGCAGAGAATGGAGAGAACTTTCTAGGCCCAAGTACAAAAAGAATAGCTCTAATAGCAGAGGAAAAAAAATGATTCCCCAAAAAAGAAAAGCAAGAAATGTCTTGGCAAGACCACCACATCATTAGTATTTTCACACTGTCACATAAACAGCCCAAACAGGTATTTATTAATATCAGAACATAGCACCCAGGTCTTTATGTATTATTAATATATCAATGTCATTTATTAAAAATGACTAACCATTTAGATAAAAACATAAAGAAAACATTTCTGCTCTTGTGTTGTTCTTGAAACCCAGGAATCTGAAAAATAAAAAATAAAACCATTTTTTAAAAGTGTTCTTTAGACCTAGGAAAAAATTTGACTTTTCCAAATTGTATGTGAAGTGACTGAAGTAAACAATAAATGAGAGCTACTTACCCTGCAGCACTGAGTGGGCCATTTAGGGTTCTGCTAGTGATGTGTGTTTTAGAATAAATCAGAGCCTTTCTGAAAGCCAAAGTATTTCCTTTTTGGAAAAAAAAATAGTCACGGAACTAATTTATTGTAAGAACCATGTCTTGCTCTACTGAGAGAGTATTATAAGTCATAGTAAATACTTCTTTGATAAGGGAGACCCTGAAAGTGGAGTCATCCAGAGGAAAAATTGAAAATATTTCAACTCAACAGAACTCTTCTGTCCATTTTGCTTCTGGAAAACCATCAGTAGCATGAAAAACATTTAGCACTGACAAGACAGACTGATCACCAGACTCTGCAGCAGGCTCTACACACCTCCTGTGGAGAGAAAAGCATCTATTCCTCCCAAAATGGGCACCTCATCTGTCTCCATTTTCCATAAAAAATTATCAGCTTCTGGTTCTCCTTGTGTGATTCTGAAGAGAAAATACAGAGTTGTGTTTCTGGACGTAACAGAAGATAAGGACAAAAGCACACCAAGTGGTACCAATTCTTGCTTTCTAATCAAAAGAAAAGGGATTGAGCGCATTGGCTCCCTATCCATCCGAAGGTATGCTTGATCAGCACACGGATGCTAGGGGAGTGCCTGCGAGAAGTGGCTGTGCAGATGCGCATAAGCAACAAGCTTCTTATTACTCCCTCCTGCCCAGATGTACTAAAATAAGGAAGTTTATTGACTCTAAGCATGTTTAGGGTCTGATTTTCTCCAAGGAGTAAGAGGCTAAAAGTAGAGCTGCCTTTGGGCACAGCAAGTTTTGGAGCCTGGTCATCAGCTTCTCTTTCTTTGCATCCCTTCCTTCCCTTTTCCCTCCTTCCCAGCTGACCGTGTAGGGGTTCTTTTCAAAGGTTTCTGCTGTATTCTCCTGATTAAGACTCTGAACCTCTAATTGATTCTAGTTCATTTGCCCCCTACATTGAACAGCCTTGTCAGCTATCTTGTTTCCTCAGTAATTTTTTTTTCTTCCGTGGAAGTCATTTTGTGAGGCCCTAAATATTGAGGAAAATATAAAATACAAATGATTCCATCAGCTCTCATAGCACTCTCTAAACCATGTATCCAAAGACTTCTGGAACAAATAAAAGATAATCCCTTGCTCATGCAGGAAACTCAGTGACTAAGCCCAAATGTCAGGTTCACAACAAAAAAGACCCTGATCAGTAAACTGTGATTCATAGGTCACAAAATCTCTTGCAAATAAAGAACTCTGTTGAGACATAAGTTTGTAATGCCAACTAATGCAGGTTTATTGAGAAGTATATAGCAAGACAACTCCCTTTTTCAGAAACAAAAGCAGAACCCAGGAGATACAACAGCAAGGTAAAAACACAGCAAAAGCATTGGGACTGGTCTATGGGTGGTACAGCCTCTGGAAACATTGGCAGACATACTCAGCACCAAGGATCAACCATTAAAGTGAACTTAGTGTCAGCCAGAAGAATTTTTAGGCCAAAGGCAGCTTGTGCATGCCTGGCAGCCAGAGGTGAGGCAGTTAATAGGGCAGTATTCAGTTTACTGGGGCAGTGATTCGTGAAGCAAACTGGAAGATCCTGGAAACACAGCTGGCAGGGCACGGAGTCTTGACTGTCTCACTGGATCCCACACACTTAGCAAGGTCTTCGGCAGCTGGACAGGAACGACTGCTGGTATGTCCTGGAGACCCCACAGGCTTGTTGGCAGACATTAGAGACTCCTCCCACAGGTTGGCAGACAGTGGAGACACTTCCAACTGGCTGGCACACACTGGAAATGCCTCCCAGCGGCTGACAACCACTAGAGACAAAGGAGAGTGGCCGGCTGCAAGGAGTCGAGCAGGCTGTTTGTCGAGAGCAAGTTACCTGGACAGGGTTGGAGACACAAGAAGTTCGCTGGTAACATGTTGGCTCACAAACAGTGGGCTGGCAGCTGGTCTCCTGACAGTGATCCAGGAGCCAAGAGCCAGTTTGGAAGGAACTAGGCAAATAGATGCCACTCATGCAGTCAACATCTTGGTTTGTGGCCACAGAAACTGGGGCCTGGAGAGTGTAGCGTCCTCCAATTGGCCTGGAAGAGCAATTTCTTGTGGAGCAGTTGAAAGACATGATGCCAGGAGGAAGACAGCAGGTATCTCTCTGAAGTTAGCTTCTGGATTCTGGATGGTACTTCAGGTTCCTGAGCTTTTATACAAACTTGCTGGTGGGTGGAGCTCCCTCCCTGGTTTGCCTGGCTTCCTTGGCTCACACCAGCTTGCTTTAGAACACCTTGTGAATCTAGAAGTTAATTGTCTCTCGAGAAGCCTTCCCCCTCATAAAGAAAGTTTAGTAGTTTGGTAACTAAATCATAAGTCTCCTGCACTCTGTTTAGCCTGGTTTAAGAAGGTTGGTGGATGGCTTCAAAGTGATTGGTCATTCCTGCCCACACTGCATCCTCCTTCATCTTGCTTGCATCCAGTGAGTGCTGATCTGACTGCAACCCCCAACATGCCACTCTCCTCTCATCACATACTCTCTCCCTTCTAACCAGGCCCTGATTACAAGCCCACACCCTGCCTGGGCTGTCACTGGCACTTAATGTTTTAAACACAACTTAATCAGTCACTCTTCCATAGATAACGGGGCTTCTAATAGGAAGGTGCCTCCTTGATATATTACAAGACCCACCAGACAAAAAGGACATAATGCTTGAATCCCATGTATGAACTGACTGTCACTTTAATTGATTGAGCAAAACAAGACGTGCACAGGAAGGCTGAGGGCAACGAGACCCTTCCTTTCTGTACAAATAATAAAGCAGATTAAATGCTAATTAAGTATAGCTGCATTGTAGCCAAGACCCTTTCTGAATAAATTGGATGTGCTTTGTTCTTAAAAATTTTAATTTAATAATAATAGATAATGGTGTCTCATGAACTTCGTTAATATGCCAGTGCAACAGGCTTAGTTAATTTCTAAATTGTTGTAATATTAATTTGAAAGGATAGCATGTCTTTCTCCCAATTTGCTTAATATATTCAAAACGTATGTATTTTCACACAAGTACTTATACATAGGAAGTGTTTTAATCACGGGCAAACTAAGGGCTCTCCAAGGTCATTGTATCAGAATAAAGCTTGTCAAGAGAGAGGAAGTGGGCACTCAATCATTGCTGTGTCAAGAATAGATATGTAGGGCCAGCCAAATAGCTCCACAGCTTACCACGCCCCAACAAGCCGGCACAGGGGACAGGGGTTCGATCCCCGGGTCTGTATGCCAGCCCCTACCCCCGGAGCACGCTAACATGGCAATTGAGACGAGACGTGGTGGCACGTGCCTGTAATCCCAGCACTTGGGAAGCTGTAAACAGGTGGATTACTATGACTCCGATCTAGTAGAGAGACCCTGAACACCCTGTAGAGCTTTCCCTAAAATAGAAAAAAAAAGATATATAAAGAATTTTCTATAATATGTAACTATTTCTTTCATGTTTAAGAGAACTATAAGTATACTACTTTTCTGCATCTCATCTCACTACTATATAGTCAGTTCTGAACACAGAAATGCCTGTTCCAACAGTTTCAGTTCACCTGGAAGAGCTAGTGAATCAATGACTTTGACTCTGGCAAAAATAAATCACTTTGACATAGCTTAAGCAGTCAGTGATTTTTCTATTTCAACAAAGCTGTGAGATCTGACTCATCTCATAAACTAGCTTACATAGAGTACAATAATGGTTTTACATATATTTGAGGTCTACAGGTAGGCGATGTTTTAAATCTCCACAAAGCAAACAGCTTTATGTCAGAACTCATCAGACATCCCCTCGCAAAAGCATCATTCATCTAAATGGAAACTAATGACACACTCAAACAAGAAGATGCTGTGCTGTGGGCTGTATTATAATTCCCAAGGATCAGCCCTCGGCGACTGCAAGAGTGTTCTCAGGAACAGGGGGAAATTAACGAGATGACTACTTTCCACAATGTTGTGACTCTGTTCTTCCCACCACCAAGAATATCCCAGCTGGTGTTTGAAGGTCAGAGTCCCTGGTCACGGGTCCTGGCTTGCTTGTTTTAAAGTGGATGAGTGGTTTACAGGCTTCTGCCAGCCAAAGGTTGGAGGCTGCAATGGAAGAGCACTCAATTATGTAATTGCCAAAAAGAAGTAGCCATGAGGAGGGGAACCCAGAAGCATCTTTTGGCACCCATTGCCACATTTCTGAGATGACAAAGCTTTTTGTAAGTCATTATTTTGTCCAAATTCAACTTTTCATGGACTTTGGGCATTACAGATAAAGCAATGATAGGAAATGTCTCCCATCAGTTCCATAAGATGAGGAAATAAATATCTTTGAGGTAATGAGGTCTTGCCTACTTCACCTCACTGAGTTCCTCAGAAAACTCCGTAGAATACATGTCACATCTCACTGAAGAGATGCATTTTAGGAAAGTGAGTGGCCACTGAGATCATACAGTTTAGGGATTCTGTGTGTGTGTGTGTGTGTGTGTGTGTGCGCGCGCGTGTGTGTGTGTAAGGTCTCATTACACAGCTCAGACTCTTAGTGATCCTCCTGATTTCTGCCTCCCTAGTTCTGGGATTACGGGCATGCGCCACCATGCCTGGACTCCATCGCTGGCTCAGCACACCTGGGGGTAGGGCCGGCGCAGCATGCAGTGCCAAGGGTTGAACTCTGGCCCCTGTGCTTACCTAAGCAAGTACTTAGTCCACCGAGCTATACCGCCAGCCCTAAGGTCATACAGTGTCTATTTCACTAAGTTGAGAGCCACACAAAGTAAAGCCTATGAGCTGCCAGTCCACAGTGGTACTAATTTAAGGGTAGTGAGATTATTAAAATATGAATGAAAATTTGTTTTTTAAAGTCAATCAATCATTGATAATGTAAGAGATGCAGACTTCATCTTTTTATCCAGGTTCATCAGTGGATTAGCAACAAAAACAAATAAAATAGTAAGTTATAATCAGTGCTGTCCTTATACTTCCTGTGTTTCTTTGTCATTATGTAGTGTAACAATTGTCATTACATTACAGTAAAAGGCAAGGTTGCTGCAAATTCAGTAAGAAAATCAGAGTCAGCAGCAGCTTGGAGCTACAATTTAAATCCATAGTTATTCATAATGGCAATGCATACAACTAGTTCTCAGAGAAGGACAGAGTAATGAATTGACTTTTCTTCAGTCATGTTCTGCAGCTATCACATAGAAAGCAATCTGTTGAGCAGATCCATTGGATTTTAGCTCTTAAAAGAAACTACTAGTTTGGCTGACATGATGGCTGAAAGCAGATTATTGAAACCTTACATTGCGAAAATTATTTCAAAGTTTGCAAATCACATTTTTCAGAAAGGTTGCTCTACCAGTATTCTTGAAATACCCTGTAGGTTAAGAATGCTACTCCATACTCCTTTATATTCTATTTTCAGATGTAAACAATTGGGCTGGTTAGTTGAGTTCACCATAAGTTGTAGAAATAACAAATCATGCCCTGAAGATCACATGAAATGTGAAGAAACACTACACTAATTCATGTTATTTAATGAAATTAATAATAAATCAGCCTGCCCTTGAAATCTAAGAAAAATCACACCGGCACTCAGCTGCTGTGACTACATGCTTCAGTAAAATGTGAAACCTAAGCTCAGTGCAAAGACTTGAGAAATTCTTCTCTCACATGCAGAGACCAAAGTGAAGGGAGAGTGTGACGAGCCCAGAGGAGGGGAGATCAAAGGACCGGCATCCATTACCTTCATCACCAACAGATGATTTGTGCTCATTTGTACAGAACAATCTAATTCTCATACAATAATTACCACCGGCTGGAAATGAGCAATCCTTTTCACTCTACACTGAATCACAGCAATCACAGGCAAGGCCAAGCATTTCAGAGTAAATGAGTGCAGCAGGTGTAGGAAGCTGAAGCTCTGAGCTGCAGAAAGGGTATTTTTCATCATAAAGCCCGTAATGTTGTTGACCAACACTAGCGTAGGGAAAAGGAAAATCTTTTGCAAATGAGAAGGCGACAAAGAGATGGCTGGAGTGGAGAGGGGAAGGAGACAAGAAAAGAATTAATGTGCAATGTACAATGTCCAGCACTCCAAAGCCCGTGTGACCGTTCTTCAGGGAAGATATGTACTGATAAAAATAAAACTTAAAAAGAGGAAAACACACTGCCTCATCAAGTGGAGGAATCATGAACATGAACAAAAATTGATAAATATCAGATTAAATTTAGTCATTTTGCATTTCTTCTGAACAGGTTCTAAAATCAAAGTGATTCATCTTTTCTTAACAAGCATAAAAGAAAAAGGTTGAATATAATGCATACTTCTTGTTTTAAAAATTAAATACATGTTGTGTGAGTTGTTCTACTTTATTTTTTTTTCAATTTCATGTGGACTCTGAGAAGAATTTCCGGAATCCTTATTAACGAAGACATAAATCCCTGAAGTTTGAATTTGCATCATGAAACTGAACTGAAATTTATGTTCCAAATTCCTTTTAAAAAGCATCAATCATAACAGAATTGAATCACTTGGGCTGCAGGGAACTGCAAGGCAGAAAGTAAGTGGTAAAAAGAGGAAGCAAGGATCAGCAAAGTAGTTGCTACTTTTAGAACTTGAAAATAGCAATCACCAGCTACATGACTAGTATAAAAATAAATCATCAGACAATAGTGTTAAGACCAAGAAATCCTAAGTAGAATTCTGCTCTTTCCATGCCTGTTTTCAAAATCATGTAATTTTTCTTGTGTGTCTTCACTGAGTATCAAAATCAAGGGACTGTCAAGAAAGCTGAGTAGATCTGGGCATGGTGGGCCACACCTATAATCGTAGCACTGAGACAAGCTGGAGCAGGAGGATCAGAAAATGAGTCCTGCCTGGACAATTTAGCAAGACCCTGTCTTAGAGTAGACAAAAAAATTCTAAAAGGGCTGGGAGAGAGATGCAGAGAGAGATACAGAGAGAGAGAGAGACAGACAGAGAGACAGACAGACACAGACAGAGACAGAGAAAGAGAGAGACAGAGACACAGACAGACAGAGACAGAGACAGAGAGAGAGACAAAGACAGACAGACAGACAGACAGACAGACAGACAGACAGACACAGAGAGAGACTCCTTGGGAAAGCCCATGTGCAGCTGGTATATACTCCAGACCAGGTCTTCCAAGTAAAAAGATGTAAGCCCATTTGTCACCAGTAATTGAGTAGTGTTTATACATAAGGCTTAGAGAGCTTTATAGTGGTTCATAATTACTCAGGCCCTGCTAAATACTCAGGAAACCAGCAAAATAGATAAGTCTATCCTTCCTGTCACTTAACTGGACTGTTTATGTCCTTTCAACATGACCTTCTTGGTCTGATCTCCCTGTCCAAGGCATTAGGGCATAAAATTAAATCAGCACTACCTCAAATGGAGAACTAAATTTAACTACCTGAGCAGAGCGTTCAAACTCCTCTGTTCCAACTCTCTCATCTGATTGGTGACAAACTCAATCCCAAGGAGGACTCCACAGGTATCACACATTTGTGTGGTATCACAACCAGAATTTCCTCCTCCACTCGTTGCGGCACCCTCTTTCCACAAGCTCATGCCAGCTTCCTGGAAGGGCAACCAAGGGTTTCCTTCACGTTGGAACCCCTCGCACTCTTGGTTTCCTGCTGCTTGGTCCTCTAGGAAACCAGGACAAGGGTGATCCACCCTGTCTTGTTCTGTCTGCATTCATGTGCATCCTACTCCTTTTTGCTTACTAAATGCTTCAGAATCAATTACCTCAAAATGTTATGGCCTAAAACAATGACATATTCTGCCCATAGGTCATGTGACTAATGTGCCCCACCAGAAGTGGAGCCACCCTGGGGTAGCAGAGAACACAAGCCATAAGCACTTCCACCTTCCATTGTCCTGGCAGATGGTTTTGCAGCTCTTTTCAGAATGTCCCACAATTTGCTCACAGTAATGACCAGCTCAAGGCATTTCCTGGCACAGGCTATTCCTACTTAGTGCTGAATTCCCTGCAATAAAATTCCTCCCCAGAACTGTCTCAAGATCTGATTCTAAAAGAACTTGTGTTGAGACACTAAATTCCAGCCTTTTCCAATATGCAAGAATTAGAAATAATAATATCTCTCTACGTCCTAGTTCGGGGGTCTTAATCATAGCTGCATGACTCTGTCTAAGCAATACGAGGAAAAAGCTGTACACGAGCTGATCATCGAATAAATAATATGTTGGTTCTTAAATCAATTTCTTATATAACCAAATAAGAAATCATGGAAGTCTTTACACACAGGCATATTGTAGGCAAATTCTAAAACCCCTTCCAAGTAATGAAAATCACAATTATGTCTTTTCTTTCCTGAACACAGGCCAGTAGGACCTAAAAGTTGACAGTTCAAAAACAAAAGGGTGAGAAAACATAATTATTGTTGGTTTGATACCAGAATTGTTCTCCAAAATTAAAAGTTTTTTTTTCTAAACTGAGGGATGCATCAACTGTGGTAATAAACAAACCCAGTTGAGTTTCAATAACCATATATTTACTTCTGAGTATACTAATAAGTAGGACTAAGTCATCCAAGCCACAATTCCAAGGATACCATTGTATAGAAAAGCCCTGAGCATTTTTTTATTTAACAAGTAAATTGATGGACATTTTAGAAAAGTTTATAATCTGTTTTGGTTTTTTGGTTTTGGGGGGGATTTTTTGGTGGAACTGGGAACTAAACTCAGACCCTTGCACTTGCCAGGGAAGCATTTATTCCACTGAGCCATCTAATGGCTTAAA
>NW_004524801.1:3397959-3403216 GCF_000260255.1 Octodon degus | reverse complement strand
AAAATATTGTTTTGGCTGTGAAGTTAAAATTACTGTCATTCTGCATCTTGCCAAGATACCAGGACTAGGAATCCATGATTCCTAGGAAAGCCTCATGGGTCTATTTTACCCTTAGAAAATCTGAAATTCATGGTTCACATTATTGGACATATTAAAGTAATAAAAACACATTATCTAGAAACACTAGGGAGGGATTCTAAAGGGAATTAGAAAAAGCAACAGGATGGCACCAATGACTCCTTTGACTTGGGACACCAGCCACTTACCTGTAGGCCTATGTCCCAAATACAATCTGGCCAAGCAAGAAAACTGTTGCCACTTTCAAAGTATATCAGCCACTCAGTAGTAATCTTTCCTTTTGGTTTGCTTTCTCAATCAAACTCTATAGAGGTCCTTAAGGAATAAATGTGTTTGGAACCTTCTATATTAAATTATGTAATAGACATGTGAACTTTCCCAAAAATTATGTGAACTATAACCTCTCCACTGATTATGAGTTCTTTGAATAATATACAGTCTTATGTTTTAGACGAGATTGTTTCATAATTCATTATGCATTAAAATTACAAAGGTAGAATTAATATTAGAAGAACATCCAATACCAGCAGTACTGAGAATGGTAAACTGTCCCCAAATCCCAGGCTTTCTTCCACTGTCTGTATCAATTTGTCTTCTAAGGGTTGGCTTCGTGAAGGCATCTCTCACTGTGGCTGAGATCCCACTATGCAGGGTGGAGGGAAAACTGAATTAAGACACTTTTTGTATTTTAGGGTACTGAATATTTTTGTGCATGAAACTTAGTTATAGGTAAAGGAGGTCACTACTCGAGGCAAAGGGTCAGCTAATAGAATCATGCTAATCATAGAACATTGTTCAGTCCTTGCATTGATAATTAACTATCAAGTTAACCTGAAGCCAGTCATTGGTTTTACCAATTAACAACAGGACCTAAGGTTGATAAAGTGACCCTTCAGGGAAAGAACTGACTGGTAATGATATTCATTTCATTGCTTACCTTTACTCTCCTTTTTCCTCACTGACATTAACTCAGTCACCAATTTATCTTTCATGGCTCAGAAACACTCTGAGCTCCACACTCATGTGTTTCAGATAAGTTCAGATGCAGGAATTATCTTTAAATAATATGAAAATATTTACTGTGTTACACACAATTACATATAAAAGGAAAAACTAATAAATAACTAATAATAGCTAAAAGAATCTATAGTATGAGAGATTACATTGTATCCTCTATGTAAGAATAATGGTAATTCTAAGTTTGGTACCACTCCTAAATCTGAAGTGAAATCCTGTAGATGGGTATGGTAATAACAATTCAAAATCAATATAAAAGATAAAATGACAAAATGAATGACATGGGGTGGGAACTTCTTTGAAAATAACCAGTTTTGAAGAGCTGTTTTCAGACAGGATCATTTTCTGTATCTCAACACGCAAGCAAAAACGTGTTATTAGAAGACCTGTGATCCAACTAAAATAAACACCTTAAGATCTTGTTATCTTTGCAGAGAGACAGGGGCCTTCAGGGCATATAGTCAGACAAGCAGAAGTTCTTCTTTCCAGACATAATGAACATTCCCTTTAGATCCTCTGACCTTTGAACTAGACTATGAAAGTAGAATTCTGAAATAAATTTGGTTTTGTATAGTTAGCCCATTAGAAATATAATGTACTTCTTATTCAGCATAAATATACCAGAATAGCTTCAATGTGAATTATATGTGTACCCTAGTTTGTAAATCATCCCCAAAGTCTGGCTAACTTGACTCAGTCCTTCAGACCCAGATACCCTGGGGTAAACTGACAAGACCAAAGCCTCATCAATGACATAAGGGAACAGATTCTGACCTGCTAGTGACCAGCCCCTCACTGCATCAAAATAGAAATGTCAGGTCCATTCTGGAAGGTTAATTTTACTCCCTCAGTACCAAAGCATTTTATAGATTTCCCTTACATAACATTTAATCACTTTATCTACTGAAGTTCTTGTTCCCTGAGTACTTTTAGCAAATATAATTGCCTTTTAAATTGAATAGTTTAAGTACAGCAGCAACTGGACTAGTCAAATGACCTCTGTGAAGTTTTTAATTGTGTATTGAAATATAGCTAAATAGTATACTATGTCATTTGGCTATTTGGGACATCCCTGCTGTAGTTCTAATGTCTCCATCAAAAGTGCCATTGAAATTTAAATCCCATTTTGAAGTATTTAATGGATGGAAACTTAATTTGACTATTTGGAGGTGGGGCCTTTGGGAAGTAATTAAATTTAAATAAAGCCATAAGATTTGGACTCTAATCCAATAAGCCTCTGACTTCATAGGAAAATATTAATATATACAAAAGAAGCAATAGACTGCCGTCCAACAATAGAAAAGCACTTACAACACCCACTTTCGACAATCACGAGATCATCCGGATGGGAAACAAAGGAAACACTGGACTCAGGCTACATCCTAAAGCAAATCAGCCTCACAGGCCTGCATACACAGAGCCAGCCGCCCTCTGCTGTAGAATCGACATCCTTCTCAACCGCATATGGAACACTCTGCAGAATATATTAGCCCACAAAGCGCACTTAAAATTAAGAGGAATGAAGTCACATTAAGTCTTTCTCACCACAGAGACATAAAACTTAAAACTTAATGACAGGAAGACTTCAAAATCTCACAAAGCCATGGAAATTGAACAGCATGCTCTTAAACAACCAAATTAAAAAGGAAATTAAAATGTTTCTTGAGACAAATGAAAATAGGAACAGACCATACCAAAATCTATAAAATATAACGAATGCAGTGCTAATAGCAAAGTTTATAATGGTAAAAACCTAAATCAAAAAAGAAAGAAAATCTCAAAAATCCAACCAAATATTTCATCTCAAGGGACTGAAAAAAGAAAAGGAAAAGGCAAACTGGCCTGAAATTAGTAAAAGAAGGAAATAAATACTAGCACATAAATAAATGAATTAGTGACTCCAACAACTATAGAAAACCAACATTAAAACTTGAAAAAGAAAAAGTTGATGAATCTTTATCTAGACTATGAAAAGGGGAGAATATTTAAATAAATAAACTAGAGATGTTACTACTGTGCTACAGGAATAAAATAATCATAACATACTTTCTAGGGTCCTTTCATTCATTTTATTTTCCTCAAAAAAATTGAATGGAGAGCTATCATACTCTGACAATCTGACTGAGCATTTATCTAATGAAAGTGAAATAAATATGGTCAAAAGACATCTGTATTCCCATATTCATTACAGCATGATAGCCAAACATGTTTCTATCCTTGTACAAATAGATAAAGAAATTGTTCTGTGGAATCTTAGTCAGCCATTAATAAGGATATTTGTTCATTTTCTTAACATACATGAACTTACAGGGCATTAAATGAAATAAGCCAAGCACAAAAAGACAAGCACTACTAACTTCATTCATATGTGTAATATAAAATTGTTGACTGTGTAGAAGTAAGCACCCAGAGAACATTCGTAAATTGGATTTGTTGTGAGTACAATCAAGTGAGACTTACACATCCTTGACACAATTATACAATGTAAAGCATTAAAAACCTAACCAAAAAAAAAAAAAAAAAAAAAAAAAAAACATTTACTTTTACTTTCATGGTTTCCTTGAAATGATAAGATAGAGATGTGAGCTAAACACTTGGAATGTTCCTACTGGGAGGCTGGTTCACCCGTGAAAATTCACAGCTCAGATGTTCATAGGTCAGGGACTTAATGTAATAAGATTCAGTCTAAACTGGCTGAAGGAAGCTTACACATTTTATATGTTATTATAAATATTTGTCTTAAACCATATGCAGAAATTTAACTTGGTGGGCTCACCAAGAAAAGTAATTCATTTTTTTGGTAAATATTTGATTATGTTCCTTCTTAAACTTCCTTAAAAGACTTTTTTGAAATAGCATAGGTTTGCTTGATAATAGTTTTTTTTCTATTAAAGAACACAGAAGTTACTCATTTGAAACATTCATTAAGAAATCATACCAAGTGGTAATCAAGGAAGACAACATTAGATTGTTAAAGTCATGAAAGTAGTAGTTTTAATGTAAGTGTACATAGTACAAATAATAGTACAATATAAATATCAGTAATCAAGATTGAGACCTAAAATGAGCTATGCACAAATAATTCTAGTCTTCTGTCCTCTAAAAAGAAATATAATAATTCATAAGTTTTGTTTTGTTTATGAATAAAATTTTTAAAAAACAAAAAAGAGAAGTAAGCAGTAGCATGGTGGTTATCATCAGTTAGGGTACTTGAAGAGAATTGGATATTGGTCAAATTGTACGCAATTACACTCATATAGGAGGAGTAAATCCAGACCTACTGTGCAGCCTGGTGAGCAGAGTTAGTGACAATATAATTCATTCTTTAAAATGCTGAGAATGAGAGTCCAGGAGTGGTGGCACACATCTGTAATCTCACACTGGGCAAGTTGAAAGCAGGAGAAACACCATGAGTCCAATCTTCATAGTAAGACCCTGTACCAAATACACAAATGAAAGCAAACTGCTGAGAATGATTGGTATTTTCATCACAAAAAAATAACTGTCAAGTAATGCATTTGTTAACTAGCTATATTTAACCATTCCACAATGCATATATTCTCTAAGACATAATATTATACATAGTCAACACAGACAAATTTTTCTTCCCATTAAAAAATAATAAAAAATTGGAGGAAAAAGTTACACAACTTCCTTCCCTGACTTTCCCACTGACTCACTGCCTGACATGAGGCTTCGTCTCAGAACTCCCTGGGCTGTTTCATGATCTTCTGTGAAGCCAGATAATGGGCTCCACCCCTCCAAGGAGCAGCACAACTGAGTCATGGCTCACAACATGCTTTGTGATTCATAGATAAAAGGCACTACAAGAAAGCAAACTGTCATTGAGCATTACAGTCTTTATGCCAATTATTTTTAAAGAGGAGATGAATACTCCACACTTGCAAAAGAAATCACAGAAGCACGGTGTTTTGGAGAATTTCCAAAACTGAATGAGTTGATTGTTGATTGGACTGTTGTCCCCAGGAATTGGAAATAGTATTCACAGGTAAAGTACAGGGGGAAACAACACTGAGAAAGATAGGAAGTGAATACTCAGCTCCAGAATCTGGCAAAAAAAAGACTGTACTTTCACTCTGTTTGCTGGAACCCAGCCTAAGAAAATTATAGATATGTAGTTTTTCTAATATTTAGCCAGCTA
>NW_004524801.1:3389913-3391210 GCF_000260255.1 Octodon degus | reverse complement strand
TTATAGACCAAAGGTCAAAGAATGGGAAGTAATACTTTATGTGACAGGAACCCAGAATAAAAGCAGAGTAGATATTCTTTTTGCAGACCAAGTGAACTAACTGCAAGCCAACGTTGATCAGAACTGTAACCTGTGTTACGGTTTATATCTGAATGTCCTCCAAAAAACCTCATGTTGTCATGGCTTTTTGGAGGTGGCTAAATCTAGAGTTTCTAATTGATTCATGGTTCAGGGTTGGGATTAAGGACATGAAAGCTACACTTAAGCTGGAATGAGTAGCCTGTATACAGTATAAGGGACAAAAATAGGTTTCCCTTTCTGTCATTGCTTTTACTGTCTTCTGCTGGATGAACTGTTGCCTCTCTCTCATGTGCCACCCTGCCTTAGGACCAGGTGATTATGGGCTAAAACCTCTACAAATTATGAGCTAAAAAACCCTTTTCCCTCTTTAATATTCAGTGGTATGTATTCCTGTCTCACCAATGAGAAAAGTAGTTAAGATAACCTGTAAAACTATCTTTCAAAATCAATGGAGACAGATCGACAAGGTCACTACATATTTGTTGAACAATAACTGTAAGATGAAGAGATAATCATAATTGTATATATACCAGGTGCAGGTATGTCCACCTATATAAAGCAAATATTAATGGGCATGAAAAATCAAATAAGCACTGGTGCAATTGTAATGAGAGATCTTAATACCCACTGTTACAAATATATAGGTCAATGAGAAAAAAGTCAACAAAGAAACATCAGAATTGAACCAAACCTGTGAACAAATGGACTTAATAGATGGCCACAGAGTGTTCTATCCCACAACATCAAAATACATGTTCTTCTCAGGTACACAAGGGACTTTCTCCAAAATATACCACATGCTAGCCCATATGGTTAAATAAGGGTAAAAAAACTGATTTATTGCATGCATATTATCTGATGACAGTGTAATGAAATTGGACATCAGTGGCAAAATAAACCACAAAAACTCCATAGTCATATGGAAATTAAACAACATCCTACTGAACAACCAATATGTCACAAGTGAAATTAAAGAAGTTAAACAGTATTTACAATTAAACCATAATGTCAATTCAACATATCAGAACTTATGAGATGCTGTGCAAGTAGTCCTAAGAAAGAAATTTATAATGCTAAATTCTTATAACATGAAAACAGAATGAGCTTAAATAAACAACCTAATATTAAGCCTCAAACTTTTAGATAAAGAACAAGTGAAGCCCAATGCTCATATGAGGGAGGAAACGTTAAAGACCAGCAGAAATTAAGGCAATTG
>NW_004524801.1:3380401-3389353 GCF_000260255.1 Octodon degus | reverse complement strand
ATGGATTCATTGATGAATTCTGTAAGAAATTTAGAGAAGATCTAATGCCTTTATTCCTCAAACTTTTTAATGAAATTTTGAAAGGGAAGCCAAACTCTCAGTCATTCCTAGGAGCAACTATTACCTTAATTGAAAAAACAGAAAAAGAACCAACCAAGAAAGAACACTACAAGACAATCTCCATCATGAAGATAGAAATAAAAATCCTTATTAGTATAATGGCAATCAGAATGCACCAAATCATCAAGAAGATTATACATCAAGACCAACATGATTCATCCCAGAGATACAAGGATGGTTCTATATATGCAAGTCAGTAAATAAAATATATTACATCAACAGACACAAAAGCAAAAATCACATGGTCTTCTCAATAGACACAGAAAAAGTATTAGACAAATCCAACACAATTCAAGATAAAATCCCTACAAAGAATTGGAATACATGGGCTGCATATGGTTAGATTTCTAAATTTCTATGTAAAAATATGCAATTGTCTATTTCTATTTTAAATATTTTTTTTTTTTTTCTTCACATTCTGTAGAGATTTAAAGTTTAATTTATCTCAATCTGGTAAAATCCATCTATGACCAACTAATAGCCAACATCATACTAAGTGGTAAAAAATTGAAATCTTTCACTCTAAAATGAGAAACAAGACAAATATGTCCACTATCACCACTCCTATTCAATATAGTTCTAGGGATATTTGCCAGAGCAATACTAGCTAAAAAGAAATAAAAAAAATACTACAGGTAGAAATGAAGAAGTTAAACTATGATTATTCATAGATGACCTAATATTCTATACAGAAGATCCCAAAAACTCCATCAAAAGACTTCTAGACTTAATAACCAAATTCAGCAGCACAGATGGATACAAAGTTACCACCAAAAATCAAGAGCATTGCTATATATAAATAACAAACTCACTAAGAGAAATTAGGGAAAACTCATCTTTCAGAACATTGAAAAAAATACATACTAAGGAATCAATTGAACAAAGAAAGTAAAAGATCTCTACACCGAAAACAACATTATTTTCAAAAAGCATATTGAAGAGGATATCAGAAATAGAAAGGTATCCCTTGTTCTTGGATAGGAAGCAGCAACATATTGAAAATGGCCATCCTTCCAAAATTCTTATGCAGAGTTAATGTGATCTTAGTCAAAATACCAGTAGCATACCTCAAAGAATTAGATAAAGCATTACTAAAATATATTTGGAAACAGATAAGACTTAGAATTACAACAGCAACTCTAGGCAACTAAGGCAAGAAGGAAGCATTACAATCCCTGATTTGAAATTATACTACAAAGCTAATGTGATAAAAAAAAAAACAGCATGCTGCTAGCAAAAAAGAAAAGGCCTGATAATCAATTAAACAGATTAAAGCATACAGAAACAACGCCAGCCAAACTCAGCCAGCTCACTTTTACAAAAGAGACAAACAAATTCACTGGTAGAAAGTTAGGCTTTTAAGTAAATGGTTCCGGAAAAACAGAAATCACATGTTAAAGACTAAAATTATATCCAGGTCTAATACCTTGCACTAAACAAAGAACAAAGTGTATTAAAGATCTAAATATTGGGCCAGCCAGAGAGTTAGGCAGGAGGAGGAACCAGGGTTTGATCCCTGGCATGCTGGGCTGAAGATTGAGACTGGCTGTGGCAGCATGTGCCTGTAATCCCAGCATTTGGGAGGCTGAAAACAGGAGGAGCACTGCAAGTACTATCTGTGTAGTGAGACCCTATAGGTCTTGTACTAAATACATTTTTTAAAAAAGATCTAAATATTAAAACAAAAATACTAAATCTGCTGTAACATAATAGTTAAAATGTGATCATTATGTATATTTAAATGGTACCAGTAGTTAGTCAGGGTGAGAATCCTACCAATTAACTACTAGTTTCAAAAACCTGCTGAAGATACTCAGGATAATTGCCTTAACCATCCTGTGAATATAAATGTATGGTTTTGCCACTGTCATGTTTCATAGCTTTTCTCTTTTCTCTCTCTTTGTTATTTAATTAAGTTCTCGCTTTCCTTTTAATTGTGTTATAACTTTATACAAAAGTTACATTTCTTGTTATATAGGTTTTGCATTATCTTGGTATTAACCATCCAGCAGAAAAGTATAAAAATAAAGTACAAAAAGTAAAGCCATATTAATATGCTGAGCTGTAAAAGACTCAAGTCAACAGCTTCTGACATTGCCAGTCCTATGGATAACCCACTACTATTATGGACTACTGAACTACATTGGATTATTTTGCTGAATTCACACATCTACAATATTTAAATGGCAATGGGATGCTCATCTCTGACAAAACTAAACAAAAACGGGGGATACAAATGAAGGGCCATTTTGTATCTGTATATACAAAAGAGTTGGGATAGATATATATCTAATTTCTACTAATTCAATGAGAAGAAAGATTTGTACTATTAGTGTTTGGACAGGATATCATGTTTTCATCTTGTACTATGAATAACTACCACAAAGACAACAATATGCAATGTATTAATAGTTATTTTCTTATTAATTTTATTAGAAACAAATAGCAATGAGGCAGTTACAAAACCAATTAGTAGGACAGTTTCAATAATTATTACATTATATATTGTTGTCCTCAGAGTGGTTATTCATACTACAAGATGCAGACATGATATCCTGTCCAAGCACTATAAGAAAAAATCTTTCTTCTCATTGAATTAAGAGAAAGTAGCTGTATATCTATTTTATTTTGTATATACAGATACAAAATGGTTCTTCACTTGTATCCTCTTTTTTTGTTTAGTTTTATCAGAGATGGGTATTCCATTGCCATTTAAATATTGTAGGTGCATTAATTCAGCAAAATATTCCAATATAGTCCAGTAGTCCATAACAGTAATGGGTTATCTGTAGTACTGGCAATGTCAGTGGTTGTTCAATTGAGCCTTTTATAACTGTCCATATGAATATGACTTTACATTTTGTATCTAGTTCTTATACTTTTCTCCTGGATAGTTAAGACCAAGATAAAGGAAGACCTATATAACAAGAAATGTAACTTTTGTACCTGACAAAGTCAGTCAAATCCCCTCAGGATTTACCTGGAAACCCTGTACTGCTGTTTGTAGATCCTTTGTCAGTGTCAGCCAGGTGGATGAGTCACAGCTATTGCTTGACCAATTTGCTCTCTGTGAAAGCCTAAGAGAGTGTGTTCTCTCCATGTGACTCTCCATGTGCACACTCTAAATCATCAATCGTTTTCCTCTGTGGTCCCATAATCTCCTTGATCAGAAAATTAGGGACACAACTGAGTTATAGAATGTTACAATACAGGTTCTCCTATGTCCTGATTCATCACTGATCTTGAAAGACTAGAGCCAAATTGTTAGCTGTACTTGCAGCCCTTCTTTTTATCTAATTTTTGGTCTGAAAACTTAAGTTGTTAACCATCCAGAAGAGAAGCTTAATGATATTATTGCTTTATAACATAGGCAGTTGAGCTTAACCTCACAATCTGTCTGGATATCAAACATCTTAGACATAACATGGAACAAGTATTTTCCATTAAGTATTGATATGTTAAACTTTAAGTCCCTACAGTATGTGAAAAAAAAAGATTTTAAAAATAGGAATAAACAATTACATACCTTTACACAGAAATTTACAATTCTAACCATATACAGCATTGCAACAGGACAGTCCTATAACATTTTTTACTTGTCTCTTGTTTTCATTTATTACCCATTTTTTAAACAAACATTTACTTGAGAGACAGTATGGCAGTAATTGGTATGACATGACAAGCAGTACAAATTGAGAAGACCAGAATGACAGGCATTCCAAGCATGACCCTAGTATGACATATGGTTATCTTCAGTGCAGTTGCTTAGTTCACAGGTATCAGCATATATCATTCTTCAGGGTGAGAATTTTACTAATTAACTGCTAGTTTCAAAAACATGCTGAAGATTCTCAGGATCACTGCCTTAACCATCTTGTGCATATTAATGTATGGTTTTGCCCCTGTCTTGTTTCCTAGATTTTCTCCTTCTGCTCTCTTCATTGTTTAATCCTTAAGTTCTTGTTTTCCTTTTAATTGTGTTAGACCTGTCTATTTTTATTTCTTCTACTGAGTTCTCACACCGGAAGACTATATGATATTTATACATTTGGGTCTGGTGTATTTCTCTTATAAGTACATCTTCAAGTGCAATCCACTTCAATATAAAGGCTTCAAGTTTATCATTGTTTAAAACTGAGCAATACTCCATGGTATAAAAATACCACATCCTTTTCATCTGTTCCTCAGCTGACAGGCATCTTGGCTATGTCCAACATTTGGCTATCAAAAATTGTGCTGCTATAAACGTAGGTGCACATATATCACTATAATACATTTTCAGTTCCTCTGGGAAAATTCCCAGGAGGGGAATAGCTGGTTTGAATGGGATTTCCAGTCCTACTTTTTAAGGAGTCTCCACACTTATTTCCATAATGGTTGCTTCAGTTTACATTCCCACCAGCAGTGGAGAAGTGTTCATTTTTCCCCACAGCCTCTCCAACATTTGTTGTTAGTTGATTGGTTTATCATAGTCATTCATTCTGGGGTGAGATGTTATCTCAGTGTTGCTTTAATTTGCGTTTCATAGATTGCTAGTGATGTGGAGCATTTTTTCATATATTTATTCACTTCTATAACTTCATACTCTGAAAAATGTGTGTTCATCTCAGATGCTCATTTCTGGATTTAAATTTGGGGCTCTAGTGTTTTTTAGTTCTATATAAATCCTAGAGAACAGACCGCTGTCTGAGTGTTTATTAGTTAAAATTTTTCCCAACTTGTAGGTTTTCTTTGCACTTTGTTGGTAATTTCTTTTGACATGAAAAAACTTCTCAGTAAGAGCAGGTCCCAGTTGTTAATTCTTTCAACTGTTTCCTGTGCAATTTGATTTCTGTTCATGAAATCTTTGCCTACCCCCATGTCTTCAAGAGTTCCTCCCACTTTCTCTTCCAGGAGATTTAATGTCTCTGCTTTAATGTTTAGATCTTTAATCCATTTTGACTTTAGTTTAGTGCATGATGATAGACCTGGGTCAAGTTTGAGTTTTTGGCATGTAGAGAGCCAGTTTTTCCAGCACCATTTGTTAAAGAGTCTATCTTTCTTCCAGTGAGTATGTTTGGCCCCTTTGTCAAAGATAAGCTGACTGAGTGTGTTTGTAGGGGTTTTTATATCTGCTAATCTACTCCATTGATCCTCAGGTCTAGTTCATTACCAGTAACATGCTGATTTTATCACAGTAGCCTTGTAGTATAATTTCAAGTCAGGAATTGTAATGCCTCCTATCTTGTCTTTATTGCCCAGGATTGCCTTTGCTATTCTAGGTCTTTTCTGGTTCCATATAAATTTTAGAAATGATTTCTCTAGGTCTGTGAAGTATGTTGGTGTTAGTTTGCTAGGGATTGCATTAAATCTGTACAGCAATTTTGGGAGCATGGCCATCTTCACAATGTTGGTTCTTTCTATCCAGGAGCATGGAATATCCTTCTATTTTCTGAAATCCTCTACAATCTCTTTTTTCAGAGTACTGTAATTTTCATTGACTAGATCTTTGACTTCTTTGGTTAGTTGAATTCCAAGGTATTTCATTTTCCTTGGTGCTATTGTAAAAGATATTGTTTCTCTAATTTCCCTCTCACTGTGTTTGTTATCTGTGTAGAAGAATGCTATTGACTTTTGGGTATTGACTTTGTATCCTGATATGCTACTGTATTTGTGTATTAATTCTAGTAGCTTCTTGGTGGAGTTTTTTGGGTCTTCCAAGTAAAGTATCATGTCATCTGCAAATAATAATAGTTTAACTTCTTCTTTACCTATTCTTATGCCTTTTATTTCTCTCTCTTGTCTAATGGCTCTAGCTAATGATTCCAGAACTTTATTCAATAGGAGTGGTGATAGAGAATATCTTTGTCTTGTACCAGATCTGATAGTAAAAGATTTCAGATTTTCCCCATTTAGAATTGTGTTAGCCATTGGGTTTTCACAGACGGCTTTTATCAGATTGAAGTAAAGGCCATATATCCCAATTTTCTGTAGGGCTTTGAACATGAATGAGTGTTGGACTTTGTAAAAAGCCTTTTCTTCATCAATTGAGATGATCATGTGGTTTTTAATTTTCGTTCTATTGATATAGTGTATTACATTGCAATGTATTAATTACTGTAACTGTCCTAACAACCTGTTTTGAAACTGTCTCATTACTATTTGTTTCTTAAAAAAGTTAATAAAAAAAATTTAAAAAATGATACCAGTAAACATAACCTTTCAAATGCTTGGTTAATTTTCATTACAAAGAAAATATCCAAGTGAAATAACCAAAAACCATTAACTGTTGTCTCAGTTACTTTTTCTCTTATTGCTGAAACAAAATAGCCAACACCCAAAATTAAGTGAGTAAATGTTTATGTAGCTCACAATTAGTTGAATTTTCAGACCATAATCGGCTGGCTCCAAGGTAGAGTGTCACATGGAATAGGACAGCCATTCATGGCAATGGAAAATAGCAAAGAGAGGAGCAGCATCTGTGGCAACTAACAAGCCTTTCTCCCTTAACACCCACACCCATAATCCTAGTTTTGGATCATGAATTAACCATCATTAACAGATGCTAGCAGCCCCCCACAATGACTACATGAGGTTATGGGGGACAGCAACGCATAAACCATAGCAACTGTCTAATTTGTCTCATTGTTTAGTATGATTACAGATATAAAGTAAGCTCTGCTGTTTGTCTAGTTGTGAATTTTGTATAATGCTTTTCTTTTTGTTATTAATTTTATATGTTAAGTAGTAGGTGTTTGCAGTACATGCAATTTACAGTTATCTTGGGGAATGAGTATGTGTATAATATATCTTGTTTCTGTTTATTAAATCCCTTTCCTTTCCTTCCCTCCTCCCTCCTCCTCTAATTCCCCTTGTACATTTCCGTTCTTGTTATTATTAATCTTAACTCATGATATGGCATATAATGTTCTCATTCACTGAGGTTATTTGGTTCCTCTCCTTGCCATAGCCTTACTCTACCTATTTTCCCTCATCCCTTTGCCCTTGGTCTCTCGGGCTCCTTCCCACTCATAAGCAATCTGTTTCTTTGTCTCCTCTATCCATCCTTTGTCTTCAGCCCCTTCTGTGTATATAAATGAAACAAATAAAGGGACCTATAACAAGGACTTGGTAAGATAGGTAAGTAATTCCTAGAACATTTGGATATTCAATACATAATGGTTCTCCATTTCTTCTTCTTTTAAGAAAAGGTATTGCAGGAGTCTGATTTTTCCCAAATAAAAAAATTTCTATTTGTTAAAATTGTAGAAGATCCCAAACTATGTAACTCCTTAATTCCTCCAATTTATAAAGTGAAAAACCCATACAAGTTGAAATACTTAACAGCTACAGCTTCACAACTTGGGGTGTGAGGAGGAGTCAAGAGTCCAACAAAATCCTTGAATTCCATATTAGTGATAATTAAAGTAATTCAATTTCTGAATAATCTTTGTATTTCTGGCCAAGACCTTCACATTCATTAATCACTAGTCACCAGGGAAACAGAGGTAAAGGTGCTTTACTTAAGCTTTAAGATCTGAAGTTCTCAAAGGTGATTAGTGGATAATACTTGACTGGGATTTTCAAACTGTTCTAAAGTAACTGTAATGACAGTGGGAAAATTTTGAACAACTTTAAGAAATATGGATAGAGCCCATTAGGAGGGAGACTAAAGCAGCCCAAAGCAAATGCAGTCATTTCTGAAGACTTACATTCCATCTTAAGGTAGGGACAGATCTATTATGATCCTAACAACTACCTGCTGGGGTTTTTAATGAAGAGTTGCCCCTGTCTTGTTCTAGAAACTGCTTTTGTAAGTTCTCCAGAGTAAAAGGGGTAGAAAATGAGACCCTCAGAGCTCTATTCTTGTGAAGAAAAAATCCTCTGCCCTGACACAGGATGAATTCTTGGGAACAAAAATGGAAAGGGTCAAAGAACAGGAAACAAAGATAGCAGAGAGTGTAAGTGTAGGAGAAAACAAAGGGGTAGCCCCATATATTAAAGCAAAGCAAAATCACTGGAAAAGGCCACATAGAAACCCTCTATAAAGATATTGTTATTGAAGAAATTTGAAAAATAAGGCTATTTGTTTTCCAAAGTGAAGTTGTCTAAGTATACGTGTATGTAGTATAAATATATCTAGTCTCTCACTTACACACTGGGATAATCCCAAGATCTACAATAGGCACATGAAACCATGGATAGAATAGTACTAACTATAATACTAACTATATATACTGTCTTTTCCTATATGTACTCATGATAAAGTTGAATTTGTAAATTAGTTACTGTAATAAACCTTAGGTCTTAGCAAACGCAGAATATGAGTTTTACTTTTCCTTACTGTGTTGAGAACTTTTAACTTTTCACTTAAAGGAAGTACTTTACAGGGATCCCCTCTTGCATATGTAAAATGCCAGCCTCAGTATTGTGCTGTGGGCCCATTATGAAATGAAATCAGTGTTACTGAATATGAACATTGTGATACTACACTTGATTTGCTAATCCAGTCAGCTAATAAGTGATGAGCAGGAGGTTAGCATAAACAGCTGTGAATATTCTGGAACAAAAAGGGATACTTCACATCCTAGGCAGGACATTGAGGGACGGCATGAGATTGTACCACACTATTCAGAGAAACACACAGTTTAAAATTTCTTAGCTGTTCATTTCTGGATGCTTGTGTTTAATATTTTTGAATGGTGCTGACTATGGATAAATAAAAGTATAGATGGTGGAAATAAACATAAACATAAGGGGGGAGTACCATATTTACTTTCTACTCTTCCCTAAAATCTGGATACTTTACACTTGAAGTGTATGTAAGTGTGTGTGTGTGTGTGTGTGTGTGTG
>NW_004524801.1:3363009-3380301 GCF_000260255.1 Octodon degus | reverse complement strand
AGAGAGAGAGAGAGAGAGAGAGAGAGAGAGAGAGAGAGAGAGAGAGAGAGATTGATTTTGGTACAGGGCTATGATGGAGCACAGGGACACAGCCCATGGTAGGCAATCATGTGTTTCCCTGGCCACTTGCTCTCTCACCCTCTCCTCTTGCTCTCTGCCCCCATGAGCTGAGTGGCCCTCTTCTACCACACCTTTCTACCGCGTTTCTGCCTTGGAAAGAGTCAACCATAAACTAAAATCTATGAAAATATGATTAAAAGAAACTATCTTGTCCTTTAAGTTCTAAGCATTGGCTATTTTAAAGCAACTGAAAAGTTAATGTGTTGGAGAGCATCTGATTTTCCCATTAGGCTAAGCTCAGTCTCGACAAAAGGAGCAGGCATTAGACAGATTCCCAAAATAATTCCTGGGACGAGGCTTCTTGTGTCAGTGGCCGACTGCTCATACACACATTTTAATTTTTAGTGTTTAGATGGTCAAAAAACCTGAGTTATTTATTTATTGTCTTGGTGCTCATTACTTTCTCAGTAAATTATCTACTTGTTACTAATCCCAATTTTCTGATAAGGCACTTCCTTTCCATATTCATTCATAGCAGTTTCTATATATTAAGGATGCAAATGTTTTGACAGAGACTTACACATCTTTCCCTTTGGTTCTTGCCTTTGTATTTGGATCGCTATGCTGTTGACTTATACTTACAAAGTATTTTTCATATTTCTTTCTTCATTATTACACTTAAATAGATCTTTCATTAACCAAAAGAATCATCTATATTTTCAACCATATTTATAGTAAATTTATTTTTACCATTTAAGTCAAAAACTTTTCTTGAATTTACTATGCCATAATTTTATTCAAAATGCTGAAATTGTGTTTCAAAACTAGATTGATCAGTATTTTGGTTTTTATGCATTTTCATAATCCAATTTGATTGATACTAGTTTGTAAATAATGTACATCACCGTTCTTTTTTCTTTTTTCCTTTTTTGTTTTTGTTTTTGTACCAGAGCTCAAACTCAGGCCCTTGCATTTTCCAAGCAGGTGCTTATGCCTCTGAGCTATCTCCCTAGTGCCAACCTTTGTTCTATACTTGTCTCTAAACAAAATCAACATAACTAGACAGCTCACTTTTCTGGGCCCAAAGTACATTTAGAAAGTAATTGTTGACAAAAATTTCAATAACGAACTTGATTATTTGTTCATATGCCCAGATTTTTCATGTTTTCTTCCTATTTAGGCCCTGTTTATAATCCATATTCCATTATTTTCATTCATAATTGAGCATTTAAATGTTAAAACCGTTATAAATAATATTTAAATTTTTATTCTCAATGTCATTTATTCTTATGTATAATTTCATTTTTGTATCTCTTAATTTCTGCTCTTTACAATGCTTCATTCTCTATAAATTGATTTTGAAATTTATATAATGTTTGAGTTGTATGTTAAATGTCTTTTATTGTCCTTCTTGGTTATAGAAAATACACACACACACACACACACACACACACATAATATTGAGCTATCTTTAGTTATATTATTGTGTTACATATCTTTGTCATTATTTTCCTATTTTCTTTGTCAAATGTCAAGGAAAGAGTATTTATATTACATTTCAAGTGTTTTTGAATTTACAACTTATTACATAATTTAATTTTTAGGTTAAATTATAAATTTTATTATATTTTTAAATGATAGACTCTTTTAAACTATTTAATACTCTTTTAGCTTGAAGCCTATTGAATATTATTACTCTAACTCCAAGTATTTTGGTTTTTCTTTCATGTAGTTTTCCTATCCTTTTATACTTGACATTTCTGACTTAATTTTATTCTATGAGTGCCATGATAAAAATTTCACATTCATATGCTGTTTCTGACACAATCCTAGTATTTTTAATAAGTGATAATATATTCACACTTATTTCATATTTGCATTTGGTTTTCTCATTCCATATTTTATGTCCTAGTATATGTTTATAAGTGATAACACTGAAATTTCTTTAACCTTTATATTTGGTTTGTCATCCCATTTTGTAGGTCTTATTATAAGCATCCTTTATTTTTACTAATGATGTGATTATGAATTCTACTTTGTGTTCATTTCTATATATTATCGCCTCTTAAAATCTTTAAAGGTCAAAAAATGGCTAAAAATTCAACAAGGGATAAAATAAAAAGCATACGACTCGATGATAAAATCCTATGAAGTAATAAAATCAACAAATAAGTTCTATCAATCACATAGATAACAAAACTATTGAACAAAAAAGCAAAATACAATATAAAACGTAATTCATTGTTTAATTCCGCTTCTATAACATTTGAAAGCAAGCAAAAGTAAACCATATTCTTCAGGTAGCAAAACAACATTCTTAGAAAGCAAGGAAAACTTGGATGATAATCACATCTAGGGGGAAATAGACTTATAGAGACCTTAAGCAGTCTTCTGAAGGGCTGATATTAGCCTCTTACTTTACCTGAGAATGCTTCCCTGGGGTTCAGATTAAAATTAAGCACCAAACCTTACACATCCAATCATGTGTATGTTTTTACCATAGAAGACTATTTCTCACAATGACATAATTCCACAATTTCTGCAATATAATTTTTTCACTACTTGGAATTAAACTGAAGGGCTCAGGACTGAGATATACCTTTGTATGTTTAATGTTTTTATTCTTAGAATCTTGCTACATTGTTGACACTGGCCTTGGATTTATAATCCTCCTACCTCAGCCTCCCAGAGTGCTGGAGTCAAAGGCATGTATCACTCGTCCCAGAAAAAATTTTAATGTCAGTTATTATACATCTATCTGTTTCCTTCATATAGCTTGAAGACATTTATAGTTTCACAGCATACTTCAGCCTCCTGCTTGATGTTTTTGTTAGCACAGTGTAAGTTTCTTTTCTTTTTCATTTTTATTATTTCTCAGTAACTATTTATGATTGAGAAGTGAGAAGTGGGAGGAAAAGGGAATAAAATGAAAAACACTGGATCATGCAATCATATCCGGCCCCCAAGATGATTGTAAAATGTGTGTACTGCAAACATGTACTAACATACTACTTATGAACTATAGAAGCAGTTGACTTTACAAATAGAATCATTGTCATTTAATTTAATTATATTACTAATATTTTCAATATTTACCATTTTTATTAAGAAGAGTGCCACTTTAAATCTGGATTTTTCTTCTCAGTATCACCTCTCTTCAGAAGAGTGTGTTCATCATGGTGCGCTATTTTAGCCAACTTCTAAGTGAAAATGTACTTCAGTTGCTTTCTTGGATGAATTACAGCCCAATAAGGTACAAGTTGTTAAGGTGAACTTTTTTCCCTTCAAGATTCTGTGGGTCTTGATTCAACTCTTGATCCTCTCATCTGAATGCTGGAAAAGTTTTTCACCCTTGTTTCCCATTATGATTCACTGCATCACTGAAGCAGCTTCTTTCCATCATAATGTTTCTCATTTCAATTCTGATTTTTTCTCTTGAAACTATAAGCCAGCTACTACATTTTAGCTCTTTCTTTCCTACCACATCCAACTCACTTCAGGGCCCCCCTCCCCCACTTTTTACCTCTCAATCTCTCTCTCCCTCTCCCTCCTCCTTCCCTCCCTTTTCAATCTTCTCTTATTTCACATGGTTCTGCTCTTTATCTTCTGGAGTTTTATTGCAAACACAAAGACATTTTAAACTTATCTTTCTTGGAGAAAATGTTTTAGAAATGGAAACTTCTTCATCTTCTTCCTTTCCAGATTTAAGGTCATATTCTGCAAGACCGCATTAAGGCATTTTGTGGGAGTACATTCATATTTCATGAAGGTGGGTTATACTCTTTGGATCTCTTTCAGTGACTGATATTTTCCATAAGATGTTCTTTGTGCAGCTTAAGTAGAAAGGTCAGTAGCTCTAAATTCCATATGTCAGTGGCTATTTCCAAGGCAGTTTCTAACTGGAGATGCATTTGGCTAAAAATCCACTTTGGGCCTTTCTTATCTGTTCAATTCATTCATGATACCGTGCGGTAGCCAACCTTGCCCTATCCTCTTTCCTGGGCTGTTGCTTACCCCATGAAATGGAAAAGGTTTCTGCAGTCCATCTTCCCGCATCGTCAGCTCTCTGTTGGTGCATGCCCTGCACGAGCTCTGAGGCTACAAACTCAGCACTTTCATGGGTTGTTAATTGGTGTCCATGTCCAAGGAGGTGTGCAGACATACTTCATTTTCTCTAGGAATCTGTGCATCTGGGGCCTCAGCTCCCCAAATCAGGCTCCCATGGAACATTTCTGAAAGCAAGGGCAGTCCCATATCTTCCTGACTTGACTTCACTTTGGAAGAATAAGTGATAAATGCAAGAAGAACATAATCCACTTTTCCCACCCTTTAAAAATACTTTCCACAGTTTTTGTGAAGATATTTGATTCTTGATTTTTTTTCAGTTATTTCTATGAGGAACCAAGGCAACAGTGTTGTACTACATAAATCATTATACTCTTTGTTATCTGGAAGTCACAATATAGATATTATCAAGTCAAGTAAGGAAGTAGAAACTCCAAAGTCTTCCAACTGGGTCAGTCTTGAAGAAAGAAAAACAGGGAGAACACCTTGAAACATTTCACTTTTAGTATGTCCTAAATAATCCTTCTGTCACAGGGATGAGATAGACTAGTCTGCTTTTAACTCAATTTTCAGGTGAGTCACATCAAAACTTTACACTGCAAAATGTCCTGGCTCTAACAGGGAGAAATGAAGCTTCCCAGGATCTTGTGAAATGATGATTTGGGGGGATGAATTACCCAAACAATAACCTACAGTGTCCTTTTAAACTTTTGTTTTTCCTGTATCTCTTATCACCTTATCTCAGATAAGTACATGGAGCTTTGTAATGTAAAAGAATTAGAATGAAATTGATACAGGTATCATCATTCAGTAAGAATGCACTTCCATAAATACATTCATACTACATTCCATGTTCTACTGTAAAAAATATCAACATGAAATGACATCTTCTTAATGCCAAAAATATTAAAATATATATGTTCTGAGCACATCAGCCTAATCAATTAAAATAAAGCATGAGAAATAGATAAGAAGTAATAAGTGGCAATGGAACTTGTGATGGGACAAGGAGATCATTCTTAACTTCTAGCAGAGCATGAGCAAGTGGGAATTCACAGCCAAGGAGCAGGGTGAGGATCCGCAGATGGAAAATTACTAAGAGGAACCATCAGCAGTGTCATGGTTTAGATCTTCCAAGTCTCCTAAGATCACATTTACTAAACATTTAATCTCTTGCCTATAGTATTATGGGAAGGCGATGGAAGAGGTGGGCTTGGCATAAGGAATTGAGGTCACCATGAGTGTGGCCTCGAAGGAGATTGGGACCTTAGTCCTTCTACTCTCTGACAATCTGGTAACCACAACAGATCAGTTTGTGAAGTACTACATTATCAGTTTGACTAGACTGATGTCAACTATGCCACCTTTGCCAGTTATCTACAATAATGCAAAGTGACAAGCCATGCCAAATCACAGTGGTTCCAAACAATCAACATTTCATTTGCTCATGGTCAGTGGGTATTGAATTAGTGTGGGCTCATCAGAGAAGTTCTTCTGGCCAAAGCTAGGCTCACACTCAGATCTGGGTGGCTGATTGTACACCGTTGGCTGGGAGGTCTCGGTCAACTTGGCTCTGCTCCATGACTCTTAGAGCAGGACAGAGGGGCATGTTCTCATGGCAATCACAGAGCAAAAAGAACATGAAAAAAAATAGGCAATCACTTGTTTCTGCTTCTGAATCACATTCAACAGCATGCCATTGTACAAGACAAGCCCTCCCCGACCCAAAGTCAAGATGAGAGGCAGAACAACCAGAACAGAGGCACTGAGCTTATAAGACAAGGCAGTGAAGGTGGAAAGGGATGATGCAGAACATACAGAATGGCCACCATTAATATAATCAAACAATCCAGAAATCCTTTCATATCAGTGTGACTGCTGCTTGAGACAGGGCAATCCTGACAAGGCTAATTACTTTATGACATTCGAAATCCGTCTCTCAGCATTCCAGCATTTTGAGCTACCAACCCCAAGATGGTATCTAGTCACCTATCTTCAAAACAATTCAAACTGAGCCACTGACTAATTAAAATCATCAGTGGATGCAATTTGCTAAGGAGGAAACAAAATCAGCTCATGTTCTAGGAACACATAAGACAGAGGTGAGTTCATCTTTGTTCTAAACTTATGCAGTGCAAAATTATTCTCTAGTGAAGCTGCAGTTTTGGGGGAAAGTTTGGGGTAAAATCTTTATTATGTATTAAGACCAAGAAATACAAGTTAAAAATAAGCCAGAAAATGGAGTCCTATGAATAAAAACATAAAATCAATCAATAGAAATGAAAAGCTCTCTCACTTCTACCTTATTTCCTCAGTTTGTAGAGGCTTCAGCCCATACTTAGCTGGTGCCAAGACAGGGTGGTATGGTAGAGGGGCAGGGCAGAGGAGAGACAATCTAGCAAGTCAAGCAGGAGGCAGAAAGCAGCAGCATTGAGCCTTCCTTTCTCTAATGACCCATCCAGGACAGAAGCCTGGTGTCACTCACACCCAGGAAAACCTTCCCATTATCCGTACTCAGTGCTGAACTAAACCAATCAGTAACTCATTAAGTTATTGCACACTCTTCATCAATATTCACATAGCCTAAATCCAGCCACCTCCCACAAAACCACACCTGAGTGCTGGAGGCTTTGGGGAAACATATAGATAAAGCCACAACAAACCACAATTCTGATTAGCAGAACCACAACTCTTAGAGATACTTAAATGAAAACTGTTTGGATTTTGCATATCTCTTCATTTTTCCTGCCTCTGTGGTTAAAGTGATGACAGTCACTTCCAACCAAAGGAACCATGATTGAAGCAGTTCTATTGAGGCAGAAGAATTGCATCCCATTCGTGATTCAATTCTTTTCTGCATACTTATCTGCGAAGGTTCTCTTCTCATTTGTGGTGCATTTTGTTCTGTCTCTAGGATAATGTAGATCTGTGAGAAATGTATATACCAGCAATTCTAGTTTTCACTTTACATTTTATTTTTCTTTGAGACTAAAATATGGAAGCAGATCTCACAGTACAAAGTGGAAAGAACCCTCCGGCAATGAGCAAGCTTCATTCAGTTTCCCTTGTAATCAGCAGAGATAGTTTTAGACAGCTAATGGAAGTGGGGCGCTTTGTGGGGGCATAGAATTCAGGAGTCTCCTCATCCACAGAGAATTCTATGTAGTACTACAATAGGGCATCTTTTCAGCAATCCTTTATGGGGAAATGGAAAAATTCTACAAGTATCTTTCTTTTGTACACCTGAGACATTTCCTGCCTTCCCTCAATTTTCAGTCTAAGTTGTCATATGAAATGAACAAAAAATATGAAAGTAGCTCTTTATAACAAAGGGCAAATTTTTTCTTAAATCTAATATTGGTGCAATTTGAATAAGCAGCCAAGTCATAAAGAACCTTATTATTAGAGTATCAAGAAGTAAAAAAGTATCAAGAAGTAAAAAAGAATTGTTTACCTATTCTTGAATAAAGAAAGTTTCACAAATGTACAACCAAAATCAAAGTAGAACTTTTTGTATTCTTCCCTCCCATTACCAAATGTGGCTGAAAGCATTTGGGAACTACTGTTCCTACCTCAACCCAGCCTCGCCCTACCTTAACATTTTTTGTTTCTATAACATCCCTAAAAATCTTCCTCCCAAAGGTCTTCAGTCACATTTTTACATGTTTATCTTGCCATAAGGTAGAACTAACATGAAAACAGAAATCACATAAAACAGAAAGAAACATCTACAAACTGTTACACAGAATGCCCTTAGGTAATGATCTCTCCAAGACAAAATAAATAAAAATGAAAACATCATCAGCACCCAAAAAATATTTCCTCATGCCATCTCCCTATCACTCTGCCTTCTCTACTCCCTGAGGGCACTCTCTATCCTGATACTTAGCACTGGAATTTAGTTGACCTGTTTTTCATTATTTTATGAATGGACTCATTAATTTCTTCAACATTCTGATGAGGCGATTCATCTATGCCATTCATTGCATGCAGCAGGTCATTCATCCTCATCGTTACTGGTATATTATTCTGGGTACATTGTTATGGATATTTGGTTCTTTTTATATTAATTTTATTGATAAAGAAGTAGCAATGAGACAGTTTCAAAACAGGTTAGTAGGACAGTTACAATAATTAATACATTGCATATTGCTTCTTCAGAGGACAAGATGCAGGCATGATATATTGCCTAAACAATATTAGTACAAACTTTTCTTCTCAATGAACTAAGAGAAAGTAGATGCATATCTATGCTAACTATCCTAACTATAAATATATATTTTTCACAACACAGCAGTCTTTTATTTATATCCCTTTCTTGGCTACTTTTCTACTGAGTTATACTTTCCTTGTTGATTTGTGGTGTCATTACATAAACTAGACACTAGCCCCTTTTCAGTCACTTGTTATGCAAGTAAGTTATAAGTTTTACTTTCTTAAGGGAATTCCTTAATTTTGATGGTGTCTTAGATGCTGAAATAGCCTTAAATTTAGCACAGTTAGGGGTCATTGTTTACAGAACCTTTCTTTATCTGAATTTTATAAGGATATTTTCCTATCCTATCGTCTACAAGTTTTCCATTGCTGACTTTCATTTTGTTTGAGAATTTTCCTGGAATTGATTTTATTTGAAGTAGAGATAAAGTAAGTTTTTCTTGGAGGACATCCAATTGCTGCAGAACCATTTACTGAAGAGATGTTTTGCTTACAGTTTGCTCTGTCACTTTTGATAGAAACAAATAGTTCCACTCAGTCTGGTCCTTGGTTTGATTTGCTTTGTGCTACTATGACCTTCTCTATAAAATCTTGTGCAGCTCAAAAGTACTCACCCTCAGCCACACCTCTGGCCATATGGAAGGTTTTGAAACCTGAGGCATAAGCCCTTTCAACTTCTTTAGCTTCAAGAGTGTGTTTGCTATTCTTGGCCCTCTGCATTTTACACTCATAAATGTGTGCAGAAATTACTATCTTTACAGTATTGAGCCATCCAATTCATGCGCATGTTCTAGCCATCCATTTTGTTTCCTTTTTGTTTTTCTCAATAACATTTTATTATATGCTAGAATATTTTGGTGTATATTCTAACACATTTCACTAGATTTACTCTCATATGTTTTGTGTTTTGTGTTAATGTGCATATCATTTTCTTATTTTCTGCTTATTACTGGCAGATAAAAATTCTCTTGACTACATGTACCTAGAATTTGTTGAGGGGTTTTTTTTCTTGTTTTTTTTTTTTTGTGGTGGAACTGGGGATTGAACTCAGCCACTTGCACTTGCCAGGGAAGCGCTTATTTCACTGAGCCATCTCCCTGGCCCATAGCTAGAATTTGGACTCAGAAAATTTGCTGGTTTTATTTATAATTCCTAATAGTTTGTTTTTAATTTTCTACATCTAGTCATAGTTATCTATGAGGGATATTAACTTGATTTATTCAATTCTAATTCTAATGCATTTTGCTTCTTATTCTTACCCTTAGGTAGAAATTCCAGTAAAATGGCTTAGTAAAGACAATACAAGGAATACTTTTCACAGTACTATTTTCTCAAATATTAATCTTTCAAAAATTGTTATTAAATATGTTTGCTGAAGACAACATAAATTCCCTATTTTTCCTTTCCATCTAGGCTAATTTCAACACATTATTATTAATGAATTACTGAAAGGAGCTTTACCTGCTTTTACTGTGTCTAAAGCACCAAATGATTTTCTTTAGTATTTCTTTATGTTAATTAGAACTATCTTCAAATGTTTGACCAACCTTGTGTATTTGCTATTTTACTTTTATCAAGTTGCAGTTTATAGGGAAAAAAAGAAACAAAAACAAAAACTCTCGTGCTAAGTAGGCAACCTGATGAAATTTGGTGAATTACATGCACCCATGTAATTGCCACTATAATTAATGTAAAAATACTTCTACTGCCAAAAAGATTCCTTGTTTTCAGGCATAATGACCCATGTCGATAATCCTAGTAACTCAAAAGCCAGAGTCAGGAGGACAATGCATTAACATCCAGCCTAGGGAGGTTAGTGAGACCCTGTCTCAAGATAAAACTTTGAAGAAATGGTTGAAGTGAAGGAATTGGAGACAGAGTGATAGATGACTTGCTTACCATAGGTTCCATTCCCAGTACTAAAAACAGAAAAGCTTCTTCATGCCTTTTCCTAGAATTTCAATTAAATTAAATCATAAGTTATGAAGTCTATGGTTTTGACTTCCTTCACTTGCCATATTCCACTTGACATCTTTCATGCACTATTTTTTTTACCTTTTAGTTAATATAATCTAGGTATGCCTCTATCACATGCTCAGGTCTTTCTATTTGGCTCACCTTTTCTTTAGTGCTTTTCTCTCTTTTCCAATTCTGGACATTTTTATTACTCCATTTTTTCTCACTATCAGTTGAGTAGTGACGCCTGCTGTACCTGTTTGCTGATTTCCAGACAGGTTGCAATATTCACCTTTGCATTAGCAAAGCCTCACATTCTTAACACTTTCTCACTCTTCCAAACCACTGCAAAAGGGCCAGGGAGATAGCTCAGTAGAATAAGCACTTGCCTGGCAAGAGCAAGGACCTGAGTTCAATCCCCAGTTCTGGAAAAAAAAAAAACTTGCAAGGATTGGGACCTTTTGGCCCCCAAGGTAGCTCAGCGGTCTAAAGCTCTAAAGCTCCTACTTAGGCAAGCTTAGGCAATCACAAGGACTGTGGTTCTATCCCAGGCACTGGTTGAGCCAGTCACAAAAAAACAAAAAGGGAACATTTTCATTTCATTTATTCTTTTTTTGCAGGTAGAAAATTTTGTCATGTTTCCTCACAGGACCCTGCTGTTACTTTTTAGTCTCTATTCATTTACATTTTCCATCTGTTTCCCATTTTTACTGTACCTTATTCCTTCTTGTACTTCAATTGTTCAGCTTAAATGTTCCTTCTCCCTTTAATGTAGATTATACCTGATGAATTCCTCCAGTATTACTTATCTGGAAATGCTAGTTAGCTATATTTGTCTTGGGGTACAAAATCATCAGTAAAAATTGTATACGATGAACATTACCAACAACTTAAATATAGTATTTCACTACCTTCAGATTTCATAGTTAACATTTTGAAGCAAACTTGTCACTCTAATAAACTGTCACCTTGAAAATAGTTTGGCTTTTTCTCTTACTAATGTGCTCATCCTTTTTTCATTAGCTTTGTTTGCTAGATACTTTGTTAGGACATACCTAGGCTGGTTGTTATTTTCCTCTTCAGGATCTGTAGAGATGACTGATAAGTATCAGTCTATAGAGATGTGGATAAATATCTTTTGCTGTCTTTGGAAAGTTCTCACATTAAATCTCATCCAACTCTGCTTCGGGTCCATTATCTCTTCTTTCTTTGTTGTTCAAACTCTCTTCTCCAGTTCCTAAGTTTAACTCTCCACATTTCACCCTGTATTTTGCAGTGGTAGACTTTCTATGTGGCTCATTATCTTTTTATTTTGTTATTTTGTGGCTCATTATTATGCTTACACTTTCTTGTCAAAATTCTCCTTTTATTTCCTGAAACATATGAGGTTTCTATTATTTTAAAGTTTAGTTCTGATCACATCATTATTTGGAGACCCTGCGGGTTTTTGCTCTTATCATTTCATCTAATTTGACCTATGTTTTCTTGTCACCCAGTGATTTTCCACTGAATGATAGACATGTTTATATAAAAACTAAAAAAGCAATTCCATAAAATATGGAAATATTATTAATTCTATGTTATTTACCTGCAGAAAAACACAACACATCTTTTGTCTGTAGATATTCAGGGCTGCTAACAATGTGGAATCGTCTTGAATGCCATTTCAGGGACAAAGGTAATTCAAAGTGTAGCTGCCTTTCTTTCAAAAACTGACCTACTTCAAACTCACCTTGATAACCAAGCATAACCCTTCAGATTTTCTACCAAAAAATGAGGAATTTCACTATGACTTGACAACAATGTCTGGACTTCAATTTTCTCCCTAACTGTAAAATTTCTGCCTGGGTTTCTTATATTTCAATTCCCTCACCCATATTTGTTAAGTATCTGTAAGTAAAAGATACCCCTAACAGCAGGCTCACCTCATAGTATGGTTCAACACAGCTGCTTTCCTGGTAACTTTAAGAAATTAAATATATTTTAGCATCTTGTCTAGATTTTCTAGTTGTTTGCACTGGGAAGTTTGGTCCAAATTACCTAATTTATCACTACTAGAGAACAGTAACTCCTTTGCTTAAGGATCCTGTATGCTTTTCTGAATTCTCCTCTGCCTCTGTGAAGCATTTGATGCTATTGTTTAGTGTCTCATTTGGAAATTTTCTTTTCATCTTCACCACAATACATATTTCTATTTTTAATTTTCTTGTGGCTATACATGTCCCTTATGTTGTCACAATATTTAATACTTCTTCCTCACTCATTTTCTAGAAGTTTGGTCTTTAGTCATTCTTTCATTTTAAGTGTCATTCATGATAAATTTCCCCCTTTCACACACTCCTTCAATCAGAGAAACTACTTCTACAGTGCTGTTCTGTGAATTATTTCCCCATCACTATTCCTAGTCCATTATTTGTACTTATTTCCTTTATCTTTCTTTAATTACCTAGAAGATATCTCCATTTAGATATCTAGTCACCACTTCGCATGGAACATGTCTGCCACTTTCTTCTAATCCAACTCCTCTCAACTAAAACCACTTAAAAAAATTAAAAAATAAAACCACTTGGAAGTGGTCCATGCCACCATGAAGGGACAACGAGCAGAGACAACTCCAAAGAGCTACATTCAACTAGTGGATGAATTCATGGATTGAAGAAATAAAGGAGAGACATATAAATCAGATTTCCTTGTATAAAAGAGATATAAATTGGTTTATTGGAAAAACAGTTTTAGGGGGTAAAAGATACTAAACTGTCTTCTTTTCCTAGGCCCTACCAGCCCCTCACATAGCCCCCACTTGAAATTTAATCTTAATGATGACTTCATATCATTCTTTCTAAAATGTATTTCTCATATTACTCAAAATATTAAGAATGTGGGGTGTTTTGAGACCAACCTCAAACTTGTCTGCCTAATTTTCCAGGCCATGTACTGTTATCAGGCCACTTAGCCATTGTTTCATAAGATGTAACTTCTATTTTATTTTATTTTATTTTAGTTAGTTAGTTAGTGTATTTGGTTGTTACAGGGTCTCACTATGCAGCTCGAACTCATACTGATCCTCCTGTTTTCAGCCTCCCCAGAGATGATATCACAGACGTACACCACCATGCCCAGACACTTTGGCCAGCTCAGCCCATCCTGGGGCAGGGCTGGCATGTCATGTGGTGCTGGGGTTCGAACTGTGGTCCCTGAGCTTGCCTAAGCTTGTCTAAGGAGGTGCTTTAGTCTACTGAGCTATCTCACTGGCCCCCACAGCTTCTATTTTAATCAGTAACTTTCTACAGAAGACCTCATCGTTCCCACTTTGTGTTAGCTTTCCACCACCGTGACTGCTAGGTGGATTCAACCATAGTGAAGTCAGAGCTCTCAGGACCAAACCACCTCTGAAAGCCTGTCTCTGATCACAGAAGACTTGATCTAACCCATAACTTACTTCCAGACCACTCTTCACACTTATCTCAGGCACAAAAGATTCTTTCTTGAGCACATACTTTGATAAGTCATTATTCCTCAAGATCCATGTCTTAGTTACTTTTCCCATTACTGGGACCAAATGTCTGACAACTTTGGGAGTTAAGAGGGGAAGTTTTAGGGGCCGGTGAGGCAGCTCAATGGAATAAGCACTTTCCTGGCAAGCACAAGGGCCTGAGTTCAACCCCTGGTTTCTCAGAGAGAGAGAGAGAGAGAGAGAGAGAGAGAGAGAGAGAGAGAGAGAGAGAGAGAGAGAGAGAGAGAGAGAGCGTTATATTTGACTCACAGTTTGTGGAGGTTTCAGTTCATAATCAGCTGGCTCCAAAGAAGACATGGCAGAGGGCAGCAGTTCATGGCAGCAGAAGTCAGCAAAAGCAATAAGAGCAAAAAGGGGTAAAGCAAGCTTCTTTTCTTCCTTATATTGTATGCAGGCTCCCACCTTAGGGTGGGTGTAGAATTCATACTTGCAGCCCCAGCACTAGACAATAAACCCATCACAAACTCTAGATTCAGCCCCCTCCAAAAGTCCCACCCCCTTCCATTACAAGCCAGTTCAAGCCTCACCACTCTCATGGAGCCCTCTGCAACTACATGCTAAGGCCTTGGTAGGTGTAATATTGCTTGATTCAAATAAAAACTATTTGTTTCTAGAAGGCAAGAAAAATCACTTGTAAGATTGTCTAGAAGACTATCTAAATCACTTGCTTTCCACTCAAAAGAAATCCACTGTTAATCAAAATTTTCATCTATTCTCAAACTTATTTTATTTCAAACTAGGCTTAGGGTAGAAAAACATATGAATCTTACATTAGAAAGTATGAGAATGAGATAAAAATTCATCTCTTGTATTTCTTATTAAATGCTTATTTTGAAAGCCAGATGTACACACAGACTATTGTAATGACTATTGTCATCATTTAAACTATTTTCTAAGAAATGAGAATTGGCACATTTTGTATTACATAGTACAAGTTTTAGTAAATACAGAAAGTGATTTCTTTCCCAAAAATGTGTAAATCAAATAAATTGTTACATCATGACCTTGCAGTATTGTTGTCATGGCTCTAAGAACTGGGAGGACACACAGAGCTGCCTGCTTGTGTCTTGAATGTTTCAATTTAGGCTTACACTCCACAAGTGCAGAAAATGAGTGATCAAATACAGTGATTCTGGCTTTGTCTGGTAATTGTGGCCTCAAGGAGTGTTTCTCCTTTTAGACTATAGATACCATTATTCTGTCCCATGAAAAGGAAAAAGAATGGAATGGCAATGATATTTGAAAGGAAAATTTGTTCTAAACATTACCCTTTCATGTGTGGATAAGTATGAGTTCATTGAATTTAACAATCTTTTCTTTTAAAACCTTGGGAAAGAGAATGTGGATCACTGAGCAGATGGCTGATTAAAATTGCCAGATATGTTTCTCTATACACACACACATGTGCACACACACACATGCACACATATGCACACAACAAATACCAAAATAAAATGGGGATGTGGCGGACACATTGCACAGTGTGGAGATGCATAGTGGCCTCATGGAGAAGGAGATAACGAGGCATCCAGCGTCTGCTGTCTTATCTGGCTAGACAAACCCTCAATCAAAGGGGCTTTCCTCATCTGGTAAGGGGTAAGCAAGAAGCCCCCACTGGTCCCCATGCAAATGACAAAAGTATTTGCCTCCAAAGGATGCTGCAGGCCTCTCAGGACTTATGCCAGGTGACCACAGTGCTGTACTGCCCCAGAAAAAAAGTGCAGCTGGCATCATGTCCTCTCCCACCCAAGTTCTGCTTGCACAGTACAATTTTGAGACCCTGCCCACCTGGGTCATTTGAAGAATCCAGGTGGCCACCTTAGCAGCTTCATCAAGCTAGCCCTGCTAACCAACCATGTGGCCTCTCCCACTCCGGCACACATCAGGAAAGCACCTGCCAACCAGCCCTGAATGGCTTGACCTGTAAAGACCCTGGGAATCAGATGGGTATCCCTGCTCATTCCCCTATGTACCTACCTAAGCAATGGTCTCTGAGCACCTGGACACACAGAGATCTCAGAAGAAGCAAGCCAGTCCCAGGCACTCCCCTTCTGCCCCAAGAAGCAGCCAAGTGTGTCCACTCATTCTCTTGCTGTCATTGGAAGCAGCTAGAGAGCTCTAACAATCCACTCATGACCAAGGAAAATAGGTAAGTTGTCCACCCTGAACAGCTCAGCTTGTTGAGGCTTCCAAGGAAACAGTTGGGAGGCTCTCAAGAAGCCGCAGCCTGTTCTGAGAAGCTCAGCACACTGAGAGCAGTTGAGTGGGCATTCCTGAGATGCTCCACTCCAAGGGCCTGGGAAGTGATTAGACAGCCCCAATCAATTTGGCCCTGGAAAGCAGATGAAATAATCCACCTGGGAGGTCATCCCACATAGGCCAAAGTCAGCAATACAATCTCAGACACTGGCAACAGGGACCACCAGGGCACCCCACCTCCAGCCCTGCCCTTCTACCACACAGGCACCTCACTGTTATGCACACTGAACCACATGTACCTGGGACTGGCCTAGGAGCCTCATGTCCATTCAACCTTCATGAACTGACGGGTACACCATGCTTGCATATGGGGGAACCACTGCCAGAACCATCAGCAAACAGGCCCTGAAAGACAGCTGCATCCCAGCTGGGAGTAGAGTCTCACAATCCCTGCAGCCTAGGCTACAGAGATGTCCACAGGCTCCCAACACTACAGGAAACTGCTCTCCTGAGACTGAAGCCAACACAGCCTATACAACTGGCACCATCAGAAACAAGCAGGAGAAAACTGTTTACTATGAAATTCACCCTAGGATATTGGTAGAGGCACCTGATCCACTGTGCTCACTGGACACCATGAAGTGAGCAAAAATTCGTATTATAGGTGATCCAGAGGAAAAGAAAGAAAAATGCATTAAAAAATTTAATGAAATAGTTACTGAAAACTTTCCAAATCATATGAACATCCAGTTCCAAGAAACTCAAAGGACCTTAAGGCACATGGCAAAAAAGAATCCTCCCCAAAGCACAGTACAACTTTTAGAACTACAGTACAAGCAGCACTGTAAAAACAGATGTGTCCAGTCAGAGAAGAGACTCCTCATTAGACCAAATGACCAGACAAGAGAATGTATATGACAGATGTATGGTGACTAGGTATGTAGCTCAGCATTTGAGTCCTGGCCTAGCATTGCATGGCCCTGAACACACCCTAAATAGATATATTTGTCAACACATATTTGAAAAATGCTTAATATCACTAATCAAATAAAAATATATAATGTGAGACTATCTCACCTCAGAATGGCTATTAATAAGAAAGACAAAAAGCAAAGATGCAGAGCAAAGGCAATTTTGATATACTGTTGGTGGTCATGTAAATCAGTACAGTAGTTATGAAAAAAAAGGTTGGAGGTTACCCAAAAAACTAGAAATAGAACTGCCATATGGGCTGGGGATGTAGATCAGCAGCACGGTGTGTGTCTGGCAAGTGTGAGGCCCTG
>NW_004524801.1:3359360-3362399 GCF_000260255.1 Octodon degus | reverse complement strand
ATGCATGGCGCAGCTGGAAAAAAGGAATAATGGCACATCTCATAGCCCAGTCAGATAACTGTTATTAGACAGGTTTCCATTCCTAGAACAAAACATCTGACATATAGAACTTCAAGGGGAAAAAAGGATTATTTGGGCCATAGCACAAGAGCTTTCAGCCCATGGCCACTTGGCTTCCAAGCAGAGCCATCAAGGTGGAAGGACCTTGCAGAGGAGAGCCTCTCGACTTGTGGCCCCTGGGAGGCAGAGGGTGGAGGAAGAACTGGTGATGTGCAGTACAAATCTTCCGAGCACTTCTTAAGCCAGCCAAGTTGACAAGCTCAGTCACTACCACTCTGGTTGTTGACAATTTTTGTATATTTCAAAGTAGCTACCAGGGAGAGTTCTAAATGTATCTAGTGTGATAAATGGAATTATAAATGTCATGGGCATGGGTGATAGAGAAACCAATTACCCTGATTATATATATGGCCTCCATAAGTATATATAATTACTATGTCAATTAAAAATTAAAAATAGAGCTGGGCATGGTGGCACACACCTATAATCCTAGCACTCAGGATGCTGAGGCAGTAGGATCCTTGTGAGTTCAAGACCAGCCTCAACTACAAAGTGAGCTCAAGGCCAGCCTGAACTGCACAGTGGGAAGTAGAAAATAATAGAAGAAATATACTTGAAAAGATCATACAGAGGGTGCTATGAATACCCAAAGCCCATTCTAAACCTCTGTGTTTTGTACCAACAATGATACCTGGGGAGTTGAAATCTGTTTCAGAGATAAATTCTAAGTTTTGTAAACCAATTATTTTCAAAGTGTGGTCTTGGACCAGCAGAATCAGTATTCCCTGAAAGTAATTGGAAAGGTAAATTATTATGACCCACTCAGACTTGCTGAATCAGTAGAACCCAGCTGACCTGGTTTTCAGCAGTCCCGCAGGCAAGTAAGACATTCAGTCAAACTTGAAGAACAATGGTTTATCCAACTGTGGAAGCCCAGCTCCTTAAGACAGTGAGATCACTCAGGTCAAACAGCACAGAGCATTCTCCCGACGACAATCTTTAGGTAGATTGGATGCCTGACTTGGGCTGACCTCACCCAACTGAAGAGGTGAGCTCTCTTCGTGCCCACCTAAAAAAAGTAGTTTAGTAGTTAGCTTTAATTGTCTCCGCAGGAGAAAAAAAATAAAGGTTATCAGGAAGACAATTCTTCAAATGGTAAAGGATGGAAAGAAAGAAGTTTGTGTTCAGTAACTGTTGATCCACAGGGCCAACAACCAAAACCTGCCATGCCCAGGAACTCTTCATGGCTGTACAGGTAAACTTCTTACTGTTTAAGTCAATGTAGTGAGATTTTTCTAGAAGGTTTATTCACTGACAGAGGTTGCGAACCTCACTACTTTGTAAGTGCCACTACTTATGCCAAGGACTCAAGTGTCAGAAACCTAAAGTCAAATACTCTGACACACAAGTAGAAAGTTGATAGCATTGTGAGCAAAGAAAGGATTCTACAGAAAATAACAGGTGGAAAAATTAAATTCACATTCCCAGCTCCCCAAGAACTGATAGGAGTGAGTAAACATCATAACCAAGCTTATGCAATTCAAAGTACAGAGTACAGACTTTGTAGACATGCAGAAATAGAAATCTGCTATATGTCCATGGAAGAATGGCAAATTTTAGCCTGTCTTCTGATTACTTCTGTAAAATGCATGAAAATGGCCTGCCTGGGCTCTCATAGGCTGACCAACCATCCTGGCCAACGCAGAACTAAGAAGTCACAGACAGTGACTTTCAGGGCTGAAACAGCTGCAGGCATGCTGGGATAGCTCATCACTTTCCTAGGCAGACATGTTTTGGACAACAGTTCATACCAAGTAAATTTTAAAATTTACTCTTCACCATGTTATAGGAGAGTAGTAGGTGGCCACTGAAAAGAATGATAATATCGTCAAACAGGTACAACTTTCTCCACTTGGTACTGATATTTGTTGATTATATGTAAATTTGCATTCTCAGGAGACTTTTGAGGTGCAACCACTAAGAAAGCCCTCAGCTGAGCAAATAAGGGTCCCTCTGAATTCCTTTCATGTATCTTTTGGCAGCCACTAAAATTATGACCTATCTTTTCTGTGTAGTTTTGCAGATCTTGTTTATAGATCCTCTTTGTCTTTTTCTTGCATGGTACAGCTTGTTTATAAAGCAGTGTACCTTTTGCTGATTGTACTCTATCTACTGTATCATATAGTACTATTGTTGTATGTCCTATTATATATCACAGTACTGTATATAAGAATTTTAGAAGTGGCTTATTAAAACTTTGGTTTATAAAATAAAATTCTTGTTTTCCCTGGGGAAGGAGATGAAGCTCTGTTCTTATGAGACCTCTTAGCGATCACTCTAGGTAAAAGCCTACCTACAATTTACTTGGTCCCCAAAGATGTGCACTTTGCAACTGAAACATACATCTGCAAGGAAAAAATAAACTAAAAGACAACATCCATGCTAATTGGACACATGTCCTATGTCTGCACTAGGTGCTTCTCCTTGCAAAGGCACATAGAAAGTACAGAAATAAAACTGGGATGTTTTCCTTAGGTCAAATAATAATGCATAAAATGGTTTAAGAACTTCTCCATTACACTAAGGGTGTAGGTAAACCACAGACAATAGTGCAAAAAGGCATGCATTTCCTCAAACTCCAGAGAGATCATGACTTTCTCTATAGTCACACCATATAGCCATGTTTTATAAAAAACCAAATACAAAACAGTAAGCACATTTTATGTCTTGAAATTAAACACAAAAAGTCATCTAATTTTGTCATCTTTAATAAAACAATTTACTTTTAAAACTAATATGAAAAGAGGATTTTATCTAATCAGCCAAATATTTTTTTTTCATGCTTCTATGTTAGTTAACCTTTTCAGCTAATTGTGAATGGTTAAGGCTCTGAAATTTGTATCTGCTGTTGCTATAGAATATTTGTCCTATAAAATTGCAAACACTGCTGTTGCATTTAACATGTGAAGAGCAGGTGGT
>NW_004524801.1:3348404-3357920 GCF_000260255.1 Octodon degus | reverse complement strand
ATCATACCATGGAATATTAATTAATTCAAAATTAAATTAACTATTTCAAAATAATATTCAAAATTAAAATTATATTGTGAGTCCAACTAAAAGGCCCAAATGTAATGTATCATATGTACGAATCTGTGATAAATTCCGAGTACTCACAAGGTATTCGATTAGATTAATATGTGCAAAAATATCAACTAGAGAAAGTTGTCAGGATAGTAAAGAATTGCTAAGAATAAAACATAACATAAATACTAGTATGACAAATATATGACCAGTACTTCTAACAGTTTGGGGATAGGATATCACACAAAGTTCTAGTATGTTGTGGACATGGACAGTGTCCATGATGCTTACTGGTGACCAGGTGTCACTGTGGGACTAAACTATTTCCTTGACCTCTGCCCTATAGATCCAGACAGAATCATGACCCATAGGGTGCAGGAAAAGTCTATTTGTAGAGTATACTGATGGAAATATTTTGTTGCTGTTCACAAAAAAGTAATTCAAAGACTGTTGTTGTATACCTCTTTTTCTCTTGCGTTTGTTTTCCCTATTTGGTGGGTTGTTTCCATTCTCATTCATGGATCTGTGGTCATTTTGATCCCTCTCTAGAATATCTTTTAGTAGTCTGTATAGGGTTGTATTTGTAGTCATGAAATTCTTTAGTTGTTCTTTGTCATGGAAGTACTTCACTTCTCCATTAAACTTGAAAGAGAGTCCTGCAGGATATATCTGTGTTGGAATTCATTTTCTTGCAGGACTTGAAGTACTTTGCTCCATGTTCTTCTTGACTTCATAGTTTGTGTTGAGAAGTCTGCTACTATGGGTTTTCCTTTAAATGTGATCTGTTTCTTTTCACTAGCAGCTTTTAATATACTGTTCCTGTGCTGAATTTCTGGGATCTTGATTTTTACACGTCTGGATGTGGTTTTAATTGGGTTGATGTTATTTGGAGTTCTATATGCTTCGCTTATCTGAATGTCAGATTGGTTCCCCATACTTAGGAAGTTTTCTGCTATTACTTCCGCCCATATTCTTTTTATAACATTTGTATTGACTCCTTTCTCACTGATGCCTATTAGTCTTGTGTTGTTCATCTTTGCATCATCTTGCAGATATTGTGTTATTTTTTTCTGCATCCTAGTTGTTTTTAAGAGATCGTTTCTTACCTTTTCACTGCTGCAATGGTGTCTTCAAGGTCTGAAAGTCTATCTTCACTTTCACTCAAATAGTTTTGCTATCTTCTGATTGAGGTTTTAATTTCCTGTATATCACTCTGAAGCTGCTTCATGCATTCTACTTCTTTCCTATATTGCTCATTCAAGGATTCCATCATTTTTATTTCCTTCTATTTTTTTATCAGTGTCTTTTTTAGAAGCACTTAGTACTTCTTTCATTGTAGTTATCATTTCTTTTTTTACTTCAGAAATTATTTCTAATCTGATTTCTTTTATACCTTTCTGCAGTTATTTCTTTATTTCAGTTGCTATTATTTCAGAGATTTCAGGTGTGTGCTTTCCAATTTCTTCTATGCCGTTGTCTTTTGCATTTGTTCTGGATGGGCTCAAGGCCTGAAAACACATTTCGCTCCTTCTCTTTGTCATTTTGTATAGCACCATCTTCTGACCTTTGGTGTAGAACTTTGGTAGAGTTACCATCTTAGCACCAGTTTTGGATCTACCAAGTTCAAACTCATCCAGGTGGGTGCAGCTTGGGTCTGGCTGGTCTGCTCCACTTCTTCCAGCTGCAGCCCTTGGAAGTGAACCTGCTGTACCACTTTAGCAAAATGTTCTGCTCCTGGATCAGCTGGGTGGGTCTTGCTTCTAGCCCCTCTGCAGGGAGTTCTGCTGAAGGTTTCCACACTGGGTCTGTCTGAAGGAGGAAGTTACATACATATGCCTGGCCTGGGTGCTGGCTGCAATGAGGATCTGGAGGACTGACAGGTGGTTCTACTCACATACCAAGCCTGCAGACTGGCTAGGGTGAGGGTCTAGTGGGCCAGGGCAGTTCCACTTACACACCTAGTTTCCACCAGGCCTGGGTACTGGCTGTAGTGAGGATCTGGTGGGCCCACGTGGTCCCACTCACACTCCAGGCTGGGTGTTGGTTGCAATGAGGGTCTAGTGGGCCCCTGGCATTCCCACTCCACCCTCAGCCTGGTGCTGGCTGGAAATCTATTTTTCTTAAAGTAGAAGCAACACAGACTTACTCAGATTTGGTCACGAACAATGAGTTCTTAGAAAATGGTGTAAAATTCTCCTCACTCTTTTCCACAAGTTTTCTTTCAAACTGTTGCAGCCAAGGCCCTCTTGGAATTTCCTCTTCCTTTGTACCCTGTTGCTTCTCTGGCCTTGCTCCTCTGATTGTACTTGGTGACTGAAGTTTGGGAGGCTGCTGATACCTCACTCCACACCCAAAGTACTTACTTGGGTCCCCAGGCTAGGAGGATGCAAGACAGTCTCTCCATAGTGAAGCAGCTGCATAACAAATAAATCTCTATATTTCTTTCACTAATTGTCTCCTGTGGCAATTCATATTTTGAGGTATGATTATGTGAAGACGCTGTATCCACCAGGTGCCAGTTCAGAGAAAGGATATAAGAATGAGGATATGAAGAACAGCAATCTGTAGAACATACATAAACCATGTCCACTACATCAGCAGCCACATGGACTCTTCAAATCTCCATCCTCAGACAAAAGACAACTTTGTAATGATAATAAAAAAGCATTTTATTACATCAATTGTTCTGCAATAGTTAGGGAATAGAAGAACTACATTAATTTATTCACTGTTTCAGAGCTTCCCCCCAGAGGAATACAGAGGGATCTGGGACCTATCAAGAAACAACTGAGTATTTTCTCCTGCTTAGGCCTCAGCATATTAAATAAACCCCTTGAGAGCCACCTGTGGTCCTCATGATTAGACCCATGCTCATGTACAAAAGAGAACACTGGCCTAAGTGACTGAACTTATCCCTTCCTTTTCTCTTTTGTTGTTCTGATAGCTTGTATTATAATTCCCTCCTGTTGTTCTTGGTTTTCTCATCTGTAAAATGAAACTTTCAGCTCAATGATCCTAAAGTTCCTTAAGGCTTTATGATCACTTACTTGTGGAACTTGATGGGTTTCTGCTCATGTAACTATTTGCCTAGTAATCATGTGGTGATCCAACATAGCAGGAGCCCGAGAACAATAACACACAGCCACTGCCTCTTTCTTCTCCCCTCAACCGAGAGGAAGACTTCTCTTCCATTTTCAGTGCACCGGGATTCCCCCAATCAGCTCCTCAGACCTCAGCCTGTTAGTCCCAGTCACCTCCCAAGACAGCATTTTCCCTGCCTCCATGCTCCACCCCAGTCTAAGCTAATAAAAGCCTAAGCTTTTTCTCAGGTCAGAGGGTTCCTTGCTTCTCTTTGAGCACCCCTCTAGCATCAAGCAATAAAGATCTTTTTTATTTTTCATCTGTCTTTCATTTATGCAAAAGGAAAAACCTTACAGATCTCAGGCTTAGAGAAGAGAAAAGAAGGAGATGGAAGAGGTGAGATGAGAAGCAGAGGAGAAGGGGTGGGAAAGAGAGGAGGAGCCTTGGAGGGCTCCTAGAGGTCAGTCTTTGGCTAGACCATCCTTAGAGCAGATCTCAACCTTCAAGAAAGACAAACCACAGCCAACAGAAACAATCCTGTTTTGTTGGTTCCCCCTTGGCTGCACAGGCAAGTTGGCAGGCACACTACTAGAACAAACTGCAGAGAGAGGGTAGGAACTATGTCAGCCCCCAAACTTTCACTTAACTTGACCACAATCACCGAGTAGGCTGTTCTTTTTGATCTTCAGTGCAAACGAGGACACACAATTAAGCATACCTCAGCCTGTGGCACCTGGAGTAGGATCAGCTTGCGGGCACCCCATGCTCCTGCTGCCCTCCCAGCCCCAACCAAGCGACCAAGAGCATTGAAGTGTACCTTCATCATCTGAAAAATGAACAAGCAATGCTGTCCAGAAAAGGAAATGTCCCAGTTCACATCACACCAGAGCAGAGATGTGTCTAGGCCTAAAATTTAAAGAGTCAAAATCATGTGAGTGCTGACCCTGCCCTGATGAGACCTTGAAAGTGGGCAAGGACTTTCTACAGTTCTGCACCCAGAGCACGTAACTCTTTGGATCACACAAGTACAAACTCCCAATTTGCATGACCTTGCTTCCTTGAACTGGATTCCCCAGGTGTATAGTTTGTCTCATCTTCAGCCATCTGCTGGGCTGTGTGATATGAACGTTACACTTCCCTCTCAGAACACCTTAGCGTGTTTATTTTCTCAGACAAGGAAGACAGCGTCAAATGCATGTGTTTGAGTCACGAGGGTGGCGCGAAGGCACTTGGCATCTGCTTAAGGCCTGGTTCTTGTTCATACTGGAATCCAACACAACTCAGCTAGTCTTGGCCCTGCACTAGCTTGATACTGGTTTGTGAACTTCAATGTCTTCATTCCTCTTCGCCTTTTTAATCAGTTACACATGGATATTCTTTAAAAAGTGAGGTGCAACTCAAATTCATCTTTCCAAACCCTAAAAATATCTTTTGGTTTTAATGTGCATAAAAATCACTTGAGGGACATTTTTAGATGCATATTCCTCATTTATTACTGTTCTGGGGCTGCCTGACTAGTTGTCCCAAAGACAAGAAATTTATTTTTTCACAGTTTCAGAAGCTGCACGTTCAAGATAAAGGTAGTAGGGCTGGGGAGACAGTCCAAGTGCCTGCCTGGCAAATGCAAGGACCTGGCTGGATCCAAGGCACTGCAGGCCATGCTGTACTGGAACACTGGGTATGCTGGGCTAGCCCTGAAACTGGGCATGATGATTCACAGCTATAATCCCAGAACTGGGGAAACTGAGTCAGGAGGATCATTATGAGACCTAGCTGCATAGCTAGACCCTGTACCAAATAAATAAATAAATAATTTTTTTGAAAAGATCAAGATAGCAGGAGGGTGGTTTCTTTTTGGACATCCCTCTTTGGCTTGTTTTTAATTTAGAAGGTGGTTGTCTTCTCTTTGCATCTTCATAAGAGTCTTCCACACTGCTTTGTCCAAACCTCCTTTTCCTGTAAGAGCACAGATTATAATAGATGATGGTCCTACCCTTCTCCTTTCAAGTTAATTGTCTCCTTAAAAGTTATATTTCCAAAACCAATCACATTCTGAGCCTCTGGGGGTGAAGACTTCACCATATGAATTTAGGAAGGCAGAATTTAGGCTATAAACATCACTCCGACTCAGGCCCCAACATTTTGATTCACTAAGTCTGAGAAGATGTCAATTTTATAGATATTTGGGGTATTCTCTTCCACAAGCATCCAAATGATTCCAACATCACAAAACATCATTTGGAAGGAATATCACCTTACGCTTGATTCTCTGAACTCCTGGGGAAAACACACCCCATTTTCCTTTGTACTTATTTCCATGTTTAATTTCACCACTAATCTGTATGTGAGGTTTATTCATCTGCTTTTGTACAGTTGGACTCATATGTAATGTCATTAACCTCTTTTCTGACATACACAGGTGCTCACATAACCAAATTTCATCAAGAAAGAAACTGTTACCTGTCTTTGGGCCTATATATGCGTATCTGAAGAACAGAAATAGAGTAAGCAAAACATGAGAACCAAGTTGCTAATCCATCTGCAGGCCCAACACTCCTCCTCCCATAGCAGGGGGTGATGAGCATTCTTCAAAGAAACTTTGCCAGCAAGATTCCTGAGAAAACAGAAATCTCTGTAGGATCAAGGCCAGCCTCCAGACAGTACTCTTCTCTCGAGCTTTCCATGTGAATACCTAGGAGAACAAAGCACTGGATCCCAGGTAGCAGCCAGCTGAACACACCAGCAGCAGGGAGGTGCCCACCCTCCCCAAAGGCAGGAGCCTGTGAATTAATCAGTACCTTAAAGGCACCATTCTGCTTGTCTATTAACCCAACAGCACCCAGAGACAGTATTTTTACTTTCCTGGCCTTAAGTCTTATCTCTTCACCTCACAATAGTCTACCTGCAACAGTTTACTCAGGTGACAGCATCTTATATGGAATTCAAAAGCTGTATTGGGCCAGTCTGATAGCTCAGCAAAATAAAGTGCATGCTTAGGCAGAGCGCAGTGGCCAGAGTTTGGGCGTGGTGGCATGCACCTTTAATCTCAGTGCTCAGGAGGCTGAGAACATGGAGGATCACTATGAGTTCAATCTACGTAGTGAGACCCTGTAGACCCAGTAGATCCTGTCCTAAATACAGAAAAAAAAAAAAAACTGTAGAAACAAGAACCCTTTCTCAATTCAACCTTGATCTGTTCTGCTCAGATTAAAAGAAAAATTTTCAAAATGTTTTGACAAGGAAAATGAGAAGCAAAGCTAAAAGCAAGCAAAATCCTGTTTCTGATTTGTAAAGACATGAACTATTAAAACACAGCACAGGATAAAATTTTCAAGTTTTCGCAAAAAGGCATTATTTTCCCCAAAAGGCATTATTTTTCCAATTTGATCAATGTTGGTATGAGATAAGGATAGAAAGAACATCTCATGGATTTTTTTTTTTTTTTTTTTTTTGCAGTACCGGGGATTGAACTCAGGACCCTGCACTTGCCAGGCAAGCACTTATTCTACTGCACTATCTTCTCTGTCCAAATGGAAATTTTTAAGGCTACCCTAACACATATATCCAAAGACTGTTTGTGGGATAGCACTGTCAGAGAGCTCAGCTGGGGAGGCAATCTGTTTAAAGGACGTCAATATTTTTAAAATCTAAAGCAAATGCATGAGACATAAACATAACTTTCTATAAAACCAATATGATCATTCACTATCTTCATGAAATTTCTCTCAGTGACAAAATATCTTAGGAAAAACTTAAAGGCTGAAAATTTATTTGGGCTTATAATTTTAGAAGTTTTGATCTGTAGTTGGTAGGTCCTATTGATCTTGGCCCCCTTGCAACCGGAACATCATGGTGAAACAAAATGCTTACCTCTTGGGGGGAATGAGAATGGGAGAAGAGAAGGGAGGAGGGGAGGAGAAAAGAAGATGGGAGAGAGAGACAGATACAGAAAGGCCCAACATCCCATTCAGGGACACGATCCCAATTACCTAACTTTCTCCTATTAAATCTCACATCTCCATTTTTTCTACCATCTCCCAACAGCACAACAGGCCAGTGACCAACCTTTTAGCACATGGGCTTTGGGAGAATACTTAAAATCCAAATCATAATGTAAGCCAGATAATGTCCAAAGGTTATCCTTTCTTCCAAGAAATACGTGTCCAGTGTGTGAAAATTTCCCCAATGTCAAGATGACGTCATCAGACACCTCCAATTACACCTGTGTTCAGAGAACTAGTCTGAAAAACATGGTTTTCACCATGCTTTCCCCTGTGAAGGCAGTGTGAAGAAGAGCACCTGGAATCATAGCAGCCATGTTGTTATTCGAGAGGCATGAAATGAAAAGATAACACTTTAATCTTGAGGAGACAAAGGTAGAAACCTGAATCCCTGGTTTGTCACTCACTGATCTTATACACCAACTCTGAGAACCTCCTGCCTCCAGATTTGTGGTTCATTAGACAAAAGATGTTTTGTGGCTTAAGCCAATGGCTTTGAAAGTCAAGTTCCTAGAACAGCATCAGTATCACCTAAGATCTTGTCAGAAAAGGAGATTCCTGGGTGCTGTCCCAGTCTTACTGAATTAGAGACTCTAAGAGTAAGACCCAGCAATCTGGACTTTAACAAGTCCTCCAGGCAAATCCAATGCAAGCCAAAGTTTTAAAACCCCTGATAGAACCACTGTTAGTTGGGTTGAGTTCTTTTCTGATGGAAGCATTTCTGACTAATAATAAGAAATTATGTCAAGTCTCAAAAAAGTGTGATGTCTCTACCATTTATGACACAGAATTTTTCTTCTAACAATGTCCACCACTGTGTTGTTTCAGAATTGGTATATTTGCACAGCACTACAGTATTTAAAGAAAATTCACTATCTTTATTTTTTTTACTTTATTCCTTACCAAAACCCTGCCTTGCTAATGGTGTATGTGTTTGTGTGCATACACATATGCACTTACATGCAACTCAGTCCAGCTAGTCAATAACTTTTTCTTTTCTGATTAAAGCATCCTCTTTTTTATATTTTGGATGATTAAAAATTTTAATCCCTGAGGATTGAAACAAAATCTCTTGGGCTTCTTATCCTTTGGGGCCATAATGTTTCAACTTTCTCAACTTTCTCTCCCTCTGCGTGGGCAGCTCATGTTACTTTTGGCAATGGGGTGAAGGGATCCCTCATGTCTGAGCTAATATCCCTTAACCTCTTGGTCACACCCTTCCTACTGATACCCATGGCTGAATTTGGTGGCTTGTGAAACCCAAAGTCTTGCTCATTGTTCTTTGTCCAATGCTTCATAGTGCTTTCCATCTCCTAACTCCCTTGAGCAAGGCTCTGGAAGCTCTGTAATCCCTTGGTGTCTTGAATCTGTCACTCTTAGAGATGCATGCCTCTCACCCAGAGTCTGGCTTCTGTGTCAGTGTCACATTGTTCCAACTTAGCAAACTGATTGGCTTAAAGTCCTCTTTGTGGTAGTGTGCGAGAGACTAAGTCTTGTTCATGTCATGAATAATTCAAGAAAATGAAATTTCTTTTTTGACTTCTACTGATCCATGGAATTCTCTTTGCTATTATACTCCCAGCTTGATGAAGAAGAATCCTTTGAAATAATCTCACTTTAGAGATTTTAGAGTTCTTCACTTATCTAACAGGCAAAACCTCATGTCATAATTCCCAAGCTGAGGTACTTGTGCTTCCCAGTGGACATTTGGCAAGGTCTGGGAGCATTCTGGGATATCATAACTTGGGTTCAGCGAGAGATGGCTAAAGGCATCTAGTGGGTAGGAGCCAGGTGTGCAGCTAAGCATCCTCCAACACATGTGAAGACTAAAGCCCACCAAGCACTTTAAGTGCTTTATGGAAGATTCCAGGGGAAAAACATCAGCAAAACCATTGTTTAAATATATGCTTTAAATTGGAAGTGGAAATTCAGTTGTGACTTCCCCAGCCATCCCAGCAGTCACATAATTGTCCTTTGCCAAGAGCTACACTGCACTGAGAGCACAAGTTGGTCACATTGCCTCAGAGGAGATTAGTGGGCAGGATACTTGGCCAGGCCTCAAGCTATGGGGTTTCTACTTTTACTTTTGGCATAAATTTTCATTTTCTTTGTTATCATCATTTTCCCCTGATGAGTAAACATCAAATATTAGCTCAAAGAAGGCTGTTGGAAGTACAAATATAAAAGTAGATTCTTTTAGGTTGTGAATGGTAGAACTCAGGATAGTGTAAGTATAAATAGTGGGAGCCTTAATACAAACACTGTCAATTGTTAAGTACTAAAATAGATGGTGATATAAATATGATGACTTGATACAAAAGAAAAAATAGATATAATATCTAATCATTGGATTTTGTTTTCCTTTTTTTTTTTTTTTTTT